>NC_138235.1:6800907-7335907 GCF_964197995.2 Scardinius erythrophthalmus | reverse complement strand
TCTGTGGTGACCCTTGCCTCCAGTGTCTGGTGTTGTTGTGCTTCGGTGTAAGCAGTGTGTGTGTGTGTGTGTGTGTGTGTGTGTGTGTGTGTGTGATCTCTCCTGCAGGCGTCTGTGCAGCTCAGCGCTGAGCACAACTTTGCCATGAGTGTGTTTGGCAGGAGTAAAGGTCGCACTGGACTGAGGGTGGTGGTGAAGGCCACTGATCCTCTGGCGGGACATCTGGAGGACAATGCCCTTGAACTCCATGATGAAATACAGATTCAGGTAGACGGAAACTCATTCTGTCGTTCGTTTGCTAAACAGAAAGCAAAGATTGACTTAACCATTCATCGAATTTCAGGTCTATGAGAAACTGCAGCTTTTGAACCCAGAAGTTCAAGCAGAGGAGATACTGATGTCACCAAACTCCCTGCTGAAGCTCCAAACTAACAGGTACTTCAGTTCAGATCAACACATATAGATACAGATCAACACGTATAGACACAGATCAACACGTATAGATACAGATCATCACAAGTATAGATACAGATACTTGTGATGACACAGATCAAGTTCAACATGTATTAGATACAGCTCAACACTTATAGATACAGCTCAACACGTACACGTATAGATACAGCTCAACACATAGATACTGTCAACACGTATAGATATAGCTCAACATGTATAGATACAGATCAACACGTACAGATACAGCTCAACACGTATAGATACAGATCAACACGTATAGATACAGATCAACACGTATAGATACAGATCAACACGTATAGATACAGATCAACACGTATAGATACAGCTCAACACACAGATACGGTCAACACGTATAGATACATTTCAACATGTATAGATACAGCTCAACACATAGATACAGTCAACACGTATAGATACAGCTCTACAGATATAGATACAGCTCTACACGTATAGATACAGCTCAACACGTATAGAAACAGCTCAACACGTATAGATACAGCTCTACAGATATAGATACAGCTCTGCACATATAGATACAGCTCAACGCTCAACACATAGATACAGCTCAACACGTATAGATACAGCTCTACACATATAGATACAGCTCTACACGTATAGATACAGCTCAACACGTATAGAAACAGCTCAACACGTATAGAAACAGCTCAACACGAATAGATACAGCTCTACATATATAGATACAGCTCTACACATATAGATACAGCTCAACACGTATAGAAACAGCTCAACACGTATAGAAACAGCTCAACACGAATAGATACAGCTCTACATATATAGATACAGCTCTACACATATAGATACAGCTCAACACGTATAGATACAGCTCTACACATATAGATACAGCTCAATACGTATAGATAAAGCTCAATACGTATAGATACAGCTCTACACGTATAGATACAGCTCTACACATATAGAAACAGCTCAACACGTATTGAAACAGCTCTACACATATAGATACAGTTCAACACATATAGATACAGCTCTACACATATAGATACAGATCAACACATATAGATACAGATCAACACGTATAGATACAGATCAACACGTATAAATACAGATCAACACGTATAGATATAGCTCAACATATAGATACAGATCAACGCATATAGATATAGCTCAACACATAGAGATACATTGCTTTGTCATGAATGTGAGCTGTACTGCCCTACAAAAACTAACATAAATATATGTGTGTGTGTGTGTGTGTGTGTGTGTGTGTGTGTGTGTGTGTGTGTGTGTGTGTGTGTGTGTGTGTGTGTGTGTGTGTGTGTGTGTGTGTGTGTGTGTGTGTGTGTGTGTGTGTGTGTGTGTGTGTGTGTGTGTGTGTGTGTGTGTGTGTGTAAAAACTGCGGAAACAGACAACACAGGTTTCCTGGGTAATAGTCAGTTATACAGAGTTGCCCTGGACAACAGGCATTATTTAGAAATATTTGAGCTAAATACATTCCATACAAATCTATTTAATTCTGATTTATATATTTAATTGTAAGCTTGTTTCCGCCACAGAATAAAACATTTTAAAAGATAATTGCGAGTTTACATTACATAGTTTGACATACGAATTGTGTGATATAAAGTCAGAATCGTAAGATATTAACTCACCATTGCAAGAAATAAACTCGCAATTCGGACTTTATATCTCCCAATTGTGTGTTATAATGTCAGAATTGCGAGATATAAACATGCAAGTTTATTTCTCACAATTACGAGTTTATATCTCACAATTCTGACTTTATAATTCGCATTCTGACAGAATTGCGAGATGTAACCTTTCAATTGTGAGATAAAAGTCACAATTACCTTTTTTAAATATTTTATTCTGTGGCGGAAACAAGCCTCCATAGATTTAAGTATTCCAGAGATCCATTGAGTAATATTGAGTAATTTGACAGACAAAATTGGTTCAGTTTGTGTATTTTTTTGTTGTCTCTTTTTGTATGTCTTTGCGTGTCAACTGTGTGTTATTTCCTGTAGAGATGGACAGGGGTCCCTGTCGTACCGTGTGCTGGATTGTCCGGACAGAGCTGCTCTCATTCAGGTGGATGATAAAGGTCTTCTGACATCTGGATCTCTGACAGGAACAGCATCCCTACAGATTAGCTCTCAGGAAACATTCGGCGTCAATCAAACCATCATCATCGCTGTGAAGGTAACACTACGACATGCATGATGCAATACATTCTTCAAACAGATGATCTTTTTAGCAAATTGTAAGTGCATTTTACAGAACCTAATAAACATGTCCTTAATGGAGAACAAAATAAGAGGATAAGTAACTAAAATGGCAGATTAATAATATTGCTTATTAACGTTTGGTGATTAATTTTTAGCGACTATTGACTGGCTGACTGCACATTATCACTCGCATGTTTATATTAAGTAATTCACAGTAGTTCTTAACTAAATGTTTTGGTAATTGTTCTGAATCAGCAGTGTTTGTGTTGTGTTGTTTAAGGTGGTGACCGTATCATACCTGCGTCTGAGCACGAGTCCAGTGATGCACACGTCCATCAGAGAGACTGTGTCCGCCATCCCGCTGGGAGCCGTTCTGACCTTCACCGTTCACTTCCACGACAGCACAGGAGAAACCTTACACAGCCACAACTCACTGCTCAGCTTCTCCACCAACAGGTGCAGCACAATCAGCACATCAAACCCTCTACATGACATGCAGACACTCACACAGTCCCTACACTGCAAGATCAGTGCTGCCTCCCCTCATCTGCCATGGCCATGTTTATATTTAACGCAGAATAATATTTTAATGTCTACAGATATTATCAAGCATGGACTAAATATTTTGCATTAAAATTCAACCGCAACAAACATTTGTTGCACAAGTAAGCATTAATGCAACATATTTCACCATGATTTACTTCTCTTGACTGTTCTCCCCAGGCCATCACAAACTCTTTAACTCTGTGTAACTCGGATTTCTACCATATAAAATCGGCTTTATTTTTTAAATGAATATAAGAATGGGCCCATATACTGTGATAAAATTATCCTAAGGAATTTAATACTAAAATTATCCTAAGGAATTTAATACTAAAATATATGATCTTTTTACCACACAGAGAAATCCAATAAGACAAGTTTCACAGGACATTTAATGTAGGCCGATTTAATATATTAATGCAAGACTGTGTCAATGAATTTACACAGGAATTACAATCACAGGAAACTGTTAACTGTTTTTGCAATTCGTGCTATAAAAAGTTTTTTTCACATTACCTAAATAATGTGCTTTATGTGAGAACATCTAAATTATCTGTTTAATGCACGTCTAAAATGTCATTTAATCTGATTATTAGCCTGACAAAATGCATCAAAGGAAGTCATTTTTATGGGTTAGGTCAGTGGTTCCCAAACTGGGGTGAGGTGACAGAAGGGGGTGCACGTACAAAATGCTGAGTCTTGCCGTTAATTTAATTCTACCCTAACTTAAAATAATATAAAAACTGAGCATGCATTTCAAACTGGCAAAATACTGTAAATGCATAACATCCAATCAAATCATCTCATCCTTTGCAGTGAAAACTGACTGCATCCACACAAGCAGTGTGCATGTTATAGGCTGTGTGCAGAGTATTGCTGCCTTAGCAAATCTCACTACATTACTGCCGTTCTAGACAATGTACCTTTGTAAAAGTGGGGATTTAGTACGTACTCACATGAAGAACAAATATAGACACCCATTGAGATCGATTTATATGATGCTGATAACGAGCAAGAATGCATTGTTCCCAAATATCCACATGATTCACACTATTGCAAACGTGACATTTTTACAACAGGTCAACAAACAAAACATACACTTTAAACAGGACTGTCAGTATTTACTCTATTTTGTAATGAAATAATAGTTCCAACGAAAGCCACAGCAGAACTACAGCACACATCTGTGTTTCGTGAACAATTCTGTGATTCAATGATTCATTCATAAATACTTCGTGGCTTCGTTACTGAATGAATGAATTACTTGCTCATTAAGACACTGACTTACTGCCACCTACTGGCGGTTTTAGTTTAATATTCAAAAGTACCACTTCGTTATTTCCCTATTGAACAGTTTTTTTATTCATAAAGGTAAAAAAAATGCACTGGAAAATCAATTTAGGGGGCAAATACTGTCCCTTACTGGGAAAGGTATGACTGCAGTCTAAGTGGAAGAGAGGAGAAGGATCGTGAACCTCCCAGGACGTACGCCACTTTAAAAAGTTTGGGAAACACTGGGTTAGATCAAGTCAAGTCACATTTATTTATATAGCGCTTTTTACAATACAGATTGTTTCAAAGCAGCTTTACAGAGAGGAAAATAATGCAGTACAAATAGATCCTTGAAATAATTTGTAGGTTACCACTTTTTCAGTGGATTCAGTGGTTTTTGACTTTTGCCACCAGAAAGACAAACCTGTCTACAGTGACGACGCTTGCAGTGTAGACGATTGCTTGAATTTAATAGTAATCTAAACAGATATGCATTTATACAAATTAATGTCTATTTGCAAATGCATCTGAACATTATAATATACTATATTAAAGGTGGTAATTGCAGACAATTAAAATGTATATTTATGCAAAAGAATATTAAGAAAAATATTTGATCCATGATTTTCTGATGCATTTTAAATTGTAATAAAAAACTAAATAAAAACTAAATAAAAACTGTAATAAAAACTAAAACAATTTTATTTTTGTATGAATGATTTTAAGCATCTGTATCATGTGTGCAGGGATGATTTGGTGCAGGTCGGTAAGGGTTCGAGTAACGGCACGCTGACGGTGCGGACGGTCAATGTGGGTCTGACTCTGCTGGGAGTTTGGGACTCGGAGCAAGCGGGACTCGCTGACTTCATTGCTCTACCTGTCCAACATGCCATTCATCCAGCCGAAGCCCAGCGGCTGCTCGTGGGAGATGTTGTGTGTTTTTCTACACAGATTATTAATCAGGAGGGTAAGAGAGGACACAGACACTACTTTATTTCAGCCTGTCTCTCTGTGAGTATTTGAGTGTCGTGTTGTGTTTGCCATGGTCAGGTGTGTCAGGTGTGTGGAGCTCCTCATCCAGTGCTGTGCTGGAGGTTGATCCCAGGACTGGAGCCGCAGTGGCCAGAGACAAGGGCACCGTCACCGTCTACTATGACATACCAGGACAACTCCGCACTTACAGAGAGGTGAGCGCTTGTGGGACATCCAAGCTCATCACAATCAGTTCCTTCCGTTTGAAGATATTCGAAGAAGATGTTTAGGAAAAATCATGAAAAGACTAATGGTCTAAATGGTGATTCCTGTTAAACTGAAGACGGTCATTATTGTAATTGCATTGAAACATTGTGTTTCCTTTAGGTTTTCATTGAAGGCGCAACTCAGACATCTGTCATGTCTCCCTCAGTGAAGAAGGACAGAGACTCTAAAGTCCTGATGTCAACCAGGGACACAGGGAGTAACCTCATTGGTACAGATCACTGCTTGAATCGCTGTAGTCCTCACACTGACTTCATGCTCATGGAGGGTCATGCTTATGTGCTGTGTTTGTGAGACGTTGTGTGTCCTGCCTTAATGCACTGCCCTTCTGATGTGTATGATCAATGTGATTAGAATGTAAATTCAAATCTGTTTTCACATATAACAAATGATCAGTGTTTGTTGCAATTCTCATTAATTAATCTAATGAGAATTGCAACATTAGATTGCATAAATGATATAGATTAATGCTCATCATCCTGAGCATTAATCTATATCATTTAAAAAACAATAAATATCATCAATTTAATGCAGAATAGGGCAGGCCGATACATTGATTATTGCAATATTATCTCGATAATGTTAAAAGTTTAGCTTGGGTTTCTAAAGACAGTAAGCCAGTTTCACTCCCCTTTTTTAATCTCACAAGTAAATAGTTTTGACTGCTTGTGTGAAAGTGAAGTTTGGATCCGTTTGTGTGAGAGATTTCTAATTAAAACGTGATTTTGATGCTTTAGGCATCGTAGTTATTCCAGCCATTCACATGTCTGTCTCAAGCTGACTTGTGTTCATTTAGCTAAGCTCATTTATTTCATATTCATTCGAAAATCACTGTCACTTTAAAGGTGTCCTATTATGGCCTTTTATGAAGTCATAAATGTGTTTTTTGAACAATCAAGTATGAAAACATTATAGTACACCCTTAAAACAAAATCATTATTTTTCATATGTCTTACATTATTACAGCTCCTCTCAGCCCAGTCTGTCTAGAACGCTTTGTTTTTCGATTAAGCCCCTCCTTCCGAAATACGAAATGTGCTGTGATTGGTTAGCTGGCCCTGTGTGTTGTGATTGGCAGCGCTTAGGGAAATGTCCCGCCCCTTTATATCCTCTCTAATGCTGCTCAACCAGGCCTTGATTAAGTTGTTTAAGTTTTATTAATTCAATTGATTAGATATCTTTTTTTGATCATTAAAAATTTTAACCGAAAATGCAGATTTTGGGGGGGGGGGGGGGAATAAAACAGAATATGGTAAAAAAATCAAATGGATTTCAATGGGACTATCAACACATGGATTTGCTTCATAAGAATCACAAATGCTGAATACTTGTAACTGAAAGTGTCTGCTAAATGAACATGCAAATGTAAAAGATTGTTAAACGTGTTGTGTTGTGTTGTGTTGTGTTGTGTTGTGTTGTGTTGTGTTGTGTTGTGTTGTGTTGTGTTGTGTTTGATCATCATAGCATTGATTGTTGTGTCCTCAGGAACCTGCTCCTCGTCCCAGTCGGACAGCATCGCTCTGCTCCACCCGGAGTCCTCCATCAGCTGTCACCTGCGCTTCACCAGCAGCGCCGTGGATTTCTCTGCTCATGACGTCTACCACACTCGCACCGCATTTGACCCCAGCACAGGTCTCTCCCACGACCTCTGGCTGCATTGGACCTCAGCCATTTCAGTGAATAAATCAATGTTTTAATGATGCATCTTTCTCTCCTGTGAACGTCAGGTTTCTACAGCTGTGCACTGAGCTTCAAGCCCATGAATGAGCAGCAGGTGAAGGTGTTGAGCATGTCCATGACTGACGTGGACGTCACGGCCGGTGTGCAGGGTCACTTCACCGGTCAGCAGATCAGCGCTCGACTGCCCGTCAATCCAGGCATCTACGCGGATCAGACGGACATCATCCTGAGCAACCAGCACACGTCTGCTGATCTGACCATCTACGGGACGCCGGGCGCTCTGCAGCAGCTGGACGTAATGCTTGCACCTTTGTGTCTGGACAACCATTGTGTTGATGTGTCTGAGATTGCTCAAATAACGTGTGCATGTGGATCTGACTGGCTCTGTGACGTTTAGGTGAAGAGCAGTTCTCCTGCAGTTGTGTTGGAGCAGAAGGAGGTTTCCCAGAGCTTTCCCAGCTATATCAGATACACGGTTAGTGTGGTGAAGCCGCAGGGAGCTCTGACGGCATCGGTGTCCGTGAGCAGCGGGTCCAGTGATCAGGTGCTGCTCATCCCAGTGTCCGTCATGCATCTGGCAGCCAGCGGCACTTCTGTGCAAGGTGTGTTACTCCACACCAGTCTGACAGCATAGGAAGAAATGCTTTTAAGGTTAAGATACACTAACAAGTAGTCTTTTACTGTAGTATCTTATTTGGCACCCAATTGAATGGCCAAAAATAGCTGTTTCAGAAGATATAATTATGTAGTAGCCACGTGTTAAAGGGGTCCTATGATTATCCTTTAACATTTGCAGGATTTTTTAATAGTGCAAAGATCTTGCATGTTTCTTAGCTTAAGCTCATCCTCCTCAGAAAACAGCATTTATTTAACCAAGCTCCAAAAATGGCTTGTTAGGATGTTGTGGGATTTGTGATGTCACATAAGCAAATTAACTTATATTTAGTTAGAGCAGTTATTAATAATGTATAACTATTGATAATGTATAACTATTGATAATGTATAAATAGTTATACATTATCGCACCGTCCACTGGCATTCAGTCTCATAATGGTTGTCACCGGTTTACATAAACGCATGCTTCTTCACCTTTTCTTGTAGCACAAATGGTAGATGGAGCAGACGGGCCCAATATTCTTCAGCAGTTTATTGACTCCTATCAAGTGATGTTCTTCACTTTATTCGCTCTTTTGGCTGCCACTGCTGTTGTCATCATCGGTAAATGCTTCCATATCCTGAAACACTTTCTAATATCACGGAGAATGGGTTTTTGGACAGTGATTATTCTTGAGTCTTTTTCATTTGAACAATTATCTATCTTTATTTTATAGTGTGCCATTTGCTGTTTTCTCCAAGAGATCCTGTCAATCATCCTGCCTTCATCCAGAAGACTCCGCCTCCCACAGGTACATGCATCTGGAGAATACCCCTGCAAGACTGTAACCAAGTATAACCCCAATAAATGCTGCCTGATTAACACCTGACCTCTTTATGCAGTATAACATGTGCAACACAATTCTTTGTGTGCTAAAGGAAGTTAAAGCTGCATTGTGTAATATTTAGGAGGATCTGTTGACAGAAATTCAATATCATATTCATAACTGTTTTCAGTGGTGTATAAAGACCTTACGTAATGAACCGTTATGTTTTATTACCTTAGAATTTCTATTTCTACATTAGCTATTTCTCTCTACACACGGGTCTCCTTACATCGACATGTTTCTACAGGAGCCCTAAACGGACAAACGCAGTTCGACACTATGTTGTTCATGCAAAGAAGCTAGCTAAAGTCAGCGAATAAAACACTGACACAATGATGAACAATTAACAATTAATATTCGCAACAACATATCGTTAAGCAAATAAACCTCATTGCTTAAAGCTGCACTATGCAGGAATTGTGTTTTTGTCAAACAACGACCCCTAGAGTCGCTGTGGAATACTTGCACTGTCGTAAATTCAGTCACAACACAGCAATCAGAGGAAGACGCGCTGAAAACTGTAATGCTGTTCTCTTCCTTCATAACTCATACTGAGAAGGTTTGAGTTGCAGTGGAATTTGTGACTGTTTCACCTGTTCAACCATATCAAAGTTTCGTAATTAGTAAGTCCGTGCTTTTTTTCTTATGTGCTGAAGGGCCGCTGTGCCTTGGTGAAACGTGTTTGTATGTGAAGAGGTCTTTTCCAAAACGCAATAAACATAAAAAAGCTGCCTCAGAGAACCAGCAAAAGTAATAATTATGAATATGTAAAATATTGAAATAAGACATTTTAGTTGTTTATTAATTTCTGTGTCGGCTGCAAAGATGAAGTTGACGATTGACTCGTGATCTTTGCAGTAGGCTAGTGAACGCACCGGAGAAATGCACATTTATTAGGCTACATAGTTTTATTTTGTTTTGGATGGTTTTGTTTAGAATCAGCTTTCTGTAAATATATTTCACATTTTTTAGGCCTGTGTGAGGCGAGGCTACGGTTCGGTTCATGATGATCTCCAGTTCAGTGATTGCTAGCCTATACTTTTTATGTAAATCCAGGAAATTGGTTAATTTATTAAAATTAAGATACAATTAATACAAAACGAAATTCGTTTTAAAGAAAGGCTTTGTGCTTTCTGTTTTGAGGTCTCTGTGAAAGTTTGAAAGTCTTATGCGCTTTCAGAGCGCTTTCACTTGCGTTTCAAGTGCTCACAGAAGAGATGGGTTTTCAGCTGGGGGTAGACTAGAGAGTTGAAGACTGAAAGAAAATGAAAAATACAATCCAAGATAGGCTAATTACCTTGAGTCAAAAATAACACTGAATAACAGCAGAACTGGTGTATTTAGAAAAACCACTTGCGCGCTCTCGCCGCGTCCACTAACTGACCGCTTGTCCTGTTTGTGATCTGAATCTCCTAGTATTTATATCTTTCTACAGTTGCTGTCTCGGCGAGCAATTAAGCAAATACAGCGAAAATGGCCCAAATCGAAACTAGCTGCTAGCAGGCAATATTTCAGTGCAATTAAACTGCAATAATAATTTTCACTCGCGGCTGTTATTTAAGTTATAACGCGTCTAGATAAAATACGGATTTGTGAGAAGGTAAAAATTAAAAATAAGCAGAGAATCGAAGATAGGCTTACCTTGAGTCAAATGATAGTTTGTGATAGTTTGTAAATTGTGCTCGTTTACACTATTTACAACCTCTAGGCTTATTTATGTCCTGATAATTGTGTGAGATATTGACAACTGTTCTCATGATAATCGCAGGAATCAACTTCAACAGCGTCGTTTCCAAAAAAGAGATTTACTTAGGCTACTAGTCCATCAACAAGATCGCCAGGTCAGCATCGCTGTTGCATCCAGTGCTGCTTTTTAGCTCGCGCCAACGAGTGAAAGCCTGACCGAGTGGGACTATGGACTCTTGTCCGGTACCTCACACAGTCAGATTCTCTCTTCCTTTTCCTACACTCTTCCGACTGCGCTTTCTTTGTTTTTTTCCATCGTCGAGTCTTCCAAGAATCACGTCTGAAATGCGCGCAAGTGTCTTCGTGCTTCATGTTGTTGTTGATATGTGTGACATCGTTGCCGTAAAGCAAGTCGTGTTCTCGCGAGATTTGTCGGGGGCGCCTCTCTCAAACTTGCATTGCTGGTTTTTCCAGAGGCGTCCCCCCCCGAGCTTTACTACCAGGATTATTCGCCCTACTAGGAGTTTGTTTACCACCGAAATGACTTTGAAGCTGTAATATTAAGGTACAATTCTTGCATAGTGCAGCTTTAACTGGCTACTCTCTGCTGTCTCAGACGACGACATCACTTCCTGCCGGTTGCAATTCGCAACCTCCCCACTAGATGCCGCTAGAAATTACACATTTAAGGGATGTTTATTATTTCAATCACAACATTCATTTAATTTATTATCAATTTTTCCACCATCTACTTAGATAGAGGAATCATGAAATTCAGAATTTTATATTACGTTTTTCGAGGTTAGTTTATAATGTTTAAAAAAATTACACCAAAATGTAAAATGTATCGCTTCTCTGCGTCCATCCACAAGGCTTCTTACAGTTAGCAGTTAGAGTTAGCCTTCACAGTTAGCAGTTAGAGTTAGCCTTCACAGTTAGCAGTTAGATTTAGCCTTTACAGTTAGCAGTTAGATTTAGCCTTCACAGTTAGCAGTTAGAGTTAGCCTTTACAGTTAGCAGTTAGATTTAGCCTTCACAGTTAGCAGTTAGAGTTAGCCTTCACAGTTAGCAGTTAGAGTTAGCCTTCACAGTTAGCAGTTAGAGTTAGCCTTCACAGTTAGCAGTTAGATTTAGCCTTTACAGTTAGCAGTTAGCCTTCACAGTTAGCAGTTAGAGTTAGCCTTCACAGTTAGCAGTTAGAGTTAGCCTTCACAGTTAGCAGTTAGATTTAGCCTTTACAGTTAGCAGTTAGCCTTCACAGTTAGCAGTTAGAGTTAGCCTTCACAGTTAACAGTTAGAGTTAGCCTTCAGAGTTAGCCTTCACAGTTAGCAGTTAGCCTTCACAGTTAGCCTTCAGAGCCCTGAACATCTCCCTGCTCTCGGCTTCACTCTGGTACTGATACTGTTCCTCATTGGTCATTGAGCACACACTCCTACCTGTCAAAGCCAGACTGGTGAAGCTGGTGTGTGGTGGGTGTTCTGGGGCAATATGGCTTCCGTCGCATCATCTCGGTGCTGCTGCACATTAGTGGTGGTTGAGGAGATTCCCCACTCTATGCAGAGCACTTTTAGTGCAGAGAAAAGCAATATATATAAATGCAACATTGAATTAAATGGATGCTTCTGCAGAGGTCAGGTACGGATGCCCTTTCTATAGGTGGATCTCTCCACACGATGTTTCAGAGAAACCATTACGAACAGTTACCTATCGTTTCCTTACATCCACTGACAGAGAAACATCTGAGTTTGACTGTCTTTATCCGGCAGCAGAATCTATGCTCTTTTTGTTCAGAACACAACCTGCACACAGACAGAAGTGGCAACTGATCTGATGGACTTTACCACATTTTGCTTGTATTATTATTATTATTATTATTATTATTTCTTATGGTTTAGGAATATGTGTACCCTTGATTATTCACTGAATTGTAAATGCTTGTGTTTTTTCAGGCGTAGCTAAGCTGACTGAGAGCCCCTTCAGCAACAGCGTGTCTTCAGACATGAAGGGAAGCCCAAGATTACGCTTGTATTCTCCAGACTACAACTCCAGATAAACCTTCTCCACCTGAAGACCGAAGAAAGTGCCTTACCACTGAATACAGGAGTATAAGTGTACTGGATACTTGCGCGAGTATCGCTTACATGCTTAAAACAATAGCTTTCTCATTTGAATCCCAGTTTGTTGAAATGCTGCATCATATCTGATTGAATATGCCAGGGCTGCATAGTTTTGTCTGCTTTTGTTTGATTATTTAAATGTTTGATGTGTGCACTCATTTATTATTATTGCCATTATTATTTTCAGTAGTTTTCATAGCTTGAGATAGTCTAAGTTTTAGTGAATTGTGATGTTAAACGTGTCTTTTTTTTTTTTTTTTTTTTAAGCTCAGGACAACCTTTGGGAACTAATGTGATCAGTTTAAACATGTTATAGTGTGAATAGTGCAACCACTGATTCCGTCCAAAGTGCTCTTACAAGAGTTTGATCTGCAAAAAACTAAAGGCCAGTCGTTTCATTTTGTGAACAATAATATGTTGAGTTTTAATATTTTGAAGAATTCTTGAGTGCAGCTTCTTTCAGTTATTAATGTGAATGTTCAAATGTTTTAGGGCTTAGTTCAGTTGACTTGCTTTCGCAGATAAAGTGGTTCTGTAAGGACAGATGTTAGCTTTCTCTTGAACCTCCAGCAGCATTTTACATGATCATTGATACTGATACTGATAATTCTGTTACTGTGAGTTTGAGTCTGATTCAACATTGTGACCATTTTTGACAGAATAAATCCTCAGCCTTGTGAAGCCTGTAAATCAATACTGTTTTAATGAATAATTAGTTTTCTTCTAGTATCTGCCCTTGTAAGCAAGAGCCATAATGTGATTCATAGAACTGCTGCACTGAATAACATGAATTGTGATATCTGTCATAATCTATACACGAGTTTAATCTGTATATGAAACCACTTCTGAGCCTTTGTCATTGTGTTTGATCTTCTGTCTATCATACCTCCCTCAAAATTCATAATAATAGCTTGCGCTTTGAGAACATTGTGCTTTTTTGCAGCATGTGGATCTATAAACATTAAATATGCTCTTTTTTTCTACTATCACCTGAGTGTATTTTTTTTTTAGGTTCTGAAATAATAATTTGAATAATAATAAATAAATAAACATTTTATTTCATGATGGGTTAGTGTTGCATGAGCAGAGGAAATAACTTGATTACAAGGATGAAATTAAAAGTGAATTTCGAAAACACTTGTTTCTTTTCCTAACAATGCAAACAATTTCCACATTAGATGCATATCAACCTTTTTCTCACAATATTACTAACAAACAAAAAAATATCCATGTATTGCTTATATCACTATTAAGGTCACTCTATTTAATGTCTAATTAGTATATAATATTATGAGGGAGTTGTGCATTGACCAACAAAATATAATTAACAGTTACAGATTTATAACTTTCCTTCTGTACTGTACAGACAATTTTTCTTTATGCAGTTAATTCTTATGTTGGCCTTTAACTGTGTGCAGTCATTGATTGGCTAAAGCCGAGGAAGCAGTTCAGGTCCTGATAACTGAGGCAGGCACACTGGCAGAAGACGTTTCCATTTTTGTACATGAGGAAAGTAAGGCTAATTTAATAGGTTTATTGAAAGGATGAGATGTAATATCTGATTTTCGAGGGGGTCCCAGTAACATACAAACTACAATACAAAATACAACACATTTAAAGCAAACAAACAAACAAAAACAAAAACCACTTAGACAAACCCCCTATTCTCCCACCTACAGTCTCCAACTGTATTACAGTTTTTTACGATTGTTTACACACTAAAATAAAAATTTCCACACAATTTGCAAAATTCTACTCCAAGGAGCAAAACACCTCCACAGATTTGCACAACATTACACACAATGTCTGCTTCACCCTTTTTGCAAAACATTACACACATTTTCACACCTTAGACACAGTTAAGGATTGTGAGGTTACTTCCTTGTCATTACAAAGCTCCGGATTGCCAATGACAACACTAATGAACGAATTGGATAAACACAACCACCAGGTGTGGAAGCACACATGTGCTGATTTGAAAACGCAGCACTCAGGTGTGCTATAAAAGGCAGCAGGTGAGTTCACCTGTCTTCAACAAAGATGGAAGGAGCTAGAAGAAAAAGAAGAAGAGTGAGAATGAGAGGGGGAGCTCAAAGAGGAGATGAAGGAGGAAGAGGAGAAGGAGGTAGAGGAAGAGGCCCAGGTAGAGGAAGAGGAGAAGAAGGAGATAGAGGAAGAGGAGAAGAAGGATATAGAGGAAGAGGCCTAGGTAGAGGAAGAGGAGAAGGAGGTAGAGGAAGAGGAGAAGGAGGTAGAGGAAGAGGCCCAGGTAGAGGAAGAGGAGAAGGAGGTAGAGGAAGAGGCCTAGGTAGAGGAAGAGGTAGGGAAGGACTTATGCCATTGAAGACATAGCCTGTGATGTGGATTAAATCTTATGGCCTGATCCAGCCAGACGGAGAGATGATGAATAGTTACAGTATTCTTGTTGCTTTTACAGTAGTTTTTCTTCAGAGTCAAAGTGTATGTACTTCATGCAGTAATTTTTATTTGTCTACAGATTTTATTTGTTTCATTGATTTCATTGTTGGTTGATTACTGTAACTGATTATGGTAAGAAATACTGTGTAAGTATTGAAATAAATACTTGAAATATTCAGTCTGCAGCATCAGTGTTGTGCAGTGCTTTGTATAGTTTATAGCCTATTTGTGTACATTCTCCCTATATCTCAAACTAATCATGAAGAATGTTGTGGGTATGTCACTATTTTTTTTTTTTTTTTTTTTTTTTGTCATCTAAATTATCCCTTACATAACAATGTCTGGCCAAAAATCTAGCACATGCTATTTCCTAAAATTAGTTTTTTTACAAATGTGTTTTATATTTATCACAGCTGTGTGTAACTGGCTGCAATAGTGTCTGATCATTGAGGACTGTGTTGGTTAAATGAAAACTAATAGCATTTTCACAAATATGTGTAGCCTATATGTTTTGACTGAAGTGTGTATGTTTTGACTGAAGTGTGTCATTTTGCAAACAATCTAGGAATTATGCAAATTGAGTGTGGTGTTTGGATAATTGTGATTCTGTTTTGAAAAAAAAGAACCCGGTTTTCAAAATTGCGTGTAAACAATTGAAAAAAACTGTAAACAAACAGGAGCATGTATACATGCATTTTAGTGCAAACATTAAAATCAAAATGTACCTCCACCCTGAGAGTAACAGAAATAAATAAAATGAACAGGATAATTGATACGCGTTGGTGTAGAAGCCTTGATTTAGAAACATGAGCAGGTTGTTTCAGGTGAGAAAATAGTCCTATAAAGACGGAAAGATGTGATTGATCTGAGAAGAGGTGGGAGACTGTTCCAGTCAGATCGAGCTTTGTGACCGGCCACCGACTTCAGTAAAAATTCTCGGGAAAGAAAAACGGACGCTGGATGTGTCGAAAGATAGGAGGATGTAAATGGAACCAAAAGTTTTTTTTTTTTTTTTATACATATTTTTATTTAGAACCACTGCATTTCATACAATACTCCTAATAGGAGTATGCTAACTATAAAAGTATCATGCTCCCACATTATTGACAATTGTTCAAACTTAATTATATCGTAGACATTATACAGAGAATGAAAACAAATACACCTAGTACAGTGAAAAAAAAATATATATAATATATATATATATATATATATATATATATATATATAATGGAGAAAAGCAGAGATGAACACAGGGTGGATATGATAGTATAACTCATGATCACTGGAGTATTAAAGGCATTACAGAGGCCCACCTCTTTAATAAAACCGTTTTCTGAAGTCGTAATGCAAATGTGATTTGTTCCATTTCGTACAATTCCCATACTATTTGAATCCAAGCATTGTATGATGGAGGGTCAGGTTTTAACCATCTGCATGTAATACACTTCATGGCTACAGAGAGTAAAATTTGTAGTGAATATATTTTAGCTCTACCCTCAAGACCCTCTGGACGCACACCAGGGCTATTATGGGGTCTTCTGGGATTTCATAATGGAAGATTTATTTAAGGGCATCAAATATATCTTTCCAGTAATTTCTTTATTTTCGACATGACCACAAAATATGGGTGTGGTTACCAACATGCTGGCCACAATTTCTCCAGCACTTGTTTGAGCAGGATGGATACCATCTGTGGAGTTCGAAAAAATCTGGTTATTATCTTCCATTTGAATTCCCTCCAGGCATTAGAGTTGGTCACGAGATGTCCCTCTCCACAAGCTTCCTCCCAAGCTTCAAGAGGAACTGTTTCATTGATTTCGGCCTCCCATTTTTCCTTGATCTGTAATGTGTTATTTGAATTCTTAGTCAAAAATAACAGATATCCTTTAGAAATATTTTTTTTGAGCGCATGTCCAATTTGTATTTCTTTAAAATAACCTTCTATTGGGGAGGTAAAAAAAAAAAAAAAAAAAAAAATCTTGTTCCTTATGCGTTGTGAGGAAATGTCTCAGTTGTAAATATCTAAAAAAATCAGACCTTGGGAGTATAAATTAATTTCTTATTTGTTCAAATTATTTACTATGTAATCCCAGAGTGATTACTTACTATCACTCATAAACTCAGTGTGATTTAAGATAATCAAGTCCATATTGTGACCACTTTTTGAAACCCATGTCTGTACGAGATGGTGCAAAGCCAATGCTTGCTGTAGATGAGATTTTCTATAATGATCTTTGTACTGTATCCCAAATTTTTTAAGAAACTTTGGTCCATTCACCCATGGAGGCATTTTAAATGCTACACTGGAAAAGGGTACTATTTTAAGGGGCATGGAACAGAGGCTCTTTTCAATATTGATCCACCGGGTTTGTGTGTCTTCTCTCATCCATGAAACCAGACTGAGCTGCCCAGAAGTAAAACCTAAAGTTTGGGAGTCCCAGCCCGCCATTTGTTTTAGGCGACTGTATTATTTTAAGCCTTATTCTTGGCCGTTTTCCCTGCCAAACAAATTTAGAAATTATTTTATTCAGCAAATCAAAGATAGATTTTGGCACTTCTATAGGTAACATCTGAAACAAATAGAGTAATCTCGGCAGGACATTCAGAGATTCACTAATATTTTTGTCATACAGTATAACTGGTCCAAAGAGGAGGGAATAAAGACGCTATTATTTAAACCCATTCTTGGGCCATTTGAACCTGCTTTTAATTTGGATTTGTTTTGAAATTTGACCATACATCTACGGCCTCAGTTTTATCCATATTCACTTTATATCCATAGTACCCATACTTGAGAATTAGCTTTTTTAAATATGGAATTGTCTCAGGTTCTGTTAGGAAAAGTAGGACATCATCGGCGTATAACGACAACTTATGTTCCTCTCCTCCAATTACAATTCCCTTAATTGCACTGTCATCCCGGATGAGTTCGATGCTGATAGCAAACAGCAAGGGGACAATGGACATCCTTGTCTGCATAACGTTCTAGAGTAAAGCGTCCAGATCTACAGCCGTTAACTCTCACTGAGGCGAGTGGACTTGTGTAGAATGTTTGAACCCACTTTATGAAATTGGGGCCAAATTTAAACCATTTAAGAGTTTGGATCAGAAACTCCCAATACCCGATCAAATGCCTATGAGCATCAAGTGATAAGAATACTGCCTTTGCACCTGTAGATTTTGAATAGCTCATAATATTTAACGCTCTACGGAGGTTTAAATAAAAACCATAACTCTCTGGGATAAATCCGGTTTGGTCCGGATGTATAATTTAACTAATTCGTTTATTTACCCTTTTTGCAAGATCGGCAGTTAATGTACGTTAATCACTATTTAACAATGAAATAGGCCGATACGACTGACATTCGGCAGGATCTTTGCCCTTTGCCCCCTGTCCATCTGATGGCTGTTTTCTTCAGCCGGTGACAGGTAATGACAGGTAACTCTACACTCTGCTGTTAGATGTTTTCCTCACTGATGATTTCTACACACAAGATTCCTCTTCTAATCTCTTTAATAACCTATTCATTGGACAGTCTATTCATAAGTGGTAGATCACAACCCTGAAAATGGATTACAGGTTGATATTATGTGACCAAGTGGCCTGAAGGAAATCAACCTCACAGACATTAAAGGCATAGTCAGTCAAAAATAAACATTTTCAAAATATCTTCTTTTGTGGTGGGAGTACGATCCCCTTAAAGGCAATCATAGCCTATATTGCCTTTTGTCTAGATGCATATATATATATATATATATATATATATACATATATATATATATATATATATATATATATATATATATATATATATATATATATATATATATATATATATATATATATATAGAAACATAACATGAACTTGACTAATATATTTAATCAATAACAACACTCTGGCAACACGCAACACAGGGTTATTATAGTTTTGAGCTTGTAATGTTTAGATAGTTTTCATGTTGTGATTTTGTGTTTGTTTTCGTTTATTTTTTTTTTCAGTGATTCATAGTTTTAGTTTTTCAGTATGTTTCACATTAAAACTTAAATAAAGGCCTGAATAATAAATAAAAGTTTTTTTGACAGGTACAAAGGTGCATACAGAGATTCAGATTTCAGGCAGCACTTTCAAAATCTGCGATTTATCGTGATTCATTATTTTAATCAACTCACAGTAGTTTGTATGTTTATAACGCACGTTTTGATTATTGATGCACAAAGAAACATGTTATAGAGTCTGTTTTGTTAAGCCTCGGATTACAAAGTTCAAATTACTGTCATAGTGTTTGCCGGTTATAAATTGTAATAGTCATATATACAAATACATATATTTATTTGATATTTATCACAGGTTTTAAGAAATTATAATATAATATAATTGGCAGTCCTCAGATGTGATTGGCTGAACGCTACAAAAATGCTGAGGAAAGATTCTGCTCACAGACTCATATAGCTGTTTGCATTGGACTGTGGCCTTTGAAGGAGCGTGACATTGGTTATGAATCTGCTAAACTAATATGTGTTTGGAGTCTGAATTAATCTTGTTTGTGAAGGAATATACAAGCACATACATGTTGTTCGCGTTTTATTTATTTATTTATCTTGTCCTTTTTCTAGCTTGGTAAATGTTCAGTATAGTTGACCAAATAAAGCAAAAAACAACAGATCTGCTTATATTATTGCTTTTAACCTGTATCTTTATTTTGTAATTGTAGACGGTAAAGACTAAAAACTTGTGTTTGTAAGCAACTTGAAGAAACAACAGTTGTGAACCAGAATACTGAGTGACATTGAAAGATCCAAACTGTAGGTTCTGTGAAGATTGATATAGTGATCTTCAATCATCAAAGGTATTTCTCTTCAATCATACGGTTTTCATTTTTATCGCATCAAAAAAGGAAATCAACAAATAATGATTGTTTGTGCTGTGTTTTCTATTTTACATTTGTTAGCTTGCAACCAATACATATTTACTATCTACTAATCTTATTGGTAGTTATAGACTCATAATAATTCATAATAATGTATGGCTGCAACAAAAGATAATCAATTAATCTGTGATTATATTTTTATATATAAATTCTGATAAAAAAGGCTAATTTTATTTTCTATATTTTTATAGAAAAGAATTGTAGACTACATCTTGCTCCAGATACTATATATCCAGATACTATACTATTGTTCATGATCACTCTTTTCCGTCTCTGTGGCTGTGCATTGATGTGCATAAATTATTATAATTCAAATGAACTATTAGTTATAAACAGCAGCCAAATTAATTATATTCATACCACATTTCTGCCCATATCCTGGGCATCTGATCTTTTGCAGACCACCATCAGTGTTGGCTGCAAACATATCTCCATACATCTCCGCTGTAAAGTGGATGCGCCTTTAGAAAGAAATGCATCTTTCATACGGATTACATAATCAGATGATATTTGCTTTCGATTCTAATTTTTTCGTTTAAAAGTGGACATTTCAAGCTTTATATAGATATATTTCTCATGTCTGTGAGGCTAGTATACGCTTTGTTTCTGTTTATTTTTGAGACGCGCTCCAGTTCACGGAGACCACGGAGACCGCGGAGACATATTTTACAAAAGCACAAAGTTTTCTTGTTATTGTGAGTTTACACAAATAAAAGTAGTTGCGACTGATGCATTATTCTTTTCTGTATGGCCAGAAATGATGGAGTATTTTAAGTTGTTTCCACTGTTAAAATGCAAGTAATCGCGCCGGCGCCTCCATGTCATGCAGTGCGCGCTCCAGTTCACACTCCGCACAAACACTTGGACATGCGCCTAATAATAGCGAACATTTATCGAGGTTAACGTTAGAGCGAGTGGCCAAAGACGGATAAGTCCTTTTCATGTTTAACAAATCAAATCATACATTTTCTACCTACCAAGGAGGATGGTGTATTTGGGCTGTGTTTATGAGCCAGTCATGAACATGAGTCAGTCATTTGACATCAGTCATTGCTGCAGCAATGCACTCACAAGAAGCGTTGAAGCATCTCCCAGGCATTGAAGGTGTTGTAGCTGGATGTATTCATTCACATAGCTCTCTCTAATTACTCTTGAAATCTGCCAGCCACTGAAGACGAGGTGGATTCATTTTGTTTTCAAAGAAAATGCTCCCTCAACTCTACAGAAATTTATGTAAGTTACTTATGCACTTCTTATACTGTTTACTCAGCTCTAACAGTGATTTTCTGAAGAAAAACTGATGCTTCATCTTTTGTGTGACATACAGTAAACTTTATTAAACTCATCAGTATATTTTGTGTCATCATTCAGACAATTCAGATCGTCAGACGGAGTCCTACTAGCCTGGGTTTCCCCATGCTGCCTTGAGCGCAGCGCAATTTTATTCACGCTGCTAGGCAGTCTGGATACCATGGACCAGATTTTCCCCTCAAAAAGGGAACCAATCACAGAACGGGGAGGGAGCAGCAAGACGATGACGACATCTATGCGACACACCGAAGCAGTTTGTTTATATCTATGGATCCAACATGACAGACGTAAAAATATATGCATATTTTTAGGAACACATCTACAAAAATATGCCTGTATTTCAAGTTGATAAAATCCTTTAAAATCCACATCAGTTTATTTGTGCCGACGCGCCACGCCCTCCCAGTATCTACCTAGGCTACTTTCACTTTTAAAAATTCATCATAACCGCGCGCGCGATCTGCTTGCAGTTGTGGAGATGGATGCTGAGGAGTTGAAGAAAAGAATAGCTAGTGGAGATTGTGAAGTTGTCGACAATACGTCATCAAAAATCAAGTCCAGTGTGTGGGAGAAATTTGGAGTTATCTGAAGAAAATATTGTGAAAGGCTTTGCTGCAAACATTTTCGTGTTGGATAGCCGCAAATGTGGAACTTCATCCCTGAGGAAGCACGCAGAAACTGTGATAACAAAGCAGTTCTATTAAACGGTATTTTTCATATTTAACACTGTTAAGTATGTGTGGTGTGCAGGGCGTGTTTGAACCCAAAATTGTCAGATGTAGGCTAGACGAAATTGCGGGGCATATAGTGGTGTAGCCGCATCTGTTCGATTGGTAAAATGTTATAAGGCACTCAGTTTTGTGGTAACGTTAGCCATGTTCTTCATGTATCGGCCTTTTGACAGCTTCGGCTGAAGTTGTCCTTGTGTTAATTGTCGTGTAATAACTTCTGTATGACCTGACAATAAACATTTTTGTAAGTGTGTCTATAATGTGATAGTCTAAACTGATTTTATTTCGGGTGCGGGTCGGGTGTCGGTTCTATTTTAAGCGGGTCGGATGCAGATTTTTAATTAGTGCTGCTGTCGGGAAACGGGTCAGGTGCGGTTTTAAGCACTGTGGGTGAGGGCGGGTGCGGATTTACAAAATCGGACCCGTGCAGGACTCTGGTGTACACATAAATCTCTGACCCATCGTCGTCGTCTTCGTTGAATATCTGTCGCTCTACATACGTCATCTGGTATAATTGAAACGATTGGCTATGAGCTACGTACAGGCGCATTTGATAGACATTTGTAGTGCCCAATAACATGTAGTTCCCAGACCACGTCTCAAAGAGAAAGTGGTCTGACGTTAGCCAGGCTAGAGTCCTACAGCAGGCTTGCATTAATAGTGTATACAAGCAATGCCAAATAGGTTATAATCATAATTAAACTAAACTATACCTGTTCCAACTCCATACAGCATATATTCTCTGACTCTGTAGGCATTTTTATGGTGGAAATGAACACCATTACTGTGACTGTCTGTTTGATTAACCATTATTCATTAACTGTATTGCCTCTTTGATTTCTGAAAGCTGCAAAGGAGCGTTTAACATCTCACGATCATCTCACGCAATCAGATATTTTGGGCATGGTAAATTTTTCAAAAAACTGAGACAACTGAGCTTCGTCATAGGAACATTCTGACTTATATAACTGGGAGTAGAACTTCCTAAAAATACCATTGATCGTTTCTGGGTCAGATGTAGCCCGTTTCGTCTTTTATCTGTGAAATTTGATTTGAGGTCATTTCGGCCTTTAGTTGATGGGCCAAGAGGCGACTGGCTTTATCCCCATGCTCATACATGTATCCCCGCGCACGAAGGAGATTTTGTTCAGCTTCCTTTGTCAAGAGGAGGTCGAGCTCAGTATGAAGTACCATCCTCTCTTTATACAAGTCAGGTGATTGGTTGGTAGAGAGTGAGATGTCCAAGTCTGCGATAGCTTTCTCCAGTTCTACTCGTCGAGCCTTACGAGCTCTATTTGTATAAGAAGTAAATGATATAGCCATGAATAGCCATGTTTTTGATATGTATTTTTATGTGTGTATAATTTCCATGGCAGATTGAGATTTTCTATGTTCTATCATAGAAATCAATTGACTCTTAAAATGCTCAGAATCCTACATTAGAAATGTATTCCCATATTCTGTACACCATGTCTGGTATCATTCTAATCGTAGTGATCTCACGGAATTGCATATATGTATGAGATTACAATGTAATGTATTCTTATGGGTATTATCTTTTCTGAAAGAGAAAATACGAATTCTATCTCTCACATGACAAAGTCAAAGTAGGTGTTTCTTCACAACAAACAAACTTTCTTCCCGCTTCAGATCAGAAGATCTGATTCGCTGGTGTCCCAAAAAGAGGGCGTAAACAGATGTATTTTAAAAGGAAGAGACCCCCACTTCTCTCTCTCTCTCACCCTGCTCTCATGTCCTCCTCTTCTCCCCGGCTTCAAGAAACATCTGAAAGGCTCCGGCCTTCTCCCCGGAAAAACACGTGTTCGAGTCGTAGCTGCCGGTCTTTGCAACTAAGTTATATTTTGCCTCTTCCTTCACGGGAGATGAATCTTATTTTCCGGTAAACGTTACATTCAGTGAGCCTTTCAAGCTTCCTGCGACACCGGAAGACGCAGCAGAAACAGGACACCGTCCGCACTTCCTGCCTCAGCATCACTCGAACAGAGACCAAACTTGCAAGTATATTTATATCTGTCTAAAGGCTGATTCCAGGTGTCTTGTGAACTTAGGTTTCTGTATGTAATAATTACTAGCTTTTCCCTTCTCTCTATATCTTTCTTTCTTTCTTTCTTTCATTCATTCTGATCACGTATGTTCTTGTTTGGTTAAATGTTTGTTTGTTTTATTGTTTGCATTTTTACGTACGTTTATATTCGTAGCTCATATAATCTCTCTAGTGTTGCATTTATTAAAATCCATTTATACTTTTCACTGTCTCTGTGTTTGAAAACCCACCATTATAAAGTCAATGAAACAAAAGATCTAATTAAGCTACAAGCTCGATATTATAGACTACATTGAGTAGTTTTAATTAATAAACTCAGAAAGTTTGATGTTCGTGGCCAGAAGATAAACTTTCTTGGAGTTTGTAAATACCCTTTCTTAACTGTGATGATCTTACATTTATTCGCTGGACGAATGACTGATGACCAGACCAGTTACAGAACAAGGTAATCTCGATAATTGATAAAGTAAATGTACATGCGACTTATGAATTATGACCATGAGTTATGATTATTAATATTTCCAAAATTCCCTATATCCTTGAGCTAATTCGCATTTACCCAGAGTCGTTTATGTTACAATAGTCTCTAACATATACTTGCAAAAGTCCGCCTCAGCTAACAAAAGAGGATCCAGGCGCCAAAATTTGAATCCCTTTGGCTTGTAGTCAAAATGGAGGTCCAAAATAACAGTTGAGTGGTCCGAAACCGTTATCGGTGAATATTGGGTGGAGGAAATTGATGGGATAAATGTCCTGTCTACTATTAGGTAATCTATACGTGAATATGTACGGTGCAAATGGTAGAAAAAAGAGTATTGTCTGGTAGAGGGGTGTGAGAGCCTCCAGGGGTCAACATAACCATATCGGTCCATGAAGGCGGAGAGAGTTGCTTCCATTTTTGAGAGCGGGACAGGTTTCGGATTAGATCTGTCTAGTACCGGATCCATGATGCAGTTCATATCCCCTCCTAGCACCAGTAAGTAAGAATTCAAGTTTGGAATAAAAGACAAAAATTATTTCATGAAATAATCATCGTCCCAATTAGGGGCATAAACAGATGCTAAGATAATTGGTTTTTGGTAGAGTGTGCCCGAGACGATAACATAACGGCCATTCGAATCTGTAATTGTGGTATCGGGTACAAAGTCAATCCTAGATCTTAACAGTATTGCTGTACCCCTTGTTTTCAGATTAAATTTGGAGTGAAAGATCTGTCCGATCCAGGGCCTTTTTAATTTTCGGTGGTCAGAATCACACAAGTGTGTTTCCTGCAGAAGCATTATATCGGCGTTCAAATCTTTAACATGCGTCATGATCTTAGTACGTTCCGTCGGAGCGTTCAACCCACCAGTATTTAGTGAAATAATACTCACTGCCTGCCCACCATTTGCCCCCTTTTTAGTCACTCCAGCCATGGCGTAGAGAACAATTGCAACGTATCAGAGACGCCCTAGGATGTGAGCAACAAATAGAGAAAAAACAAAGAATTATCTGTGCAAAAACAACAAACTTCAGAGTAAAACAAATAATTAAAACAGTCCTCACAAATAATAAACATATAAATAAAGGTTCCCCAAAATGAAAAACACTGGCTCTCCCACATTGTTTCATTCCTCCCACCCAGATCGATGTGCAAGAAAAATCTAGGTCCCCCCCTTGACCCACCCCAACACTTTTCCCCGCCCACCTCATCCCTTCCATACTTACTCTACCCGTAGGCACTTCCCTTTCCATATCAGATCTTCTTTTCTTTTCCTCTCAAACCCACATCTCTAATTACTAATTAAAACCCCAATAACCAAAATCAAAGATACAAATAAAATGTCAGCCATTGTGTACTTTATACTATATCAGCGAGCGGCAGAGTTTGCTCCAGGAATATCCTATAACTGTGTAAACGAATATATACAATACAATACTCCGGTCCAGCATCTGAAAGGGGCCTATAACATGATATATCAATCACCACAACAACGAATGTAAACATTAGCCCGTAGCTAGAAGAAAGAATAAAAAAAAAAAAAAGAAACATCAAACCGAGAATAAATAAATAAGCCTGAATTAACAACGTAAAGTGTCCGAGCACATTTCTGACTCAGTTAACTCTGTCTCTGGTCCAGCATCTAAAAGGGGCCTATAATATAATATGTCAATCGCCACATTAGTGATTGTAACCATTAGCCCGCAACTAGAAGAAGAGAGAAAAAAAAAAAACGCCAAACAACATCAACTCAACAACATTAATAATTTAAAGGAAAAGAAAAGGCAGACTTGACCATATAAAGTGTCCAAATGAAGTATAAACTCAGTTTACTGTGCCTCTGGTCCAGCATCTTCAAAGTTTACGTTACCCTTCCAAAGTTATGGAATGTCATCCACTGGGCCACAGACCTTTAGCCTGCTAAATAGCTGCTATTTGACTCAAAAACTAACCGGGGGCTCACCTGCTCAACATCGTCAGTCCAGGCTCGGGGTCTATAACCCGCATTAAGGCGGAGTAGATCTGTCACAGAAAAAGGCTAGTCAACACAGTTAACGTTAGTGCAGCCAGCCGATAGCCAATTGAGTCAGTTAGTTGGCCTCCGTGTCTGGCCTCTGCTGGTAGTTTGACACAAAAGTCGCGGCTTCCTCAGGTGAAGCTAGCTTCTTCTTAGCTCCGTTGGGTAACGTAATCTGCAAGCGGGCCGGAAATAGTTATTCATCAGTGGAGACATTTTTTAAAAAAAATTATCCAGTCCTTATATTTGGATAGTTAGCCGATGCTAGGCTAGCGCGAGTCAAGGGTAGATGTTAGCCAGCCATTAAAAACCGTTTTACCCACTCCACAGTGCACCAAACGCAAATCAATTATAACACTAGACTATCGATGCAAATGTCCGTTGAGAGAATAATGTTAGAAATCAAACTTACCTTTCATCACATTGCATTATAATTTGTTCCCTGTAATCATAAGCCTTGTCTACAGCAGCAGCGGAGTGATATTGATTACCTAGGCAACCGAGTGAGCCGGTACACACATGTACTGCACACACTGTAGTGCGCTTCTTTTCTGTGTTTACTTTTTGCTGCATTACTAACTGGAGCAAAGTAAAATTCCGCAGCTGCTGAGAAACTAGTTCCTTTGGGATCATTGAGATGAAAGGTAAGTTTGATTTCTAACATTATTCTCTCAACGTACATTTGCATCGATAGTCTAGTGTTATAATTGATTTGCGTTTGGTGCACTGTGGAGTGGGTAAAACGGTTTTTAATGGCTGGCTAATATCTACCATTGACTCGCACTAGCCTAGCATCGGCTAACTATCCAAATATAAGGACTGGATAATTTTTTTTTTTTAAATGTCTCCACTGATGAATAACAACCAGGCTGACTTAAAAATGAGGTCCGATGTCAAAAATCCCGAACCACCCCTTTAATATAGTACACTATGTTGTTTTAGACTATTGGGGTTAATGAAAAAGTAAACTTTTAGAATAAATTTGTGGGAAGGCGAGACCACCCTACTGTTCACATGCTCACCTAACCGGAAGTCCTCTATCGATAATTATTATTATTTATTTTTTTAAATTACAACTATATCTGCATGTATGTCAAAACCTCCAAAAATCTAAATGTCATTTATTAATATGTATTCATGTGAAAATGACATCTAAACATATTTTTCTATTCTATTTGGCCTGGAAAAGCTTCCAACACGCTTGCATGTCACGTGAAAAATAGCCGTCGGTTCTATTTCTAGCGTGCACGCGTTTTCGGCGAGACGTGCGACGTGCGTGTCACACAGGCAGTGTGCAAGAACACACACCCTGTTTATTTTCTTTATTTTACAAAAGCACAATGTTTTGATTTGATTGTAAGTGGACACATACAAAAGTAGACATATCACAGATTATTTTTTCATATTTCTTTTTTCTGTATGACCCTAAATGACGGAGAAATTTAAGTCTATTGTGCTACTATGTTAAGAAAATCCAGCAAAACGCACCAGCGCGTTTGCCAACCCCAGAGGTTTAATCATATAGTGACCAGTGGTGTTGTGAATACCTAAAGAGTTACATATGCCAAGTAAGCATACATGTAATTGGCTATATGTGGTGTGATAGAACTTCAAGACCCTAGGCATAGTTGTCTATAAAAATCACATACAGCAATCATGAGAACAGCAACATGAAAACAAATAAGAAAAACCCATCAAAGTCTAGAACTCTTGATTAGTTTGAGTCCATTATAACCCAATGGATGAATTGCAAAGCAAGTG
The DNA here is from genome assembly GCF_964197995.2 of Scardinius erythrophthalmus. Lineage (NCBI taxonomy): Eukaryota > Metazoa > Chordata > Actinopteri > Cypriniformes > Leuciscidae > Scardinius > Scardinius erythrophthalmus. Next base: position 7,307,478 of record NC_138235.1, on the reverse strand, counting down.
CATCTTTATTATCTGGAGGGCAGGCTAAACGAATAAACAAGGTATGAAAAGTGGCGCAATGGATCACTGGACCCTACCACCTTGGTGAAAACCTGCTGGGACCTGAGGGGTATATATGTCTCTTGCAAAGGCTTCAGCAGATACCATTGGGGAACAGGCTTTGACCCCATAGGTGATATCTTTTCTCTTCAAGTTTTAGTCACAGAACATCACTGGAACAGAACTATACATCCACACAGAGCAAACTTGAACTAATATAAACTTCTTCTTATGATTAATTTTCACACTTTAATCGTTGTAAATACCTAAGGAGTTACATATGCCAAGTAAGAAAACATATAAGTGGCTACATGTTGTGTGATAGAACTTCAAGGCCCTAGGCATAGCTGTCTATAAAAATCTCATACTGCAATCATGTGAAAAGCAACATGAAAACAAATAAGAAGAACCTGTCAAAGTCTAGAACTCTTGATTAGTTTGATTCCATAATAACCGAATGGATGAATTGCAAAAAGCAAGTGCATATTTACTATCTGGATGGCAGGCTACACGAACAAACAAGGTATGCAAAGTGGTGCAATGGATCGCTGGGTCCTACCACCTTGGTGAAAACTTGCTGGGACCTGAGGGGTATATATGTCTCCAGCAAAGGCTTCAGCGGATACCATTGGGGAACAGGCTTTGACCCCATAGGTGATATATTTTGCCTTCAAGGTTTAGTCATAGAACATCACTGGAACAGAACAATACATCCACACAGAGCAAACTTGAACTAATATAAACTTCTTCTTACGATTAATTTTCACAATTTTATCATATAGTGACCAGTGGTGTTGTAAATACCTAAAGAGTTACATATGCCAAGTAAGAAAACTGCTACTATGATGTGCACAAATGACTAAATGTTGTGGAGGTTGAACTAACTGTTGTGCAAATGTAAATAGTGATGTGAGAAATGCACCAAAGCGACTGAGAAAAACTGTAATATAAACTTTTTCTTACAATTAATTTTCACACTTTAATCATATAGTTACCAGTGGTGTTGTAAATACCTAAAGAGAAAACATATAAGTGGCTGTATGTGGTATGATAGAACTTCAAGGACCTAGGCATAGTTGTCTATAAAAATCTCATACAGCAATCATGTGAAAAGCAACGTGAAAGTGTTGTAAACTTTTTCAGCAAAACCAGATGTTTGGGATACGTTCAAGAAGTTATATTCTTTATTGAGGACGTTGCTGCATTTCTTCCAAACAGTCTAACTAACATACTTTACATGGTTTCTTTATAGGCCTTTCAGTGGGCTGTCCTTAAAGGTGCTAAACTTACACACAGACTTAGGGCTGACCACTACATCTAATCATCAAAAGACAATAGAGGCAATTACCCCCAACTGAGATAATGGTACCCCCCCAAATGGTATAAACAACAAATGGTCACGAGACCTAAGACTATGTAACATTCACACACAGTTCAACTCTTAGTTGGAAGATCAAAGACTAACCAAACTCCTGACTATTACAATGTTTAGACAGCTAACTTACAGCTGACTTCTGATCAGTAAATTGATGCCATCATGTTCACCTTGAATGCCCATTACAGTGTAGTTCATCTTAGTTTTTCATGTGATGTTATGTAAGGAAGTAGGATCCGCAGATCTAAAACATATTCTTAAATTTGAATCCTTCAAAAGCAAATAAGAAGAACGCGTCAAAGTCTAGAACTCTTGATTAGTTTGATTCCATAATAAACCAGTGGATGAATTGCAAAAAGCAAGTGCATATTTACTATCTGGATGGCAGGCTACACGAATAAACAAGGTATGCAAAGTGGTGCAATGGATTGCTGGGTCCTACCACCTTGGTGAAAACTTGCTGGGACCCAAGGGGTATATATGCCTCCAGCAAAGGCTTTAACAGATACCACTGGGGAACAGGCTTTGACCCCACACGTGATATCTTTTCCCTTCAAGGTTTCGTCATAGAACATCACTGGAACAGAACAATACATCCACATAGAGCAAATTTGAACTAATATAAACTTTTTCTTACAATTAATTTTCACACTTTAATCATATAGTTACCAGTGGTGTTGTAAATATCTAAAGAGTTACATATGCCAAGTAAGAAAACATATAAGTGGCTACATGTGGTGTGATAGAACTTCAAGGCCCTAGGCATAGTTGTCTATAAAAATCTCATACAGCAATCATATGAAAAGCAACATGAAAGCAAATAAGAAGAACCCGTCAAAAGTCTAGAACTCTTGATTAGTTTGATTCCATAATAACCCAATGGATGAACTGCAAAGCAAGTGCATATTTATTATCTGGAGGGCAGGCTACACGAATAAACAAGGTATGCAAAGTGGTGCAATGGATCGCTGGGTCCTACCACCTTGGTGAAAACTTGCTGGGACCCGAGGGGTATATATGTCTCTTGCAAAGGCTTCAGCAGACACCATTGGGGAACAGGCTTTGACCCCATAGGTGATATCTTTTCCCTTCAAGGTTTAGTAATAGAACATCAATGGAACAGAACAATACATCCACACAGAGCAAACTTGAACTGATATAAACTTCTTCTTATGATTAATTTTCATACTTTTATAATATATTGACCAGTGGTGTTGTAAATATCTACAGAGTTACATATGCCAAGTAAGAAAACATATAAGTGGCTACATGTGGTGTGATAGAACTTCAAGGTGCTAGGCATAGTTGTCTATAAAAATCTCATACAGCAATCATGTGAAAAGCAACATGAAAGCAAATAAGAAGAACCTGTCAAAGTCTAGAACTCTTGATTAGTTTGATTCCATAATAACCCAATGGATGAATTGCAAAAAGCAAGTGCATATTTACTATCTGGATGGCAGGCTACACGAATAAACAAGGTATGCAAAGTGGTGCAATGGATTGCTGGGTCCTACCACCTTGGTGAAAACTTGCTGGGACCCAAGGGGTATATATGCCTCCAGCAAAGGCTTCAACAGATACCACTGGGGAACAGGCTTTGACCCCACAGGTCATATCTTTTCCCTTCAAGGTTTAGTCATAGAACATCACTGGAACAGAACAATACATCCACATAGAGCAAATTTGAACTAATATAAACTTTTTCTTACAATTAATTTTCACACTTTAATCATATAGTTACCAGTGGTGTTGTAAATACCTAAAGAGTTACCTATGCCAAGCAAGAAAACATATAAGTGGCTATATGTTGTGTGATAGAACTTCAAGACCCTGGGCATAGGTGTCTATAAAAATTTCATACAGCAATCATGTGAAAAGCAACATGAAAGCAAATAAGAACCTGTCAAATTCTAGAACTCTTGATTAGTTTGATTCCATAATAACCCAATGGATGAATTGCAAAAAGCAAGTGCATATTTATTATCTGGAGGGCAGGCTACACGAATAAACAAGGTATGCAAAGGGGTGAAATAGGTCGCTGGGTCCTACCACCTTGGTGAAAACTTGCTGGGACCCGAGGGGTATATATGCCTCCAGCAAAGGCTTCAGCAGATACCATTGGGGAACAGGCTTTGACCCCATAGGTGATATCTTTTCCCTTCAAGGTTTAGTAATAGAGCATCACTGGAACAGAACAATACATCCACACAGAGCAAACTTGAACTAATATAAACTTCTTCTTACAATTAATTTTCACACTTTAGTCGTTGTAAATACCTAAAGAGTTACATATGCCAAGTAAGAAAACATATAAGTGGCTACATGTGGTGTGATAGAACTTCAAGGCCCTAGGCATAGATGTCTATAAAAATCTCATACAGCAATCATGAAAACAGCAACATGAAAACAAATAAGAAGAACCTGTCAAAGTCTAGAACTCTTGATTAGTTTGATTCCAGAATAAACCAATGGATGAATTGCAAAGCAAGTGCATATTTATTATCTGGAGGGCAGGCTACACGAATAAACAAGGTATGCAAAGGGGTGAAATGGATCGCTGGGTCCTACCACATTGGTGAAAACTTGCTGGGACCCAAGGGGTATATATGCCTCCAGCAAAGGGTTCAGCAGATACCATTGGGAAACAGGCTTTGACCCCATAGGTGATATCTTTTCCCTTCAAGGTTTAGTCATAGAACATCACTGGAACAGAACAATACATCCACACAGAGCAAACTTGAACTAATATAAACTTTTTCTTACAATTAATATTCACACTTTAATCGTTGTAAATACCTAAAGAGTTACATATGCCAAGTAAGAAAACATATAAGTGGCTACATGTTGTGTGATAGAACTTCAAGACCCTAGGGATAGTTGTCTATACGACAACTGGTCACAACGAGCGAGTAAAGTTTACATGGAGCATCTAAATCTCGAGCCTCCGGAGAATCACCCGTTTAAAAAAACACACACACAAAAACCCGAACAGCTAAAAGAGAACGCGACAGGGATCATAATAAAACAAGAATCAACACTGGCTTTGGCTTTTCGGAGATGGAAGTGAGGGATTGAAATGTTGTGAAAGTGACGCGGAGATGACATTTGTATTACTCAGGAAATATTCCACTCATCCCCAGCAGCTCAGATGAGGCACTCTGACCCCCTAAGGTTGAAGTCTTGTAACGCCCCTGGTTTGGTCCAAAGTGATGGTGATTGGAGTGAAAGGAAAGCTGCTGTCACGGGCAGAGGGCTGGAGTGTAAATCTGTTGAGAGGAGCTGAGAGGTGGCTGGAAGATGGCGGCGGTGTTGCGGAAGCGCTGCGTGCGGAGATGTTGCGTGGCAGGGGTTGCTGACCCGCACCTCTTATTACATCAGAAAGGCCGCCTATCGCGTGGCAAAACACACCTTTTAGCAGCCACATCATGCAGTGGGTCTACCGTTAAACATTATAAACGAAAGATCTTGCGAAGTATCCATAATGCGCTTTTCACTCTGTTGCTGCTAATCACCATCTCACTACCTTTGCGAGTCTACCTGTCTGGAGCGACACGTCAGCCGTTCAGACCTCGGAGATCAGTGGAAACATCGGATGAACTGGTCCGGTGTAAACCGGGCTCCTTCTAACTACACAGTGAGCATGGACGCCGCAAGCCTGCGCTATAATCTGTTGGGATTCTATACAGTCTACTCGTCCGTGCTGAATCAAGGGAAGGCCATGTCTGACCAAGGTAAACAAACCACCAAACGGCAGACACTCACCACTCCGGCTCGAGGGATTCATGGCATTCTACTGTTAATACTGGTGCTGTCAGGGGATGTCCATTTAAATCCAGGACCAATTACCCTGGAGGCATCACAAAATAACGGAGCTGAGCTTCTTTTTGAACCCCGGGTAACATCATCCTTGGAGGTAAGTGACTATGGAATATCTAACGTTATACCCGGCGCCCACGCGGTTTCATTTGTCATTGATTTCTGTGACCCTATGACCGACACACAACCAGTATTTGAAGTGGCCAATGAACAGGATTCAAAATCTTCAAGCTACCCGGCGTGTCAGAATCCTGCAGTGATAAAGCAGCGAGGTTCGTACTTATTTCAGACTGTTAATCACGCAAAGGTCGTATGGGATTCAAAATTGAAACCCAGAGGACTATTTGGTGGACACTTAAACATCAGAAGTGTTGTTTCAAAGACTGAACAATTGAGACATTTATTATTAAATTCCAACTTGGACTATCTACACAGCAAAAAGTCCAGTGTTAAATTAACTCTCCTGGGAGTTTATATGGCTCCAGAGTCAGTGTTAAAATATGAGTGTTAAATTAACACTCAAGAGTGTTAAAGTTAATGAGCTAATTAAGTGATTAATTGAGTGATATTTGAGCATTATTGAAGACACCTAATGTTAGCAAGCAGAATCACCGAAGGAGAAAATCTAATTTGTTAAGACACCGTTATGGTGATCAGTGTGTGTTTTAGTTGGGCTCTTGACCCATAAAGCATTAACTTTAAATTTTGTTTGGCTGTTGTATAACTCTCAGATGAACAAAGAGAAAAGGTGATCAGTTGGTGTTGGTTATGATTTGATAATCATAATTTGACCTGAATATCAACTCTCATTTAGAGTGTCAGCTTTACCTTGTTGATTACAGCAGCCTGTGATTCTACAGCAAATGATTTTTATCATAATCAATATAATCCAAAATATTTCTTAAAAATTGTTCTGATAACAATACTTAAAAAATTGCTTTATTTAGACACACTGACATCAATAATCAGCCTGTGAATCTCAACAATGGTGACAATAATAAAGCATGTTGCAGTGCATTCTGGGTGCCACCAATCAAAACTCATTCATGGCTCCCATCATGCATTGCGGTATGAATAAATTATGATCTGAATTGTCTTACTAATTTCCTTTTCCTAATTTAATATTGTGTTTGTCACCATTGTTGAGCTTCATACACTGATTCTTGATGTCTGTGTGTGCCTAAAAGAAAGATTTTGTTTTAACAGAACAACTTTTAAGAAATCCTTTAGACTAGTTAGAAAAAAAGATCTTATGCTGTAGAATTACAGTGATGCTGTAATCAACAATATACATTTAAGTCAGAGATTAGACTTTAAATGAGTTCAGTGATTCAGGTCAAATTATGATTAAGTCAAAACATAACCAACACCACCTGATCAACTTTTCTCTTTGTTCATCTAGCCATTATAACTCAGATACAACAGCCAAAGTTAAACTAATGTTTACAGTTTATGGCTCAAGAGCCCAACTAAAGCAAACACTGATCTCCATAACGGTGACTTAAAAAATGAGATTTTCTCCTTCAGTGATTCTGCTTGCTAACATTAGGTGTCTTCAATAATGCTCAATCATCACTCAATTAATCACTTAATGAGCTCGTGTTAATTTAACACTCATATTTTAACACTGACTCTGGAGCCATATAAACTCCCAGGAGAGTTAATTTAACACTGGACTTTTTGCTGTGTATGTTTATCGGAGACGTGGTTGCAACAGTCAACCCCAGTTAATGTTTTCTCTGTACCGGGGTATCAGTGCTTCAGACGAGATAGAATTGGGGGGAAAGGAGGAGGAGTGTCGATATACGTCAAAGACGACATTAAATGTGAGCGCATTCTTTTTAAAGCAGCAGACACATTGGAATACGTTGCTTTAAAAGTCGTATTGTCCCAACAAATGTCTTTTACTCTAATAGGATTCTATAGACCTCCATCAGCAAATGACACTTTTTATGATCAACTCATTGATATGTTAAAAGAGTGTAATCTTAATAAAGAGCTTATTCTTATGGGTGATTTTAATTTAAACTGGGCAGACAAGGGGAAGAGGAGAAAACTTAAAACAATTACAGAAAAATATAACTTACAACAGTTGATCAAAGGCCCAACTAGAATTGCAAAAAATTCAAGTACAGTGTTGGATCTTGTCTTCTCTAGTAGACCAGAGAGGATAACAGAAAGTTACAATCTGATCACTGGGCTATCTGATCATAATTTAACACTTGTAGCAAGGAAATTAACTAAAAACAGATTTAAGAATTTAACATCATATCACACAGACATTATGTGTCATGTACCTAAAAGTAAACAACCTGCATTTGACAGTGAGATCGATGGTTTGGTCTGGGATGATATTCTGTCAATAGAAGATGTGGAACATGGTTGTGATTTATTTACAACAAAAATTGAATCTGTTAGAAGGAATTTTATTGTGAAGGTCAAGAGAAAACCCAGAAAGAGAGTTAATCTACCTTGGTTTAGTGACAACTTGTGGCAAATGATGAAGGGTAGAGACGCAGCTTTAAAAAAAGCTATTAAGTCTAAAAGAGATATAGATATTTTAATTTATAAAGGATTGAGGAATAAAGTGGTTAAGGAATCGAGATTAGCCAAATCATGCTTTTATCTTCAAGTAATAAATAAGAGTAAAGGTAATAGTAAAGAAACCTGGAAAAATATTAATAACCTCATAGGGCGAGAACAACTTCATACAAGAGATATACAGCTCAGATTTCAGGATAAGAAAATTGAAGAAAATGTGGAGATTGCTTCTATTTTTAATTCTTTTTTTATTGAGTCAGTACATGAGTTAGGAAATCATTTTAAAAAAAGCGTTCCTACTATACATACACTGCTCAAAAAAATAAAGGGAACACTTAAACAACACAATGTAACTCCAAGTCAATCACACTTTCATAATCAGCAACACTGATTGACAATCAATTTCACATGCTGTTGTGCAAATGGAATAGACAACAGGTTGAAATTATAGGCAATTAGCAAGACACCCCCAATAAAGGAGTGGTTCTGCAGGTGGTGACCACAGACCACTTCTCAGTTCCTATGCTTCCTGGCTGATGTTTTGGTAACTTTTGAATGCTGGCGGTGCTTTCACTCTAGTGGTAGCATGAGACGGAGTCTACAACCCACACAAGTGGCTCAGGTAGTGCAGCTCATCCAGGATGGCACATCAATGCGAGCTGTGGCTAGAAGGTTTGCTGTGTCTGTCAGCGTAGTGTCCAGAGCATGGAGGCACTACCAGGAGACAGGCCAGTACATCAGGAGACGTGGAGGAGGCCGTAGGAGGGCAACAACCCAGCAGCAGGACCGCTACCTCCGCCTTTGTGCAAGGAGGAGCAGGAGGAGCACTGCCAGAGCCCTGCAAAATGACCTCCACCAGGCCAAAAATGTGCATGTGTCTGCTCAAACGGTCAGAAACAGACTCCATGAGGGTGGTATGAGGGCCCAACGTCCACAGGTGGGGGTTGTGCTTACAGCCCAACACCGTGCAGGACGTTTGGCATTTGCCAGAGAACACCAAGATTGGCAAAATCGCCACTGGGGCCCTGTGCTCTTCACACAACAGCATTTGAAATTGATTGTCAATCAGTGTTGCTTCCTAAGTGGACAGTTTGATTTCACATAAGTGTGATTGACTTGGAGTTGCATTGTGTTGTTTAAGTGTTCCCTTTATTTTTTTGAGCAGTGTATTAATAAAGGACAGGGTTTTAATTTAACAAATGAAGGACAAGTTAAAAAGATCATTGCTTCTTTAAAGAATTCTAAAAGTATAGATGCTTTTAACATGGATAGTATGTTAGTTAAGAAACATTCAGAGACTTTAACCACCCCAATTACACATTTAATTAATCTTTCAATTACACATAGCTGCTTTCCTGAGAACTGGAAGCATGTAGTCATCTCACCTATCTTCAAATCTGGAGACCGCTATGAAGCAAGTAACTATAGACCGATAAGTATATTACCAGTACTATCCAAGGTAATGGAGAAAATCATCAAAGAGCAGCTGACAACGCATCTAGATAACTGTAACCCTGGTTTAAATCCCATGCAATTTGGCTTCAGGAATAGCTATTGCACCGAAACAGCCGTTTTGCACTTCACAGAAAAAGTAAGAACACAGCTTGATAAGGGAGGAGTTGTTGCCGCTGTATTCTTGGACTTGCGTAAAGCTTTCGATACAGTAAATCATGAGGTCCTTATTTCAAAGCTTTCTACATTTAACTTTTCAGCATAAACTCTAGCCTGGCTCTCATCATACTTATCAAATAGGATGCAGTGTGTTAGAATTAAAGATGCACGCTCCAGTTATATGAAAAATACAACTGGTGTGCCTCAAGGATCTGTCCTTTACTCTTTAGTCTTTATATTAATGATCTTCCACAGTACTGTCACGGTGTTGATATACAATTATATGCCAATGACACTGTGTTGTACACATATGCAAAAAATGCTCAACTAGCGGCTGATAAATTAACTTGTGCCATGCAAGGCGTTTGTTGAGTGGCTTGAAGAATCCTGTCTTACATTAAATATTAACAAGACAAAAGGTATGTTTTTTTTATAAAACGAAGCGGCAGATTCAAACTGCAGACATTTTTATTAAAAATGAATTAATTGATATAGTTACCGACTTTAAATACCTTGGTATAATTTTAGATTCAAATCTTAACTTTAAGAAACATATCAAGAAAATGACAAAAACTATAAAATATAATTTAGCAAACTTCAGACAGATTAGATCGTCCCTCCCAATGGATGTAGCCAAAGTGTTTATGCATGCTTTCATTTTCTCACATATTTCATACTGTGTCAACTGTTAGGGACAGGCCAGCGAATCTGCCATAAAGGCGAGCATACACTGTGCGATGTCTGAGCGATTTCAGCAAGGAACCTTCTCACACTGAACGAGTAGATCGCATGCGATGTAAAGCCAAAGCTCAGGATTTATGTGCTCACACTGTACGGTCCGAACGTCGAGCTGCGACTTAAATGCTCACACTATACGTGTGAAATATGCGCGAATAAGTGCGATAAATCCTCGTGCCGGGTTGCGCCTATGGACGATATCATGTAGCCTATCCAGAGATATTGTCAAAACAAGCATCAGCTATCAAGAAGATTTAGCATTTCCAATTTATATATTAAATTATTAGTAGGCTAGTATTATTGTATTATTATTATTATTAGGGAAGGCTACTTTTATTATTAAACTGATAGGCTATTATAATTAAATAGCAACGCAACAATTTCATAGCGCATCACCGCATAACCAACGCGCTGTGAGGATAATAAAATATTAGCCTACATATAAGCTTTACTTATCCTCATTAAAAATTGTCTAAAACATTTAGGTCGATTACAATGAATTATATACATATAATTGATTAATAACAGTCTATAATATGTCCGAACACTGCAATAATTCATCAATGAAAATTAAAAACAGCTTTATTTAAAAAAAAAGGCAAAGATAGAGGCAAAGTGTACATCGCAGGTGGCTTGGAAGAAGTGGGTAATGGTTAATCAATTTTGCAACACGAACTGGAGGTAAGCAGCAGTAATAGCTTTGAACTACAGAACTTTTTTTTTTTTTTTTTTGCTGCAGATGAAACTGTTTTCGTGCATGCGCAGTGAGGGAAAAAACACTGAGTTTAGGGCAATCAGTTCGTAGCTCTGCTTCAACTGTGCGATAGTCACGAGGAGCGACCAAAATTTCTAACATGCCTGAAATTCATCCGACCATCCGATTGCCGGTCGTGAGAGGTTAATCGCCTCTCGTTTCCCCCTGTACACTGCACGACAAATGACGCACGACAAAGCTGAAAATCGGCCCGACCCGAAAAAGAGTCGCACGAGTCAGAATTCGGCTCAAAATCGGACGAAAATCGCACAGTGTATGCCCACCTTTAGACCTCTAGAATCACTATATAAGCAAGCTTTAAAAATCTTTGATAAAAAGCCATTTCGATACCACCATTGTAAGATTCTAGAGAAACACAATCTATTGAGCTTTGAAAATTTTATACTCTTTTCTAACTTGACTCTAGTGTATAAGATTCTACATGACCTGGCCCCTGCATGTTTATTGGTTTATGTTCACACTCGTTCTGCGATTTCTGTCTAATCTACTAGAATAGCGTCTATTTTTGACTGTAACATACCTTATTGCCGCTCGACGTTTAAACAATCTGCTTTTTCTTTTAAAGCAACCACACAGTGGAATGCACTAACAGATGTTATAAAAAGCTGCAGTTCCATTAAGAGTTTTAAATCAGAACTGAAAGTTTCTCTGAAAAACAATCAAATTTGTACTCACTGACATTGATGTGCTACTGTCAAAATGTGTTTTTTGTATCTTGTGTGTGTTTTTCATATTTTTTTTTCTTTTGTATAGGGGGTGGGGGAGTGTTATTTGTATGGACTGCAGATGTAAATTAGCCTGCGGCTAACTCTGGTACAATGCATCAAATGGCAACATTTATGTTAGAAATTGTACATGGTCCTTAATAAAAAAAAATAATAATAATAATAAAAAAAAAATCTCATACAGCAATCATGGGAAAAGCAACATGAAAGCAAATAAGAAGAACCCGTCAAAGTCTAGAACTCTTGATTAGTTTGATTCCACAATAAACCAATGGATGAATTGCAAAAAAACAAGTGCATATTTACTATCTGGATGGCAGGCTAAACGAATAAACAAGGTAAGCAAAGGGGCGAAATGGATCGCTGGGTCCTACCACCTTGGTGAAAACTTGCTGGGACCCGAGGGGTATATATGCCTCTTGCAAAAGCTTCAGCAGATACCATTGGGGAACAGGCTTTGACCCTATAGGTGGTATCTTTTTCCTTCAGATTTAGTCACGAAACATCACTGGATCAGAATAATACATCCACACAGAGCAAACTTGAACTAATATAAACTTCTTCTTACGATTAATTTTCACACTTTTATCATGTAGTGAACAATGGTGTTGTAAATACCTAAAGAGTTACATATGCCAAGTAAGCATACATGTAAGTGACTACATGTTGTGTGATAGAACTTCAAAACCCTAGGCATAGTTGTCTATAGTAACATGAAAGCAAATAAGAATAACCTGTCAAAGTCTAGAACTCTTGATTAGTTTGATTCCATAATAACCCAATGGAAAAAATGCTAAGCAAATGCATATTGCTTATCTGGAGGGCTGGCTACACGAATAAGCAAGGTAAGCAGAGGGGCGAAATGGATCGCTGGGTCCTACCACCTTGGTGAAAACTTGCTGGGACCCGAGGGGTATATATGCCTCTTGCAAAAGCTTCAGCAGATGCCATTGGGGAACAGGCTTTGACCCCATAGGTGGTATCTTTTTCCTTCAGATTTAGTCACAGAACATCACTGGAACAGAACAATACATCCACACAGAGCAAACTTGAACTAATATAAACTTCTTCTTACGATTAATTTTCACAATTTTATCATACAGTGTCCAGTGGTGTTGTAAATACCTAAAGAGTTACATATGCCAAGTAAGCATACATGTAAGTGACTACAGCTGTGTCCCAATGTGAAGTCTGCATCCTCCGAAGCCCGTATTTGAAGGCCGAATGCGTCACAGCGGCGCGACGAAACGTCACAGCGGAGCGACGAAGGATGTCCCAATTCAAAGGCTGCACACTTCGGAGGTCGCATTTGAAGGCCGATTGTGTCACCGCGGCGTGATGAAGGCTGTCCCAATTCAATTCTGCATCCTCCGAAGGCCGTATTCGAAGGCCGGTTGCGTCATTGCGGCGCAACGAAGGCTAAAGCGACGCCAAATGCACCCTTCGTTTCCCCGTGAAAGGAAGGATACATAAATGGACACTTAGCGGCAGGGCCAGGGCGTCCATATAGGCGAACTAGGCAATTGCCTAGAGCGGCACTTTTGTAAGGGCGGCAAAATGTGTGCCAACCGGGAATGAACAATTCACAAAAGGCTATATGATTTGCTGAGCTGCCGCTGACCCGCCCCCTGCTCTCACGAGTCATGACTGAATGATGGAAAGTTTTAACACATTCTCATCCTAGGGCGTCATATACTGACGCTTTTGACATTTTGTCTACATCGAACGCACATGGCACCCTATCTATCTGCGTCTTATATTGACGCTAAAGGACGCCTTGGGATGAGAACGGGCTGAAAGTTCGGAGCATTTTACTGACTCTCTTGTTCGATCTCGTTCATCAAAATGAACGAATCTTTAGTTGAGTCATTTCGTTCATTTAAGTGGCTTTAAATGTTATACTTTTAACATCCAAATTCCCCGATCACATCCACCTACGTGTAGCCAATGATGATAATCTCTCTCTGGGGCGTGCCTTATTTTACGTGGCCTATAAAGATGGCCTTAGGGGTGGTAGGAAGGCGCGTCTCATTGTCACGGGTGACGTCATCCTTTTCCGGTGTGTCGCGGGAGTGTTTGTCTGGTAAGGAGCTGCAGTCGCGGCTGTATTCCTGAACGTTTGAGTTGAACTGTGATTATTTGGCTCGCGTATCTTTCCAGTGTGGACTGAGGAAGCCTGCGGTACAACGCATGTGGTACCCGATCGCTTTTACGTACTGGAGTTTAAAGGCCCTGTGCATTGCAAGCAGTTTAAACCGGTAGGTTATTTATTGGTTGTTGCACTGGGGTCTGGATTGACCACTTTTAATTTGTATTTATCTTTCTAGTTTACAGGAACATTGCAGTGGGTTTCTCGTCGGGGCTTTTGTGGATGTCTTCGTATGCTGACTGTTATGGCACTGATTGTTCAGTATTGTGCTGCATATGGTCACGTTACAGACTCTCGTCTCGCGGTGCTTTGCTGGCTCGACTGCAGGAATGGATGCGTAATCTACCGCGAACTGCATTCACGTGCTGCTGTGGTATTGTGTTTATTTCTGTTTAAAGCTGGACACTTGCAACATCAGCTGTCTGGTAGTCTGGCGTGCCGCAGGTTCGATACGATGGCCTAACGTTACTCTCGCTTTGAGGCATCAAATGGTTTAACCATCCAGCAGTCATCTTGATTTGGTTCCTTTTTTTTGAAGTGGTGTAAATGTTATATAATTTGAATTATGTTTTGCTTATTCTGTCTTGCTTTCTTGTTTTGTTTGTGAATTCATTGCTTTAAACATTTAGTATTCTTTTGTTGTAGATTTGTTTTTTTGAATTTATTTTGTTGTCAACCAAGTGTGTGTGAACTGGTTGTTAACCGGACGTTTTCTTTTGTTTGATTAGAGTTGTGAATTTATATATTTTTTCCTGCATCCACCATTTCAGTTTACTGGTTTATTAGTGGATGGCAACCATACGTGTGTGTAATTGCTCTTAAGTCGTTGAGTACTCAGTTTTATAGGAATGTATGTGTATGTGTAAGAGTGTATATTTGATTGTATGTTTAATGTGTAATTCTGCTTCCTCTCCAGTTGTTAGGGTGATCAGGATTCGTGTCTGTGTGGACGAGTCTCTCTCTCTGCTTGGTGGTGGTCTCTTCCGATTGCAGTGTTCCACATTTGTGGTCTGAAGTGTGAGTGCACGAGTGTTTGCTGTGTCATTTTCAGAGAATGAGCGAGTAGTCCCCAGCCCTGGAGTGGAGGCCGAATTGTGTGTTTGTGTATTTCATTCGTATATTTAAATACATTTATTAATGGTGCCCAAATAAAACTGTAATTTTGTACTTCATCTGTCTCTGGTCTTATCTCAGCCGCAACCGAACCTGTGTGCTTTAAAGTTAATCTTATCAGGCGATTCCCCGGTAAATTTGCCTCCGGGGTGGCGTAGTCGGGTATCTTAGAGGGCTAGAGTTTAAGTCTGCCTTCTGGGGGTGGGGCAATTCTCTCTCTCCCTGGTGTAAACTTTCAAATTTATGCCCATTGCAAACCAACACGTATGCCACATTTGGCGTATAGTCGGCAGGGTTGCGGCTGGGTAGGAGATTTGAGACATTTGTGTTTGTTTTCCTTGGTGTTTTTTTCTCTTTTTTCTTTTTTTGTCTCAGATCATTGGTGACTGTTTGATCGGGCATGCCATTTGGGTAAGTGTTTTTTTTTTTTTTTTTTTTTTAGCATTTCATCATGGAGGATGAGTTGCGGGAAATGCAAGTTGTTGGCTCAATCACGGTGCAGACTCGTATGTTGCACTACAGGAAGCTTCTCTTTTTTTCTCGAAGGCAATATGAGGGAGAAACCTCATTAGAGTTCTCCCTGGGCCTGATGAGTTTGTTAGACAAGGTGAAAATTCAAGCGCCGCATGTTATTCCAAATTCTGATCTTGTAGTACGTAATCAGTTTGGTGAATATGTGTCGGATAGTGCGCTCCGCCGAGAACTAAAACAATTGATTCGACAGAAACCCACTGCAACGTTGTTGGATATTTGGGGCGAGGCCATTCATTGGGAGCGAGAGGGAATGCTAGGTGGTGCGAGGGGTAGGAGTCAATTGGTACTGTTGGTAAGTGGCATCCAATATGGTGTTCGGGGGGGGTCAGATTTGGATCGTGGGGTTCAGTCGAGTGAATTTATTGAACTGC
Source organism: Scardinius erythrophthalmus (assembly GCF_964197995.2). Lineage (NCBI taxonomy): Eukaryota > Metazoa > Chordata > Actinopteri > Cypriniformes > Leuciscidae > Scardinius > Scardinius erythrophthalmus. The sequence goes on along the minus strand of NC_138235.1, from coordinate 7,291,688 downwards.
GTGAGCTGCTACGTCAGCAGCAATGTCAAATTGATCAGCTCACCCGGGCTGTGTCACGTAGGCCTAATCAGAATGTACACGTGCGCGATCACTCTCCTCGTTCAAATCCCATAATTTGTAGAAGGTGCCAACAACCCGGTCATATTGCTCGAAATTGTGATGGCGGACGTCATCCCCCGCGCCCTCTGTCACAAACACTTGCTCCCGCCCCTGGTGGATTTAGGCCAGTGCCGGGGCCCCAACCGTCGGAAAACTAATTCCAGCCGGGCTGCGGAGCCACAGTCCGGTAAGGGAAACGTGTGGCTCATGTGTTTTTAATGGTTATCAGTTCATGTCCCGTTTGGTTTCCTCATGTCCACACTTGGTTGCTAATATTGGAGGGATTGCGGTGTCCTGTTTGGTTGACACTGGGTCCATGGTGTCAACTACTACAGAAACGTGTTTTTGGTTGAGGTTTGAGCCATGGGGCCAGGACTCCTCCGGTCATGTCATTTGGCTGCAGCCCTGTGCAACTAACCGGCTTGAAATTCCATATCGACTACTTCGAATTAGACATTGAATTGTGCGGTAGTACAGTCCCGGATTGTGGTGTGTGGCTGGTCCATGATCCCTCTGGTGGTGGTGCTGAGAAGTGTCTCTAGTGTAGCCGTCAAGGCAAGAGCGCTTGTAACCAGTGTCTCTCGTGTAGCCGTCAAGGCAAGAGCGCTTGTAACCAGTGTCTCTCGTGTAGCCAGTGTCTCTAGTGTAGCCGTCAAGGCAAGAGCGCTTGTAACCAGTGTCTCTCGTGTAACCAGTGTCTCTCGTGTAGCCGTCAAGGCAAGAGCGCTTGTAACCAGTGTATCTCGTGTAGCCAGTGTCTCTAGTGTAGCAGTCAAGGCAAGAGCGCTTGTAACCAGTGTCTCTCGTGTAGCCGTGAAGGCAAGAGCGCTTGTAACCAGTGTCTCTCGTGTAACCAGTGTCTCTCGTGTAGCCGTCAAGGCAAGAGCGCTTGTAACCAGTGTCTCGTGTAGCCAGTGTCTCTAGTGTAGCCGTCAAGGCAAGAGCGCTTGTAACCAGTGTCTCTAGTGTAGCCGTCAAGGCAAGAGCGCTTGTAACCAGTGTCTCTCGTGTAGCCGTCAAGGCAAGAGCGCTTGTAACCAGTGTCTCTCGTGTAGCCGTTAAGGCAAGAGCGCTTGTAACCAGTGTCTCTCGTGTAGCCAGTGTCTCTCGTGTAGCCGTTAAGGCAAGAGCGCTTGTAACCAGTGTCTCTCGTGTAGCCAGAGTATCTCGTGTAGCCGTCAAGGCAAGAGCGCTTGTAACCAGTGTCTCTCGTGTAGCCAGTGTCTCTCGCGTAGCCGTCAAGGCAAGAGCGCTTGTAACCAGTGTCTCTCGTGTAGCCAGTGTCTCTCGTGTAGCCGTCAAGGCAAGAGCGCTTGTAACCAGTGTCTCTCGTGTAGCCAGTGTCTCTCGTGTAGCCGTTAAGGCAAGAGCGCTTGTAACCAGTGTCTCTCGTGTAGCCAGTGTCTCTCGTGTAGCCGTTAAGGCAAGAGCGCTTGTAACCAGTGTCTCTCGTGTAGCCAGTGTCTCTCGTGTAGCCGTCAAGGCAAGAGCACTTGTAACCAGTGTCTCTCGTGTAACCAGTGTCTCTCGTGTAGCCGTCAAGGCAAGAGCGCTTGTAGCCAGTGTCTCTCGTGTAGCCGTCATGGCAAGAAGGCTCGTAATTAGGGTCTTGTGTGGTAATACCCTTTAGATTTTTCACCGTCGGGACGACGATGACAAAGGGGGGGTAGATTGTAGCCAATGATGATAATCTCTCTCTGGGGCGTGCCTTATTTTACGTGGCCTATAAAGATGGCCTTAGGGGTGGTAGGAAGGCGCGTCTCATTGTCACGGGTGACGTCATCCTTTTCCGGTGTGTCGCGGGAGTGTTTGTCTGGTAAGGAGCTGCAGTCGCGGCTGTATTCCTGAACGTTTGAGTTGAACTGTGCTTATTTGGCTCGCGTATCTTTCCAGTGTGGACTGAGGAAGCCTGCGGTACAACGCATGTGGTACCCGATCGCTTTTACGTACTGGAGTTTAAAGGCCCTGTTAGTCAGGGGGCCAAAACTGAACTTAAAACTTTGTCGGACACTTTTTGGTACAAGTATACAACCTATCCAGTATTAATATTTATCCCCTCAACATGTGTTCTAGCCAGGTTGTCAGCTTAGAAAATGTTTTTTTGTCCATTTTAACACTATATTCTTAAAAGTGGTAAAAGCGGATTTTTTTCCCCAAAGTGCTTCCATTTTCTTCCATGTTACCTATTGTAATTTTGGGCAAATGTGCAATATAATCCAACTTATGTGCAAGCATGATAATTAAAAAATAATAATCAATAAATGCCACAAGAGTATCACACCACAAGGGGCACTGTTGTGTCAGCACAGCTGTGATTTGGCAGTAGATTGAGGCAGCAGATCCAGAGAAGATGATCACAGCAGGTGTCAACAGTACAGTCTGAACAAAACTTTATAAAGGAGTGAATCACACAATCACACAACAGATTAACTTGATCTATTTGTCTACACAAACATTTACCTCAAGATTCTACCATTCTACCATCAAATGTTGCCAGAAACAGGTAAGCTAAACTGTTTTCCAACTAGCTATATACTTACCAGACATACACTCACCTTAAGGATTATTAGGAACACCATACTAATAATAATAATAATATCTGACCTTTGTTCGCAATACCACACACTACATTGTCAAATTTAAAACGTTTATTAACAACATAATGTAACAATAACTTATATTTTCAGTCAATTGGAAACTTAAACAATATAACCTATTACCTGGCTATTATAGTCCCGGGGCTCCCTGGACTCCTCAGAGCAGTCACAGGCGAATAGCACGGCATTTTAAATTGGGTTCCCACAGCGTTTGCAACGCAGTACGAGAGAACGTTCTCGTAAGGGAACGTAGGCTACTTGGTTACTTGGGTAACCTCGGTTCCCTTAGAGATAAGGGAACGAGTACTGCTTTGCCTTGCCGTGCTATTTCGCTCATATCAGGTACTTCGCTTCAGTCGATTTAAACCTAAAATCCTTTGGCGAGTTTTTTGTGAATTATACCCTCCAGCCACGTCCAAATTGGCGCGCTCGAGGTTGGCAGGGCGCCATGCGCTCCCATTGGACCGTACGCCACTGCTAACTCGCCATAGGTTCGTGCAGTTGCCGCAGCGCAGACAATCAGCTCGCTCAGACGAGATATGATGCTCTCGCTGTGCAGCTGCAATGTGTTTTAAAATAAAGGCTTCAATATTCTCGAGAAAAAGAGTTTTACCTATTACAGGCAAGCCGAGCTGCCGTGACATATGGAGCGTGGCAGCATTGACGATTCCATTTTTTGATTCGATAATCGAGATTGAGCATTAATTTCGATCGATTTCGATTTAAAATCGAAATCGTGACACCCTTATTCTTTAGAAATGTTGGCCCATATTGATAGGATAGCATCTTGCAGTTGATGGAGATTTGTGGGATGCACATCCAGGGCACGAAGCTCCCGTTCCACCACATCCCAAAGATGCTCTATTGGGTTGAGATCTGGAGACTGTGGGGGCCATTTTAGTACAGTGAACTCATTGTCATGTTCAAGAAACCAATTTGAAATGATTTGAGCTTTGTGACATGGTGCATTATCCTGCTGGAAGTAGCCATCAGAGGATGGGTACATGGTGGTCATAAAGGGATGGAGATGGTCAGAAACAATGCTCAGGTAGGCCGTGGCATTTAAACGATGCCCAATTGGCACTAAGGGGCCTAAAGTGTGCCAAGAAAACATCCCCCACACCATTACACCACCACCAGCCTGCACAGTGGTAACAAGGCATGATGGATCCATGTTCTCATTCTGTTTACGCCAAATTCTGACTCTACCATCTGAATGTCTCAACAGAAATCGAGACTCATCAGACCAGGCAACATTTTTCCAGTCTTCAACTGTCCAATTTTGGTGAGCTCGTGCAAATTGTAGCCTCTTTTTCCTATTTGTAGTGGAGATGAGTGGTACCCGGTGGGGTCTTCTGCTGTTGTAGCCCATCCGCCTCAAGGTTGTGTGTGTTGTGGCTTCACAAATGCTTTGCTGCATACCTCGGTTGTAACGAGTGGTTATTTCAGTCAAAGTTGCTCTTCTATCAGCTTGAATCAGTCGGCCCATTCTCCTCTGACCTCTAGCATCAACAAGGCATTTTCGCCCACCGGACTGCCGCATACTGGATGTTTTTCCCTTTTCACACCATTCTTTGTAAACCCTAGAAATGGTTGTGCGTGAAAATCCCAGTAACTGAGCAGATTGTGAAATACTCAGACCGGCCCGTCTGGCACCAACAACCATGCCACGCTCAAAATTGCTTAAATCACCTTTCTTTCCCATTCTGACATTCAGTTTGGAGTTCAGGAGATTGTCTTGACCAGGACCACACCCCTAAATGCATTGAAGCAACTGCCATGTTATTGGTTGATTAGATAATTTCATTAATGAGAAATTGAACAGGTGTTCCTAATAATCCTTTAGGTGAGTGTATAGCTAGGCTAATTTACTTTCATAATTACTAGCTTACTTACTAATAGGTAAATTAAGTTTTGTGCAGATGTGTAATGGAAATATAGTTTTTAATTTATTTGCTGCACAGCAGCCTATTTTACAGTCTGCTATAGCTAAAAGCGTTAATAAGTTTGTTAGATAGCAAAGCTCTCAGCTTATGTCAGAGGACATTGTAGTGATCCACTCAGAAACCAATCAGACTAGTGTAGTGACAAATATATTTGCCTTCAGATGAGATAACATGGATCCAGAGGAAGCTGTAAGCCTAGCGTCCAAAGAAAAACAAATAGGAAGAGATATTGATTGGGAACAATGTTTCATTTGTCAAGACAAATATGGAAAATACAGCCAAGATAAAGCCCTTTGATTGAAGTGATTTTTCAGGAAGTGGTGTCTTTGTGCTCTTTCTGGAGATTATTGTAGTATAATATTGTGCAATATTTTTGCAATATAATAGACACACACCATTATTTGCATTGCGCTTAGCTTGACCTTGCTTATTCAATCCATTCAGTCTCAAAGGGATGAGACTGACAACCTGAGAGCCAACCTCTGCCAACCTGAGAGCCACTGCTTTGATGGGGAAAAACATACCTTTGCCATACGACTATTACATAGTTATTACTACTAACTAGTTACTAACCCCCAACCCTAAAGAAGTGAGAGAGCAGTTTTGTTAGGATGGAATTAATAACTATAGTGATATGTGAATGTAATATAATTTGTGTTACAACCTGGTACACTAATTAAGTCAAATAGCACCATAGACCATCATCTACAGTTCAAAATTTCCGCCTTGACATTAAAGTATTATAACTTGTGCAGCATTGCACTGTCTCTCCCTACAAGCTTTAAACTTGGCTTGACTCATTCCCATAGATATGGGTACTGATTGATAGAGGTTTTGGGATACTAGGTTATGTTTCCAAGCTGATATTCACTTTGAAAACTGGTTCTCTTTAGGCGGAGATAGTTTTTTTCATGTTCTAGTTCTGTTGTCTCTTACACTGTACAATAAATGTTCATTCTGACACTTCAGCAGACATCCCATGAGTGTTGGCTTTCATTTGATACCATTTTTATGAATATGGTCCTTGTGGTTGTGGAGATATTCAACATTTACTGTTGGCATGTCGTGTTGAGCAGGAAACAAAAAAATTGGCCTGAAATTGCTTGTACAAGTCACACAAAAAAAAATTCAGCTTGACAACCACCCTAATATCTTACCTATGGGTCTCTTCTAACTAAAAAAATAGGGTGACAGCTTGTACCAAAACATGTCCGCAAAAGTCTTAACGGAAGCCCTTTTCAGAATTGGCCCCCTGACTATGTGCATTGCAAGCAGTTTAAACCGGTAGGTTATTTATTGGTTGTTGCACTAGGGTCTGGATTGACCACTTTTAATTTGTATTTATCTTTCTAGTTTACAGAAACATTGCAGTGGGTTTCTCGTCGGGGCTTTTGTGGATGTCTTCGTATGCTGACTGTTATGGCACTGATTGTTCAGTATTGTGCTGCATATGGTCACGTTACAGACTCTCGTCTCGCGGTGCTTTGCTGGCTCGACTGCAGGAATGGATGCGTAATCTACCACGAACTGCATTCACGTGCTGCTGTGGTATTGTGTTTATTTCTGTTTAAAGCTGGACACTTGCAACATCAGCTGTCTGGTAGTCTGGCGTGCCGCAGGTTTGATACGATGGCCTAACGTTACTCTCGCTTTGAGGCATCAAATGGTTTAACCATCCAGCAGTCATCTTGATTTGGTTCCTTTTTTTTAAGTGGTGTAAATGTTATATAATTTGAATTATGTTTTGCTTATTCTGTCTTGCTTTCTTGTTTTGTTTGTGAATTCATTGCTTTAAACATTTAGTATTCTTTTGTTGTAGATTTGTTTTTTTGAATTTATTTTGTTGTCAACCAAGTGTGTGTGAACTGGTTGTTAACCGGACGTTTTCTTTTGTTTGATTAGAGTTGTGAATTTATATATTTTTTCCTGCATCCACCATTTCAGTTTACTGCTTTATTAGTGGATGGCAACCATACGTGTGTGTAATTGCTCTTAAGTCGTTGAGTACTCAGTTTTATAGGAATGTATGTGTATGTGTAAGAGTGTATATTTGATTGTATGTTTAATGTGTAATTCTGCTTCCTCTCCAGTTGTTGGGGTGATCAGGATTCGTGTCTGTGTGGACGAGTCTCTCTCTCTGCTTGGTGGTGGTCTCTTCCGATTGCAGTGTTCCACATTTGTGGTCTGAAGTGTGAGTGCACGAGTGTTTGCTGTGTCATTTTCAGAGAATGAGCGAGTAGTCCCCAGCCCTGGAGTGGAGGCCGAATTGTGTGTTTGTGTATTTCATTCGTATATTTAAATACATTTATTAATGGTGCCCAAATAAAACTGTAATTTTGTACTTCATCTGTCTCTGGTCTTATCTCAGCCGCAACCGAACCTGTGTGCTTTAAAGTTAATCTTATCAGGCGATTCCCCGGTAAATTTGCCTCCGGGGTGGCGTAGTCGGGTATCTTAGAGGGCTAGAGTTTAAGTCTGCCTTCTGGGGGTGGGGCAATTCTCTCTCTCCCTGGTGTAAACTTTCAAATTTATGCCCATTGCAAACCAACACGTATGCCACATACGCAATGATCATATTCTGAATTAAGAAATCATTATAATGCAGTCAAAAATAATTTACAGGGAACAAATAATTACCTTGCGAGTCTTTCGTTCATTTGTCACGTGACATACGCAATGAACGAATGAATGAATCACCCAAATTATCTGGTTGCGAATACAAAAAGAGGAGACTTTTGAAGGATAAAGCACACCAACAACAGAGGGGATCGTTGAAAAAAATATATTGATCCAGGTAGTAAGGATGACACCGACACGCCTTCAAGTCCACCACAGAACCAAGAGACCGCTAGCACAGCTAACGTTACCGGAATTTCTACAGAAGAAGAAACAGCAGGTGCTAGCAGCATCCCGAGAGCAGATGCTAACATTAGCCTGCCTTCAAATCTACCGTCAAGTCCACCATCACCAGGTCAGGAGATTGCTTACTCAGCCAGTGACATTGCTCCACAAGAAACAGCAAAAATCAGCAGTATTATCGGACCTCAGACAGCTGACCAAATAAGTGTACACAGTGAGGAAGATACTTTAAATGATCCCAGTAATTGGCCAACAACAGTAACCCAAGGACTTAGAGACATTTTAATTGAGAGAGGACCATATCAAGTGAAAGAAATTGATTTTCCCAGAGACAGTGCATACAGAAAGTTTTCTGTGTGTCATTATAGACGGACATTGACAAATGGAGAAAGGCTGGAAAGGCCCTGGCTAGTTTATTCAGTGAGTAAGGATGTTACATTTTGCTTCTGCTGTAAACTTTTTTGTGGAAGCGAGAGAAAATCAGCTCTTGGAAGAGATGGTGTTAAAGACTGGAAGATTTTGTCAAGCATCCTTAGCAACCATGAAAAATCAAATGAACACATTGAAAGTTTTCATAAATGGAAAGAGTTGGACATAAGATTGGTCTCGCAAAACACCATAGATGCACAAAATCAGTGGAAACTTGCTGCCGAGACAATACAATGGCAAAATGTGTTGCAGCGGTTGGTTAGTCTCATCAGAGTAATGGCTATGCAAAACCTGCCATTTCGTGGTAGCTCAGATATTTTATTTGAGCATAACAATGGCACTTTTCTGAAACTAGTGGAGATGATAGGTCTTTTTGACAGCGTTATAGCTGAACACATTAGGAGAGTGACTTCAAAAGAAACACACATTCACTATTTAGGCAAAGATATTCAAAATGAAATCATAGCAATGCTAGCATCCCAGATTCAGCAGGAAATTCTCACAATGCTGAGGTCAGCTAAATACTTCTCTATTATTTTAGATTGTACTCCTGATGTAAGCAGAAGAAAACAGATGACCGTGATTGTACGTTTTGTTACAACACAGGGAGGAAGTGTGGATATCAGAGAACATTTCTTGGAATTCACGGAGATAACTGATTGTACAGGAGCCGGCATGACTGAGGTCCTTATTAAGAAACTTAAGGAGCTGGATATTGATATTATGGACATGAGAGGTCAAGGCTACGACAATGGATCAAACATGCGAGGTAAGCATAGTGGTGTGCAAAAAAGAGTGCTAGACATAAACCGAAGGGCATTTTATGTGCCTTGCAGCGCCCACTCTCTTAACTTGGTAGTTAATGATGCAGCCGCATGTTGTCTGCCGGCAGTCGACTTCTTTTCAAGCAAATGGCGAAATGGATCGCTGGGTCCTACCACCTTGGTGAAAACTTGCTGGGACCCGAGGGGTATATATGCCTCTTGCAAAAGCTGCAGCAGATACCATTGGGGAACAGGCTTTGACCCCATAGGTGGTATCTTTTTCCTTCAGATTTAGTCAAAGAACATCACTGGAACTGAACAATACATCCACACAGAGCAAACTTGAACTAATATAAACTTCTTCTTACGATTAATTTTCACAATTTTATCATACAGTGTCCAGTGGTGTTGTAAATACCTAAAGAGTTACATATGCCAAGTAAGCATACATGTAAGTGACTACAGCTGTGTCCCAATGTGAAGTCTGCATCCTCCGAAGCCCGTATTTGAAGGCCGAATGCGTCACAGCGGCGGGACGAAACGTCACAGCGGAGCGACGAAGGATGTCCCAATTCAAAGGCTGCACATTTCGGAGGTCGCATTTGAAGGCCGATTGTGTCACCGTGGCGTGACGAAGGCTGTCCCAATTCAATTCTGCATCCTCCGAAGGCCGTATTCGAAGGCCGGTTGCGTCATTGCGGCGCAACGAAGGCTAAAGCGACGCCAAATGCACCCTTCGTTTCCCCGTGAAAGGAAGGATACATAAATGGACACTTAGCGGCAGGGCCGGCGCGTCCATATAGGCGAACTAGGCAATTGCCTAGAGCGGCACTTTTGTAAGGGCGGCAAAATGTGTGCCAACCGGGAATGAACAATTCACAAAAGGCTATATGATTTGCTGAGCTGCCGCTGCCCCGCCCCCTGCTCTCACGAGTCATGACTGAATGATGGAAAGTTTCAACACATTCTCATCCTAGGGCGTCATATACTGACACTTTTGACATTTTGTCTACATCGAACGCACATGGCACCCTATCTATCTGCGTCTCATATTGCCGCTAAAGGGTGCCATGTGCGTTCGATGTAGACGAAATGTCAAAAGTGTCAGTATTATGACGCCTTGGGATGAGAACGGGCTGAAAGTTCGGAGCATTTTACTGACTCTCTTGTTCGATCTCGTTCATCAAAATGAACGAATCTTTATTTGAGTCATTTCGTTCATTTAAGTGGCTTTAAATGTTATACTTTTAACATCCAAATTCCCCGATCACATCCACCTACGCAATGATCATATTCTGAATTAAGAAATCATTATAATGCAGTCAAAAATAATTTACAGGGAACAAATAATTACCTTGCGAGTCTTTCGTTCATTTGTCACGTGACATACGCAATGAACGAATCACCCAAATTATCTGGTTGCGAATACAAAAAGAGGAGACTTTTGAAGGATAAAGCACACCAACAACAGAGGGGATCGTTGTTAAAATATATTGATCCAGGTAGTAAGGATGACACCGACACGCCTTCAAGTCCACCACAGAACCAAGAGACCGCTAGCACAGCTAACGTTACCGGAATTTCTACAGAAGAAGAAACAGCAGGTGCTAGCAGCATCCCGAGAGCAGATGCTAACATTAGCCTGCCTTCAAATCTACCGTCAAGTCCACCATCACCAGGTCAGGAGATTGCTTACTCAGCCAGTGACATTGCTCCACAAGAAACAGCAAAAATCAGCAGTATTATCGGACCTCAGACAGCTGACCAAATAAGTGTACACAGTGAGGAAGATACTTTAAATGATCCCAGTAATTGGCCAACAACAGTAACCCAAGGACTTAGAGACATTTTAATTGAGAGAGGACCATATCAAGTGAAAGAAATTGATTTTCCCAGAGACAGTGCATACAGAAAGTTTTCTGTGTGTCATTATAGACGGACATTGACAAATGGAGAAAGGCTGGAAAGGCCCTGGCTAGTTTATTCAGTGAGTAAGGATGTTACATTTTGCTTCTGCTGTAAACTTTTTTGTGGAAGCGAGAGAAAATCAGCTCTTGGAAGAGATGGTGTTAAAGACTGGAAGATTTTGTCAAGCATCCTTAGCAACCATGAAAAATCAAATGAACACATTGAAAGTTTTCATAAATGGAAAGAGTTGGACATAAGATTGGTCTCGCAAAACACCATAGATGCACAAAATCAGTGGAAACTTGCTGCCGAGACAATACAATGGCAAAATGTGTTGCAGCGGTTGGTTAGTCTCATCAGAGTAATGGCTATGCAAAACCTGCCATTTCGTGGTAGCTCAGATATTTTATTTGAGCATAACAATGGCACTTTTCTGAAACTAGTGGAGATGATAGGTCTTTTTGACAGCGTTATAGCTGAACACATTAGGAGAGTGACTTCAAAAGAAACACACATTCACTATTTAGGCAAAGATATTCAAAATGAAATCATAGCAATGCTAGCATCCCAGATTCAGCAGGAAATTCTCACAATGCTGAGGTCAGCTAAATACTTCTCTATTATTTTAGATTGTACTCCTGATGTAAGCAGAAGAAAACAGATGACCGTGATTGTACGTTTTGTTACAACACAGGGAGGAAGTGTGGATATCAGAGAACATTTCTTGGAATTCACGGAGATAACTGATTGTACAGGAGCCGGCATGACTGAGGTCCTTATTAAGAAACTTAAGGAGCTGGATATTGATATTATGGACATGAGAGGTCAAGGCTACGACAATGGATCAAACATGCGAGGTAAGCATAGTGGTGTGCAAAAAAGAGTGCTAGACATAAACCGAAGGGCATTTTATGTGCCTTGCAGCGCCCACTCTCTTAACTTGGTAGTTAATGATGCAGCCGCATGTTGTCTGCCGGCAGTCGACTTCTTTTCAAGCAAATGGCGAAATGGATCGCTGGGTCCTACCACCTTGGTGAAAACTTGCTGGGACCCGAGGGGTATATATGCCTCTTGCAAAAGCTGCAGCAGATACCATTGGGGAACAGGCTTTGACCCCATAGGTGGTATCTTTTTCCTTCAGATTTAGTCAAAGAACATCACTGGAACTGAACAATACATCCACACAGAGCAAACTTGAACTAATATAAACTTCTTCTTACGATTAATTTTCACAATTTTATCATACAGTGTCCAGTGGTGTTGTAAATACCTAAAGAGTTACATATGCCAAGTAAGCATACATGTAAGTGACTACAGCTGTGTCCCAATGTGAAGTCTGCATCCTCCGAAGCCCGTATTTGAAGGCCGAATGCGTCACAGCGGCGCGACGAAACGTCACAGCGGAGCGACGAAGGATGTCCCAATTCAAAGGCTGCACATTTCGGAGGTCGCATTTGAAGGCCGATTGTGTCACCGTGGCGTGACGAAGGCTGTCCCAATTCAATTCTGCATCCTCCGAAGGCCGTATTCGAAGGCCGGTTGCGTCATTGCGGCGCAACGAAGGCTAAAGCGACGCCAAATGCACCCTTCGTTTCCCCGTGAAAGGAAGGATACATAAATGGACACTTAGCGGCAGGGCCGGCGCGTCCATATAGGCGAACTAGGCAATTGCCTAGAGCGGCACTTTTGTAAGGGCGGCAAAATGTGTGCCAACCGGGAATGAACAATTCACAAAAGGCTATATGATTTGCTGAGCTGCCGCTGCCCCGCCCCCTGCTCTCACGAGTCATGACTGAATGATGGAAAGTTTCAACACATTCTCATCCTAGGGCGTCATATACTGACACTTTTGACATTTTGTCTACATCGAACGCACATGGCACCCTATCTATCTGCGTCTCATATTGCCGCTAAAGGGTGCCATGTGCGTTCGATGTAGACGAAATGTCAAAAGTGTCAGTATTATGACGCCTTGGGATGAGAACGGGCTGAAAGTTCGGAGCATTTTACTGACTCTCTTGTTCGATCTCGTTCATCAAAATGAACGAATCTTTATTTGAGTCATTTCGTTCATTTAAGTGGCTTTAAATGTTATACTTTTAACATCCAAATTCCCCGATCACATCCACCTACGCAATGATCATATTCTGAATTAAGAAATCATTATAATGCAGTCAAAAATAATTTACAGGGAACAAATAATTACCTTGCGAGTCTTTCGTTCATTTGTCACGTGACATACGCAATGAACGAATCACCCAAATTATCTGGTTGCGAATACAAAAAGAGGAGACTTTTGAAGGATAAAGCACACCAACAACAGAGGGGATCGTTGTTAAAATATATTGATCCAGGTAGTAAGGATGACACCGACACGCCTTCAAGTCCACCACAGAACCAAGAGACCGCTAGCACAGCTAACGTTACCGGAATTTCTACAGAAGAAGAAACAGCAGGTGCTAGCAGCATCCCGAGAGCAGATGCTAACATTAGCCTGCCTTCAAATCTACCGTCAAGTCCACCATCACCAGGTCAGGAGATTGCTTACTCAGCCAGTGACATTGGTCCACAAGAAACAGCAAATATCAGCAGTATTATCGGACCTCAGACAGCTGACCAAATAAGTGTACACAGTGAGGAAGATACTTTAAATGATCCCAGTAATTGGCCAACAACAGTAACCCAAGGACTTAGAGACATTTTAATTGAGAGAGGACCATATCAAGTGAAAGAAATTGATTTTCCCAGAGACAGTGCACACAGAAAGTTTTCTGTGTGTCATTATAGACGGACATTGACAAATGGAGAAAGGCTGGAAAGGCCCTGGCTAGTTTATTCAGTGAGTAAGGATGTTACGTTTTGCTTCTGCTGTAAACTTTTTTGTGGAAGCGAGAGAAAATCAGCTCTTGGAAGAGATGGTGTTAAAGACTGGAAGAATTTGTCAAGCATCCTTAGCAACCATGAAAAATCAAATGAACACATTGAAAGTTTTCATAAATGGAAAGAGTTGGACATAAGATTGGTCTCGCAAAACACCATAGATGCACAAAATCAGCAGAAACTTGCTGCCGAGACAATACATCAGCAAAATGTGTTGCAGCGGTTGGTTAGTCTCATCAGAGTAATGGCTATGCAAAACCTGCCATTTCGTGGTAGCTCAGATATTTTATTTGAGCATAACAATGGCACTTTTCTGAAACTAGTGGAGATGATAGGTCTTTTTGACAGCGTTATGCAGCACAATTGTTTTTCGCCTAGAGCGGCAGAATTGCACCCACCGGGCCTGCTTAGCGGACTATCCTACCCCATAAGTCATCGCGCGGCGGTGACGACAGCATTTTTATTAAAAAAAAAAAAATAAAAAATACAAATGACGGCCGAGAGTTCGCTGGTGGACGGCAAATTCACATTTAAATGTAAGTATTATGTTTTCATTTACTCAAATAGCTAGCGAAACCAGAGTTAAAAGCCACAAGTTTTTCTTTCTTATAAACTTCATCTTAACTCCTTCGTCACCATTGCGTGGCTTCATTTGTCAGGTGGTCTGAGGCAAAACTTGTGCTAATATTAGTTTAATAATTGTTTCAGGGAGCAAGGAGCAGACAGCTCAATTTATTAAACTGCAATTAAAAAAATAAATAAACTAAATAAATTACATTTTATTGTAATATTTGCAGTAGTCTGTCTAACTTGTGTAAATAAGAAATATCACTTACCCTATAAAGTCAAGTCAAGTCATCTTCATTTATATAGCGCTTTTAACAATGTAGATTGTCTCAAAGCAGCTTTACAGAGATAAGCGTATAATTTAAGGTAACAGAGATTGTTTCGGCTTTACAGCAGAGTTAAGTTATTTCCATCTAAAGTTAGTTTTAATTGATTTGGTTCTGTCGCAATGATCATTTGTTATTAAATTAGGGGCCGCTAAGACGACACCATTCTCTCTACACAGACTTTAAACGCGAACCTGTGAGAAACGCTGATGGCGGTCACATGCGCATTTAGAATGGGTTCTATAGTTATGTGCGTTAGAATATACGCAGGTTTGGAATTCCCTACAAGCCAAGCCTAAACAAAATACTTGTCTTTCCTTATAAATTTTGATAAGGAATTTTATTTTATTTGTTGCTTTGGGGTAGGACCGCAAGACGAATTTTCCCGACAACGCCTTATCTGTAGAGTGGTAGTGGGATCCTCCATAGGGAGAGACTAGTTGGCACTTCAGCACTGCGTTGTCATCGGTCCAGGTGAAGGTCCTTCGTCAGATCTGGATACGGCCTGGATCCGGCAGGCTGCAGGAAAAACCTTGGGATAAACACAGACACTAAAATTAGCGTAGATGCCATTCTTCTCATGATGTAACGAGTACATCAGGATTTTTGGGAAGTGTTCCCGGTTCCGGCTGACCTAATCTATGCAGCATAACATTAAATTATAGAAGTCTATAATGTATTATGTGAAAGCTAGGTCAAAGAGATGTGTCTTTAATCTGGCTTTGAACTGACAGAGTGTGTCTGCTTCCCGGACAATGGTAGGAAGACTGTTCCAGAGTTTTGGTGCTAAATAGGAAAAGGATCTACCGCCAGCAGAGGATTTTGATATTCTAGGTATAATCAACTGGCCGGAATTTTGAGATCGTAATAGACGTGACGGACTATAATGCGTTAAGAGCTCGCTCAAGTACTGCGGAGCTAAACCATTCAGTGCTTTGTAAGTAATCAGCAATATTTTAAAATTTATGCGATGTTTAATAGGGAGCCAGTGCAGTTTTGACAGAACTGGGCTAATATGGTCATACTTCCTGGTTCTGGTAAGAACTTGAGCTGCTGCGTTTTGGACCAGCTGTAGTTTGTTTATTAAGCGTGCAGGGCAGCCACCCAGTAGAGCATTACAATAATCTAGCCTTGAGGTCATGAACGCATGAACTAATTGTTCCGCATTTGTCAATGAGAGCATATGACGTAATTTAGATATATTTTTAAGATGGAAAAATGCAGTTTTACAGATACTAGACACGTGACTTTCAAATGAAAGATTGGTATCAAAGAGCACACCCAGGTTCCTAACCAACAACGAAGACTTAACAGAGCAGCCATCAAGTGTTAGACAGTATTCTAGATTATTACGTGAGGAAGTTTTTTGTCCAATAATTAGAAACTCTGTTTTTTCAGAATTTAGAAGTAGGAAATTACAAGTCATCCAATTTTTTATATCCGCTATGCATTCCGTTAATTTTGTGAATTGATAAGTTTCGTTAGGTTTTGAAGAAATATAGAGCTGAGTATCGTCAGCATAACAGTGAAAGCTAATTCCATGTTTCCTAATGATATCTCCTAATGGTAGCATGTACAGAGTGAACAGCAGCGGTCCTAATACTGAGCCTTGTGGTACGCCATACTTAACCTGTGATCGATGAGACATCTCATCATTTACTGCTACAAACTGATAACGGTCAGATAAGTATGATTTAAACCATGCTAGTGCATTTCCTGTAATGCCAACATAATGTTCTAATCTATTTAAAAGAACGTTGTGGTCGATGGTGTCAAATGCAGCGCTAAGATCGAGTAACACTAATAGAGAGATACAACCACGATCGGATGATAAGAGCAAATCATTTGTGACTCTAACGAGAGCTGTTTCGGTACTATGGTACGGTCTAAATCCGGACTGGAAATCCTCGCAGATATCATTTCTTTCAAGAAAGGAACACAGTTGTGAGGATACTGCCTTTTCTAATATCTTTGACAGAAAGGGTAGATTCGAGATCGGCCTGTAATTGACTAATTCTGAAGGATCAAGTTGCGTTTTTTTAACAAGCGGTTTAATCAAAGCCAGCTTAAAGTTTTTTGGTACGTATCCTAGAGACAAAGACGAATTAATGATATTAAGAAGAGGATCTATGACCTCTGGAAGTATTTCTTTCAGTAGCTTAGTCGGTATAGGGTCTAACATACATGTTGTAGATTTAGATGATTTAATGAGTTTAGTAAATTCTTCCTCTCCTATAGCAACGAATGAATCAAATTTTTCCTCAGGGAGACTACAATGCACTGCCTGATGCGATACTGTAGTAGACGGTTGCATAGTTATAATTTTGTCCCTGATATTATCAATCTTATAAGTGAAGAAGTTCATAAAGTCATTACTGCTGTGTTGCTTGGAAACTTCGGTGCTTGAAGCTTTATTTTTCGTTAGTTTAGCCACCGTTTCAAATAAATACCTAGGATTATGTTTATTTTCTTCTAATAGGGTTGAAAAATAAGCAGATCTAGCAGCTTTTAAAGCCTCTCTGTAAGTAATTGAGCTCTCTTTCCATGAAATGCGAAATACCTCTAGTTTTGTTTTCTTCCAGTTGCGCTCCATTTTTCTGGCTGCTCTCTTAAGGGCCCGAGTGTGCTCGTTGTACCACGGCGTTGGACTATTTTCTTTAATCTTCTTTAAGCGCAACGGAGCAACTGTGTCTAAAGTGCTGGAAAAGAGAGAGTTAAACGTTTCTGTTGTAATATCTAGTTCTTCTAAGCTATCTGAGATGCTGAGATGATGAAACTGATTAGGAAGATTATTAATAAAGCAATCTTTAGTAGCAGAAGTGATAGGTCTCACATATTTGAAACACGGAGTCGGCTTTGCAGCCTTGGCTAAATGCAAATTACACGAGACTAGATAATGATCTGAGATGTCATCGCTCTGCTGCAGAATTTCAACGGCATCCACATCTATTCCGTGTGATAATATTAGATCTAGAGTATGATTACGACGATGAGTAGGTCCTGACACGTGTTGTCTAACTCCAATTGAATTTACAATGTCTTTAAATGCCAATCCCAATGCATCTTTTTCATTATCGATGTGTATATTAAAATCACCAACAATTAGTACTTTATCTGCAGTCAATATTAATTCTGATAGAAAGTCCGCAAATTCTTTGATAAAGTCTGTATGGTGCCCTGGTGGCCTGTATACAGTAGCCAGCACAAATCTCAAACGTGATTTATTGTTTACACTATATATTTTTACATTAAGTCAAGTCAAGTCAAGTCATCTTCATTTATATAGCGCTTTTAACAATGTAGATTGTCCCAAAGCAGCTTTACAGAGATAAGCGTATAATTTAAGGCAACAGAGATTGTTTCGGCTGTACAGCAGAGTTAAGTTATTTCCATCTAAAGTTAGTTTTAATTGATTTGCTTCCGTCGCAATGATCATTTGTTATTAAATTAGGGGCCGCTAAGACGACACCATTCTCTCCACACAGACTCTAAACGCGAACCCGTGAGAAACGCTGATGGCGTTCACATGCGCATTTAGAATGGGTTCTATAGGTATGTGCGTTTGAATATACGCAGGTTTGGAAATCCCTACAAGCCAAGCCTAAACAGAATACTTGTCTTTCCTTATAAATTTTGATAAGGAATTTTATTTTATTTGTTGCTTTGGGGTAGGACCGCGAGACAAATTTTCCCGACAACGCCTTATCTGTAGAGTGGTAGTGGGATCCTCCATAGGGAGAGACTAGTTGGCACTTCAGCACTGCGTTGTCATCGGTCCAGGCGAAGGTCCTTCGTCAGATCTGGATACGGCCTGGATCCGGCAGGCTGCAGGAAAACCTTGGGATAAACACAGACACTAAAATTAGCGTAGATGCCATTCTTCTCATGATGTAACGAGTACATCAGGATTTTTGGGAAGTGTTCCCGGTTCCGGCTGACCTACTATATGCAGCCTAACATTAAATTATAGAGCACCAATGCTTCAAAAGAATTATATTTAAAACTTGATTTCTTAGTGGTTTTGAAACTATTAGATTACAGCAACACCACCCCCTTTGCGTTTCAGACGAGGCTCATGTTTATAACAGTAATCTTGCGGGGTTGATTCATTTAAAGTAATGTAATCGTTTGGTTTTAGCCAGGTTTCTGTCAAACACAGCACATCTAGGTTATTATCTGAAATCATATCATTAACAATGAGTGCTTTTGAAGTAAGCGATCGAATATTCAGCAACCCAAGCTTTAGCATTTGCTCATCTGTATTATAGCTGTTTTTTATTTGTTGAACATCAATTAAATTTTTAACCTTAGTTGGGTTTAAACGTTTTTTGGATTTCCAAATTCGGGGAACAGACACAGTCTCTATATGATGATAGCTAGGTGAAAGAGGCTCTATGTGATGGGATTTATCTGACCTTGGTGACGAGAGGCCGCTAGCAGACAGTCGGTTTAGCCAGTCTGTCTGCTTCCTGACCTGAGCCCCAGATTGTCATGTTTGAGCTCTAAGACTATGAGCCATATTACTAGAGAGAAGAGCAGCACCATCCCAGGAGGGATGAATACCATCTCTTTTCAACAGGTCAGGTTTGCCCCAAAAACTTTTCCAATTGTCTATGAATTCTATATTATTAAGCGGACACCACTTAGACAGCCAACCGTTAAGCGAACACAATCTACTAACTATCTCATCACTCCTGCGAACAGGAAGGGGGCCAGAGCAAATTACAGTCCTTGACATCGTACTTGCAAGTTCACACACCTCTTTAATATTAATTTTGGTGATCTCCGACTGGCGGAGTCGAACATCATTAGTGCCGACATGAATAATGATCTTAGAGAATTTACGATTAGCATTAGCCAGCACTTTTAAATTTGCTTTGATGTCAGGCGCTCTGGCTCCCGGCAATGTGACTATGGTGGTTGGTGTCTCTATTTTCACGTTCCGTGTAATAGAATCGCCAATAACTAGGGCACAATCATTCTCAGTGGGTGTTTCACTGAGCGGGGCAAATCGATTTGTTATGGTAATCGGAACGGAAGAGTGGTTTTTAGATCCGCGACTAGAGCGATCCCTCACTGTCACCCATTTGCCCGGCTGCACGGGCTCTACTTCAGCCAGAACCGCGTCATGTAAAGTGTGCACTATTCTATGCGCATCCAAAACATCTAAAGCACTAGCACTCTTACTATCCTCAATTAAAGTTTGGATGCATGTTTCTAATTCTGAAATCTTCTCTGTCAACCTAACTGTCTCCTTACATTTATCACATATAAATCCTATATTGTCGACAGAGAAGCCTATACTAAACATGTGACATGAAGTGCAAGTGACAATAACAGGACAAGACATTACTCACCGTGTTTGTTGAGTGATTCTTACTCACCTGAGCTTTTTATGAACTCAAAGGCGCGGACGCGCGAGAAAAAAAAAAAAAAATAAAATAGCTGAGCGCACGGGTGGCGCGTTAACAGGCTAGCGAATTACTAGCGTTTTGTGCTAGTAGTACTAATAACAAAAGCTAGCGATGTCAGGTTAATCTGAGATGTTGGGTAAAATGTAGTAGTATAAACAACTAGAAATGGTAGTAAAATGATGGTTCAAAACAAAGAAATATATGGCTAAGACGGAGCTTATCGCACCGAATCAAACAAACACACTCACAGCAGGCAGCGAGGCAGACAGGAGCAATCGATCAGGTTTAAAGCCCACAACAATAAGAAAAGCAGTAGATAAGGCAATGGGGTTTCACTTTTATGTGTTTTTGTAGTGCTGTCATGCAAGCTGTCTACAAAGGTTTTAACCAAATTTGAGTATTCATGAATATGATTTCTGAATATGAATATGATTTTAAAAATACAAAGTAAGAAAGTTGAGATCACATCTTTGCTGAAATGTATTGTGCTGTTGTTATTAACAAGCCATGGTTAATTTGCTCTGCCTTAGGATTGCAAGTGCCCTGGGACATGTGAGGGTGTGAGTGAGAAACCCACTGCTGAAACTAGGCCCTGATTTGTCCTCATGGATGAGATGTTGGGACAGAGGCATTGCACCCTCATTGCCTCAATCCCTGAGGACACACCAGGGCCGAGTTCAGCAGTGTGTGACCTAGAAGAGGAGGAGCCAGGGGTAGCAGCAGCACCAGCATCAGCACCAGCAGCATCAGCACCAGCACCAGTGTAGCCGGTTCGGGCTTTCATGTCTCTAGTCCCTACGACTCGGCTACCCCTCTGCGTTGTGTTGTGTTGTGTTGTGTTGAATAAACGACTGGAGTCGAATTGCTGGTTCAGAGGGGGTTTTTTTTTATATTCCTGCATGTATGAGTTGGAAAATGCAGTAATTAATATGTTGCATTCAATGAAGTGCATTTAGTCAGCCTTCTCCTCGCTCTGCTCAGACCTCCCGCGGACTGAAGCGAGCTCACAATGCACATTTACAATCTCATTTACAGTAATAAAGAATATAAAGAAAATAGTAATAATATCACATCAGGTGTATCAACAGTCAGAGAAATAACACAATATATATTTATATCCATCTCTAAATATACATTGTCACTAACTAATCTCATATGGTATACATGTTTAAATCACCCACATTCCAGCATTTTATATAACCAATTCGGTTGAACACATATAACAACGAAATCACAAAAACAATTCATAACCATACCTGCATGTATGAGTTGGAAAATGCAGTAATTAATATGTTGCATTCAATGAAGTGCATTTAGTCAGCCTTCTCCTCGCTCTGCTCAGACCTCCCGCGGACTGAAGCCAGAGCGCGCGCAACGCACAAATGACGTCACAACTGCGACGAACACAAAACTCAGAAAGACAAAAAAAAAATTAAAGTATTTTCTTTTTTTAACATACATATGTAGCAGACAAATTAGGATTTTGTATGAATTTAAAATAAAACACAAGTTATAAATAATACCTGTTACATTCACCCCCTTCTGAATAGCGTACCGCACGATATACGTCACCTTTTCTCATTAATATTCATTAAGCTAGCGACGGTTGCTAGGGGGGTCAAACTCGCGCGTGTCACTCATGCTAGACGCATGTAAACAGTTTACGGACGAGATGTCTACTGAGCTAAACCTGCTAACTCTGTCCGAGAATGATGTCCCCGGTGCCAAATTCACTGGTATAGAAGTAGAAGAACATACAAATATTCAATTGAAGAGATGGCTTGAGTGTAGAGGGCTGAAAAAGACGGGAAAAAGAGCCGACCTGATCCAGAGGTACTGCTAGATTGTTATCGACAGAATTTCTCCCCCAAAAAACATCGCCTTACGCCACTGACAGTGACATTTTGCAGTTTCAACAAGCTATCTTTTACCACCCTATGTCCTGTCTGTCATATATACTATGTCCTCTGGTTGTCTTACGTCTGACAGTTGTTGGGGGTAATTTATATTATTATTATTAATGTATTTATTTTTTGTTTAGCGATCGCTAATGCTACTTGGTCACAACCAACAACACTTAATTTTTAATTAATATCAAATCTAAATTCTCCCAATTATTTTACCCTCCCCCCTAAGGCTGTTTCCTTACTACAGAAAAAGTAAATCTGTCAGATCTAGGGCCTACCTGTAGCATGACCAGGCTTGCTAGAAAAAGGCAGAGGCTGAACATGTCTTACATATTTAAATAAGAGTATTTTAAGAAAGTAGGCCTACATATGACTTTTATGATAAATATACATGTCATTCAAGGCAGTAGTAGCACCTACAAGTAACTATATATATATATATATATATATATATATATATAGAGAGAGAGAGAGAGAGAGAGAGAGAGAGAGAGAGTTATTCATTCATTCAAAATATGAAACGAATAAAGGAAACGAATAAAGAATACATCCTTCATATGTGGACGGTCATAGTGTCTGGAGTCGTTTCTGCAAGTTCCATAGCAGCAGTGTTTACTCGGCATGTTCTTATTTGAGGGATAACCGGCAGAAAACAAGCAGTACTAGCATGAATCATAAGCGAGCGCGCTTCTATGTTGACCCCCTTCCGGTTTACGTTGCTGACGTCACGCGGCCTTGCGGTCTAAAAATAGCACTCGTGCGGCACGCTATTCACCAAAATCCCAAAAACTCAACCAACTTGAATACACTTGACTGGAGTCTCCAAAATATCTCTACCTATTTCAGCCTGAAAATGCTACCTTCTTAAAAGGTTGAGAGAAATTCAAGGGTGATCAGGCCTTAAAAAACTCCCAGAATAAAATGATGCCTTTTACACCATACCAGGTTTTAAACCACAAATCTTCAAGTCAAATGTATAACATCTATGTCACATCAAATTAATTGCTTTAAAGCCACGGGGATAATGCTCAAGTGTATCAAGGAATATGAACTTAGACTATAGACTAACTCTTAAAACAAGGTGAGTAGTGACTGGGACTTTCTACCCAATGTGTTTGTAAGTGATTTAATCTTTAACTGTCTTTGTGCCATAGATTCAATAAGACGATTGACCTTCTTAACCACTCTTCCAGCATGTGTAACGCGTTCTTGAGTATTTTCTACACCCTGGGTGTCTCGGCCTCTAGTCTCTGAACTAGGCTGCTCTGTATTGGGCATATCTCTTTCCTCCACTCTGGGATTGTCTCTTTCCTCCACTATGAGATTGACTCTTTCCTCCACTATGGGCTTGACTCTTTCCTCCACTATGGGCTTGACTCTTTCCTCCACTATGGGATTGACTCTTTCCTCCACTATGGGATTGACTCAGTCCGTCTGGTCATTAAAAGGCTCTGTAATATGACTGTCATCATCAAAAAGCTTCTCAGAACAATCACCATCTTGACTCTGCTGTTCTCCCTCAGTATGGAACTGCACAGATCCAGTTTCACTTTGTGAGCTTTGAGCCAGGGAATGTTCGGTTTCATCTAATACCCAGAGGCTTGTCCGTCTCTCTGAACTTCCACTTCCCAAGCAATCTGCAGGATCCTGGGGCTGCGGATGAGCAACTGACTCCCCATCATCATCACAGTTATCGAGATACGGGTTACTGGCTCCTCCAAGTTCCGTCTGAATGGGTAAGAAGCTGATGTTCAACAAAAGATTGCGATGTACAACTCTCTTAGTTCCTTTTTCATCCTGTACCATGTAGGTATGTGTCTGAGGATTCCGGTTGATGACAACATACAGGGTTGGCTCCCACTTGTCGGCAAGTTTTCTCCTCCCCCTCTCTCCCTTATTAGCAATCAGCACACGATCTCCAACGCTTATGTGAGTACCTTTTACTCTCTTGTTATATCCCTGAGCTTGTTTTTTTCTGTTCTTTGACAGCATGCCGCTGTGCAATAGTTGCTGCTTCATGGAGATGAGAGAGTAGTGCCTTGGCGTGACTACCATAATAAACCACCAGAGGATCTCGTAGTACCTGTTTGAACATCACGTCTACCGGAAGTCTCGGCACACGGCCAAACATGAGATAAAAAGGTGAGTGTAGAAAGGGAACTGTATTGCACTAATTACTAATACGATGCCAACCGTTTCAGAGAGTCGATTACCACATTTTGATGTCCAATGACTAGGAGAGTAATGAAGAGCAGACAGATTTATTATGTTGTTCTATTTACTTTAAGAATGATGGATAACAAATCAAATACAATATATAAATATTCAGAGTCAAAAAATCACATAAATGTAAAGAAAATGTACATATGAAAAACGTAGGCCTACGCAAAATAATAAACAAATAACAATGAATTATTTCAACAGAGTTGAATTTCAAGGATACAGCTGGTCTGTGATTCGGTAGTGAAAACAATAATTACAAGAGTCCGTGTTAGTCTATTCGAAATGCAACCTATCAGTGATGTGAAGCTGTCGTCTCAGACCCTCCGATGAATGATGAATCCTCTGCGACAAGTAGACCTAGGATGTACACCACTCAATGTATGACTCTCAAATGTGGTTCTACAATAAACAAATAATGTAATCAGTATCAGAAAACTGTATAGATATGCAATTAACACGGCAGAACTGCTGAGACGTTACAACTCTATAATGGTTGATCACGTATGCCACTATTAACATAATATCTCACACGATCAGGTAACCACACTCTCATATAACATAAAATATAATGTAGCAGCTGTACATCAAGCTAAACAGTGAATAAGTGACACAATAATAATATAATGAATACTCAAAATGTAACTCACAATCTTCAATGACGCACATTCAAGAATCGTCACCATGGAAACTTCAGCACGAAGTTTAATACCATCCGCTGCCAATGAAGACCACAAATATACTTTCCTGCAGTTCACAAAGTGAAGGCGCTGCAGAAAGAGATTTTTATCGATCTTATTTATTTCCTTTCAGGTAAGATTGCAGGACTTCATCTTTCCCTCAGAATCCAAACCGAAACAATGATCCGCTCTCGCGCGCGCGCGCTCAGCTTAAGCCACGCCTCCTCACATTCAAATCAATGACCAACATAATAGCTGCACAGCCCTTATAATAAATGAACACAAACTGAACATGGGCTTTTTTACAGCCGCCCCCAAATTTGGTAGACAAATTTGCCTGTAGTAAAAATCTACTACTGTGTATAATCTGAGCCCTGCGGCAAACCGGGTAATCTAATCAATCGGGCAACTGGTCGAGTGTAAGTATGATCTTTCACTTTGACAACAGCAGTTCTAACTCTACCATCAGAGCTAGGAATGATGGATGAAACAGTACCCACTCGCCAGAGCGCTCTCGGTAACTGCTCGTCAGCTATAAGGACTACAGTTCCAACTGTAATGTTCTCTCTCTCTCGATTCCATTTCTGACGTGACTGTAAAGTAGGCAGAAAGTCATGCACGAAATGCTTCCAGAAGTGATCACTGAGAATCTGGCTGTGTCTCCACCTCTTCCGGCTGAGCAGATCAGACTCGGGATAGACCACCTGAGGTAATGAGGAGTCAGGCCGCCCCATCAGCAATGAATTCGGAGTCACAGGATCTGGATCGGCCACATCACTAGAGACATACCCCAAAGGTCTTGAATTTAAGATGCCTTCAACCTCTACTAATACTGTCCTCAAAACCTCTTCAGTGACAATCTGAGCACCCAGTGTGGTCCGTAGGGCTGTTTTCACAGACCTCACTTCTCTTTCCCAGGAACCCCCAAAGTGAGGAGCACTGGGAGGATTAAAGCGAAACCTGATCTGTTCTTTAGCTAGTTGTTCTCTGAGAGTGGGTTGTATCTGACTGAAAACTTCTTCCAATTCACGACTCCCACCTTTGAAATTGGTTCCCTGGTCAGATAAAAGCTCGTAGGGCTTCCCCCTACGTGAAATAAAGCGTCTGAGGGACAACAGGAATGAATCAGTGTCCATATGATCAAGTAGATCAAGGTGAACCGCTCGAGTGGTGAGACATTTGTAGAGAATACCCCACCTTTTCTCTGTACGACGACCCAATTTTATTGTAAAGGGACCAAAACAATCAACCCCAGTGGAATAAAAGGGAGGTTTGAATAACCTAAGGCTGGAAGGTGGAATGTCTGCCATCCTTGGAATTTCTGGTTGAGCCCTCCACTTTTGGCACTCAGGGCAGTAACGCTGATGTTTCTTAACTGCCTCTCTCCCTCGTAAAATCCAGAACTTCCGTCGTAGTTCGCCGAACACCCGTCCAGGACCAGGGTGAAGTAGTTGAGTGTCATAGTGCTTAATGATGAGTTTCACCACTGGATGAGTCGGAGATAAAACCACAGGATGTAGAACATCTTTGGCCAAGCTGTCACATCTTCTAAGTCTGCCACCCACTCTGATCAGGTTGGAATCTTTGTCATACTCAGGTGCAAGTCCTATCAGCCGACTGCTGGTTGGGAGTGTCTTTCCTTCCTTAAGCAAGGCAAAATCTTCAGGGAAGTCTTGCATTTGACAATGCCTCAGAAGAGTCAATTCTGCATCATGGAATTCATCTGCATCTGGTGGTTCTCTACTGCCAGCCGCCCCATGCAGGGACTGCACTGTGGCTTCTAATAGCTCTTGATAGCTATTGAATTGATGGTAGTCTGGAAGGTCAGGTGTTGCAGTCTCGTTAAGCAATCCACTGAATACAGGTCTCTTAAGCTCCTGACTATCATCAAGGGTTTGACCTTCAGGTGCCTTTGGCCAGTTGCAGCTGGATTGCATCAAGAAGGCTGGACCCTTCCTCCAGCGAGTGTCTTGAGCCAGTTGAGTCAATGCCAAACCTCGTGTGATGTCATCAGCAGGATTAGATGATGAATCAACGTAGCGCCAGGATTTTGGATCAGACAACTCTTGTATTTCACAGACTCTGACTCCAACAAATACTTTGTACCTGCAAGAATCAGATTGCAGCCACGTGAGGACTGTGGTAGAATCTGACCAATACACAATGTTGTGGATGTCTAAAGTCAGCTCTTTCTTCAATACAGCACCCAGCTGTGCTCCTGTCATTGCAGCACAAAGTTCTAAGCGTGCGATGGAGAGCTGCTTCTTTGGAGCGACTCTGGATCTTGCGGCCAAAAAGACTACCTCAATATTGTTCTGATTGTCCTCGGTACTTAAGTACGCAACAGAGCCATAAGCTCTCTCAGAAGCATCGCAGAATACATGAATACTGCGGCTCTTGACTGCATTCTGTATGCTGGAGCTGTAGCATCTGGGCTGAGAGATCTCTGATAGCTGAGGGAGCTCATTCTCCCATTGTTGCCAAGCAGTCAGTAATTCAGCAGGGAGGCAAGGGTCATCCCAGCCTCGTTTCTTGCCCCATAGCAATTGCACAATGATCTTAGCCCTTGTAGTGAAAGGAATCAAATACCCAAGGGGATCGTATTGCTTTGCGAGTGTGCGGTAAATCTTGCGCATGGTGGTTTCACCTTCCTCTTTCTGATATGGTTTGTAGCCCAAAGTATCAGATTTGCAGTGCCATATCAGTCCGAGGGTACGCTCTTGAGGATTGGCTGTTTCTTGGTTAATCCAGATCTCACTGCTCTTTGATTTTAGCTCAGACGGGAAGTGGTTAATGACCGTAGGAACATTACTGGCCCATTGTCGCAACTCAAATCCACCCTCCATTAGTTGGTGCTGTAATTTGTGTACTAGTTTCTCGGCCTGTTCTTCGTTTGGTACACTTTTCAGACAGTTGTCTACATAAAAACTGTGTTCAACAGTTTGACGCACCTCATCTGTTGGTTCAAGGTAGTTCCCTACTTGCGACTGAAGGGCAAATGTAGCACAACAGGGGCTACAGGTGGTTCCAAAGGGCAAAACTTCCCACTGATAGATTGTTGGAGGCTCAGTAGCATTGCCATTACGCCACAGAAATCGGAGGAAAGGCTTGTCTTCATCAAGGAGACGGACTTGATGAAACATGCCTCGCACATCACTACAAACAGCTACAGGGTGCTCCCTGAAGCGGAGGAGAACTCCCAACAAGCTTGCCCCGAGAGTAGGCCCAGGTAAGAGATACTCATTCAGAGACTGGCCTTGGAACTCAAAGGAGCAATTAAATACAATACGGTCCTTACCATTATGATGGACCATATGGTGTGGTATGTACCACGAATGAGGACTCAATTCACACTCCTTGGATGATAGTGGGGAGACGTAGCCTGCCTGCAGCAACTTCTGGATTTCAGCATTATAAGTGGCGGCCCTTTGTGGCTCTTTGGATAACCGTCTCTCCGTGCTACATAGGAGAGCCAGGACAGCTTCCTTTGGCGCATTCAACGGGGGAAGTGACTCTTTCCAGAGTAATGGGGTAGCATATCGATTGACTCCATCCACACTAACTCTAATGGTCTTTTCTTCCAGAATACGGATGGCTTCTGAATCTTGACGCGAGCGTGTGACCACCTTATCGGATCGATAAGGCAAAACGTCCAGTTTCCACAGCTTTTCAACCTGGTTAAAGAGGTCAGAATCTGGTGTCACACAAGAAACAAAGAGACATTCCTGTGGCTGAAGACGAGGGCGAAGAAACCTTGATGGACCTTGCAATGTCCACCCAAGTCTCGTATGCACAGCTGCTGGTCCACCTTTGGGCCCCAATATCACTGGCTCCACCGGCGTGATCAAATGTGGATAGTCTGAACCGATAAGCACTAATGGTTGTGCTTGATTGATATCATCCAAGGGCAGGTCTCTAAGATAGCGATACTTTTGCTGCAGGTCAGTGATGGGATAAGAATGCTGGACAAGACCTAGGTCCTTGGCTGTAAAGGCTCCATGAATTTGGAATGATCTGTCAGGTTGCGAAGCTGGAGCTATAGAGAAGGACACCGAACTTCCCCGTATGGTGTGAACCTCATGCCTCACAGTACGAAGAGCTAGATCTTCAACTGTACCTTGAAGGCCTAAACGCTGAGCGGCCTCATGCAGCAGAATCGTTCGCTCTGAACCGTCGTCCAGTACAGCGTAGGTCTCTAGCGACTTGTCTCCATTCTGAATCACAACTCGACTCAATTTAAGTAACACCTGCTTTCCGCTTGTAGAACGGTCAAGATACAAGGTCTGAGAAGTGGAACTCACGGGACCTGTGCCCTCTGACTCTCTGATGTTGCCTTTCCCACTTGAATCTGAGCTGGCATTAACATCATGAAGAACCTCAAGATGTTTCCTATCGCATTTCTTGCACTTTGCTTTCAATGTACACTTTGAGGCCTGATGATTTCGGCCGCATCTCCAGCATCTACGGCCCATTTTGATCCAATTCTCAACCTGCTCCTTGTTCAAAAGCTTAAAGTTTGAACACTGATTCATGTAATGCTGGATGGTATCGCAGAACGGACAATACCTTTTGGGCTTCTCCTGCATCCTATCTGAGGACACTGACCCTGTCTTTGAGTTCTCTACTGACTCTCCCTTATGCTCACCTCCATGCAGAACGGTAGTCAGCTTTCGAGGTGGGAAACCATACTTCTTGTCTTTGCGGGGGGCATGTTTCTCATAATCAGGGTATGAGCTGTACTGGGTTCCCTCCACCTGCACGCGAACCTCATATTCAAGCCAATCTGACAAGTCAAGCAAAGTGGGAATCGGAGTCTGAAGAGGGTTAACAAATCTCTTAAAGTTGGCTCTTAGGTCATAAGGTAACTTAGCTAAGAGGCGAGATACATGAGAACCGCACTTCAACTCAGTCCAACCTGGGCTACCCAACTGATTCAACATTCCAACTAATGCCCGCACACGAAGAGCGAATCCCTTGAATGCCTTTACATCACCACTCTTAATTGTGGGTCCATCC
The DNA here is from genome assembly GCF_964197995.2 of Scardinius erythrophthalmus. Taxonomy (NCBI): domain Eukaryota; kingdom Metazoa; phylum Chordata; class Actinopteri; order Cypriniformes; family Leuciscidae; genus Scardinius; species Scardinius erythrophthalmus. The sequence goes on along the minus strand of NC_138235.1, from coordinate 7,262,076 downwards.
ATTAAACTGGTGATCCGCTGCAATGCCAGCTGATGTGGTTGCCCATACATGTCGGTAAGAGCTCGCATAGTGTCACTAAAGGGAAAACGACTGTGACTGTAAGAATCTGCAACAAGTAAAGCATCTTCCAATTTCAAATGATCCATTAATATTTGAAACTTAAAAGATTCAGAAGCGTCGTCAGGCAGTACGTTGCCTAAAGCGAGCTTAAGTCTGGCGAACTCTCGTGGGTCATCATGAATGAAATTTGGGATTGTTGGTGTAGGCCCACGATATTGCACTGGCTGTGTGTGCAAAGAACGGTTAAGATCTTGATCCAAAATTGGATATGAACGATCAGACGGATATAGCCGTCCGTTGCCAGGATAGTTCTCAGTTTTAAGATCACGTTGAAATGGAGGAATAGAACGGTCAGCTAAGGCAGTTCCTTGCAAAGTGTGCACTTGGTCCCCATAGTATGGATCATGAAGATTTCTAATGGGCCGATACTCTGAATGCGAATGACAAGTATGTGCATCTGCAGGAGCATGACCGAAAACGCGAGGGGGATAAGATGACGGATGGGGATGCGACAACATGTCATCATCATATTGACAATAAGGAGGATTCGACTGACTCTGCTGCAAACCACGGACTTTAGCAGCTCGGTCAGGAACGTGTTGCGGTGAGTCATTCACCCGATGAGGAGGTTCAGTATACTGAGGTGTTGACTGACCTGAATGTAATTGGCTACCACTCAGTCCACCTACTCTATTTAGACGATTAGTAAGATCTTCAATAAGATCTTGATAACCATCACGACGTGCGTGCAGAGAATCATCCCTAGGAGGCACCAATGGCACATACTCAGATTGACCTGGATTTCGATCATCCTGATGTGAGGCCAACATACTTGTAGCCATCGGTGTAGAAGATACCTCATTTCCCGCACTAGGTGATTGCCGTGAGGGTGATGAAACCTGTAGTGGAGCTGACACAGGAGAACTAGCGATTATATCTGAAATACGTTTCACATCTTGCCGCAGCTGCTTACTCTCCTCTCTCATTTCACGAATACATGAGAGAATATCATCATTCATTACCGTATTGACCTGCTCATCTGCAAATGTGAGTTGCCTCTGAGGATGACTAACCTCATAGTCCTGAAGATACAACGGCTGACGAGTAATTCTGCGTGGCCTTACCACCTCATCCTCTATCATTCCCTCTCTAAGTCTGGACATCATCGCTGAAACGGTTAAAGCATCCGGCTCGAAGGACCATTAAATGTAGAAAGGGAACTGTATTGCACTAATTACTAATACGATGCCAACCGTTTCAGAGAGTCGATTACCACATTTTGATGTCCAATGACTAGGAGAGTAATGAAGAGCAGACAGATTTATTATGTTGTTCTATTTACTTTAAGAATGATGGATAACAAATCAAATACAATATATAAATATTCAGAGTCAAAAAATCACATAAATGTAAAGAAAATGTACATATGAAAAACGTAGGCCTACGCAAAATAATAAACAAATAACAATGAATTATTTCAACAGAGTTGAATTTCAAGGATACAGCTGGTCTGTGATTCGGTAGTGAAAACAATAATTACAAGAGTCCGTGTTAGTCTATTCGAAATGCAACCTATCAGTGATGTGAAGCTGTCGTCTCAGACCCTCCGATGAATGATGAATCCTCTGCGACAAGTAGACCTAGGATGTACACCACTCAATGTATGACTCTCAAATGTGGTTCTACAATAAACAAATAATGTAATCAGTATCAGAAAACTGTATAGATATGCAATTAACACGGCAGAACTGCTGAGACGTTACAACTCTATAATGGTTGATCACGTATGCCACTATTAACATAATATCTCACACGATCAGGTAACCACACTCTCATATAACATAAAATATAATGTAGCAGCTGTACATCAAGCTAAACAGTGAATAAGTGACACAATAATAATATAATGAATACTCAAAATGTAACTCACAATCTTCAATGACGCACATTCAAGAATCGTCACCATGGAAACTTCAGCACGAAGTTTAATACCATCCGCTGCCAATGAAGACCACAAATATACTTTCCTGCAGTTCACAAAGTGAAGGCGCTGCAGAAAGAGATTTTTATCGATCTTATTTATTTCCTTTCAGGTAAGATTGCAGGACTTCATCTTTCCCTCAGAATCCAAACCGAAACAATGATCCGCTCTCGCGCGCGCGCGCTCAGCTTAAGCCACGCCTCCTCACATTCAAATCAATGACCAACATAATAGCTGCACAGCCCTTATAATAAATGAACACAAACTGAACATGGGCTTTTTTACAGTGAGAAACCTGTTGTTTCATGCAATGTGGCATTATAAGCAAATGTTAGGGTCTGGATTTGTTGGGGCCACTGATGCTTAGCTTTGAGAGGCAAAGAACGCAACATAGCTCCTATTAGAGTCCTATCAAATCGCTCAGTTCCCCCGTTGCCCATTGGATGATATGCTGTGGTGTGCGACTTAGCCACTCCTGACAATTTAAGTAGCTCTGCGATCAAACCACTCTCAAAATTAGCGCCCTCGTCGGTGTGTATACGTTCAGGAAAGCCATAGACGCAGAAAATGTGATCCCACAGCTTCCTGGCCACTTGCTTAGCTGTCTGATTTGCACATGGAAATGCGTGAGCTAATTTTGTAAAGTGGTCCGTGACTACCAACACATCAACAGAGTTCTGCCTAGAGTCTTCTGCGCTCCAGAAATCCAAACATACCAATTCCATGGGTGCTGAGGTTCTGATACTCTCCAACGGGGCTCTAGCAGATGGCTCAGGTGATTTAGCGAGAATGCATCTCTGGCAACATTTAACATAAGACTTGATGTCTTGCTCCATCTTCGGCCAATAGAATCGCTGCCTCGCTAAATGAAGCGTTCTTGCTTGCCCTTGATGTCCAGCGAGGTCATGAATGCCACTTAATGCTTTGGCTCTAAGACTCTGAGGGAGCACGAATTGATATCTCTTGTGCTTACTCAGTTGGTCCTTGATTTCTCGATAGAGTATGCCATCCAGGAAGGTAAGTCTCTCCCATTGTTTGCTGAGGGAAAGAGCACTTGGGTTGAGGTTCGCTTTTTCACGTCTGGAAGGTCTTCTCTTACGAGTCACAAAAGGAACAACCACAGATATGTTAGGATCCTGTTCCTGTCTTTGTTGAAGTTCTTGTAGGGGGAATTCAGGAAATGTGTCCAGACTTGGTGGGGCGAACTGCTGAACAGATTGGATCAACTGCACTGCTCTAGACTCTGCTGCCAGCTCCCAGTTGTCATGAGCTTCACAAATGGCATGAACATCGCCAACACTGCAAGTACCCGAGCTAGCCACTGAAAAGATCTCTCCTGGGTCAGTCTCCGACCCCTGCTGCTGACATTGAACTTTCAGTCGGAAAGTATCCTGGATCCCCTCCTCACTAAATCCCTCAGCTTCAGACAGCAACCTCTCATACTGTTCATTTAGCAGCCTATGACCGATTGTCTTTGAAAAAGGGTCCCGACTAAGAGCATCAGCCACAATGTTCTTGTTGCCTGCTATGTGACGTATCTCAAAGGTATAAGGGGCTAACTTCGCGACCCAGCGTTGTTCGCAGGCATCAAGCTTCGGTTTAGTCATTATATACGTTAGAGGATTATTATCCGTCCAAACAGAGAATGTGTGTCCTTTAAGCCAATGACTAAACTTCTCGCAGACACTCCACTTTAGGGCCAAGAATTATAGACGGTGGGCTGGATATCGCCTCTGAGAAGCACTAAGTGTTTTACTCGCAAAAGCGATGGGCCTTGCTTTGTCCTCACCCAGAGGTATTTGAGACAATACCGCCCCTAAACCATCTAGAGAAGCATCTATGGACAGGATCAGGGGTCTTGAAAAATCAGGATGCGCCAGGACTGCACAGTTCAACAGCTTATCTTTCAGAGCACTGAAACTTGCATCACACTCCACGGTCCAGTCGGAGGGCTTTAGTTTTCTGAATGTACCAGCCTTTCTTATGACATTTCCTCTTCCCTTCCTCTTCTGACCAGCAGTGAGGGCAAACAATGGTCTGGCAATGGCGGAACAACAGGATATGAAATGTTGATAATAAAATACCATCTCCAGAAAAGATTTAACTCTTTTTACAGAAGGATTAACTCCATCATCCTCCATAAGATCATCTTTGGTCATGCGGGAAATCACGCCCACTTTTTCTGGGTCCACAGCAACCCCACCCCCTTCGATGATGTGTCCCAAAAACCTCACGGAAGTGCGCATAAGGTGACACTTTTTCAGGCTCAGCTTGAGATTATGTTGGTAGAGTCTCTGGAATACCACGTCAAGCCTACTCAAGGCTTCCTTCTCAGTGGCTGCAAATACTAGCAGGTCATCCAAGTAACACAATAGCTGGGTGAAGTTCATGTCACCAAATATACTCAACATCATTCGCATAAATGAAGCCGGAATATTGCACAGACCTTGTGGCATACGATTGTACTCATGCAATCCAAGTGGTGTGGTGAATGCTGTGTATTTTTTATCCTCCTCATGCATGGGGATGTTAAAGAAGCCGGAGGTCAAGTCCATAGTGCTAAAATAGACATTTCCGCCCAAAGCTGCCAGACAATCTGATTGATGCGGGAGTGGGTGTGCGTCTTTTAGAGTCCTTGCATTGAGCCACCTAAAGTTGGTGCAAATTCTCAAACTACCATCCTTCTTCCATACCATCACCAGAGGTGATGCAAATTCGCTGGTGGATTTCCTTATTATGTCCTGATCCTCCATTTCTGTCAAGACCTGCCTCAATTTTTGGTAATGAGCTGGTGGAACTCTACGGTAAGGAAGGCGGAATGGTCGTTCATCCATCAGGCGGATGCGATGAGAGAAGCCTTTTGCCTCACCACAATCCAAAGCATGTTTCGAGAAGATGTCATTATAGTTGACTAAAAGCTGAACTAACTCCCTTTTGATAGAGTGACTGATTTGGCATGACTTGAGGTCTATATCTTTCACACCAACTTCTGCAAGTTTCTTCTCAACATCCTCACCGCTTGCTTCAGAATGAATCATTACTTGATCGCTAGCCTTAACCTGACTGGAGTTCTGGAAAACTGTAAAATCTTCGGCAGCCATACAGGGCGATACATCAGCCAACTTGCAATTCCTCTTCAAAGTCACAGGTTGATCAGAGAGATTCACTATCCTCATGGGGACATATCTGTCACCCCACATGGGTGTAACAACCCGACCGACCAGAATGTTTCGCGGCACGGATTTTGAAGAAGTGGGTTCGACAACCACTGTGCTGCCGGGGGACATAGGGGTGTTTTTCGGCAGTCTACCCCATACAAGATGCTCATGTCTAGCCAAGAGTGTTACAGCTTGTGTCAACTTCACAGTCCCAATCTTGTTAGGAGTATCGACACCCTGCCACCTTGTCAACCCTGCCATCATGTCAAGGAATTGAGAAGTATCAGGAGACAACGACATGCCACAGCTCTGACCGGTCATCCTCCAATAATCGTCACTGCTCTTCATTTGATGCATGATGTACTTTATGACGTTAGATCCGAGAATGAGGTCATCTTTCTGCCCTGGGACCACAAGAATGGGAACGATACACTGTACACCGTACACTTCTATCTCCACTTCATACACATTTAGGGTGAGTTTGATGGCCCCCACAGCCGATCAGGATGACTTGGTCATTTAACTGCTTGTCTGTAGTGATTACCTTTTCGTCTAGCATCCTAGATGCCGTTGCTTCGTTTACTGTACAAGCCATGGAGCCAGAGTCTAGCATTCCCTCGACTCCGAATGTCTTATTCACGATCACTGGAGCATAGAATAATTCACTAAATAGTTCAATTCTTTGTGAATTCTGCAGAACTACTTGAACACCTCCTGATTGGGATGTGTGCTCATACCATGCTCCCAGTCATCAGCATCATCTTTTTGTTCGAGGGTTTGATTTTGTCCACCCACACATCCCCTCTCCATATGCAGGCTTGTTAGTTTAACGGTGGTTGTTCCTGGCTGGAACGCATACCAGGACCACTGGCTCCAGATGCGGCCTTACGACACTCTCTCTTCCAATGTCCTGCTTTGAAGCAATTCAAACACAACCCATCTCGCCTGCAATGCATGGTAGTAGAGTGGTCAGTCGCTTTGCAAACTTTGCATGGCTTTCGGAAAGACTGGAATCCGCTTGACATGTACGGTGCCTGGACTGCTGCTTGATGGTTCTGCTTTAACACACGATCAAGTTGAGCTATGAGACTCTGAAGGCTGATATTATCAGACGATGTGCTAACATCACCCAAGTCTTGACATAATTTCCTGAGCCTGTTCTCCTGTGGGCACACCTCTCTTTCTTAAATAGAGGTCAATCTGTTCTTCCCACTCGTGGATAGAAAGTTTATCTGTGCTATCTCCACGAAAGCTTGGTGGCTCTTTCACATCAGACTGCATCACCAATTTCACACCATTCATGGTTAGTGAGTGAGGGTCGGTACAAAGTGGTTCTAAACCTACATTTTGGCTGCTAGTCATTCTCTCCTCATTCTCACTTCCCTTCTTTAGCTGCGCTGAAATGGACTGTCCTATCTCATGAGCTAATTGTGTAATGAGGTTGCTTAAATCAGCGGAAGTTGTGTCTGACTTGGGAACCTGTCTTTCAGTTTTTATACGTGTGGAGCAAAACACTGGAGAGTCAGCAATACCTGTGGATCCAGGAGTGTGAGCCATATCTCTAAAGAACTGCCCTCTCCCCCCACCAATGTATACTTCATCCTGCGTATCTTCCACAACATAAGTATATGACATTGTCAAAAAAAATAATTACAGCAATTTTTTTATTTTTTTGTCCTTTTTTTTTTCTGGTGTATTGTAATACTCAGTCTTTGTACCTCTCTCTCCAGCAGATTAGACAGGAAAAGAAGAATTCAACCCAGTCCAGAGAATGAACTATTCGGTACCCAGCAACATCCGGCGGTCAATCTGACGTTGATCCTTCTGGGAATCCGGGTCACGGCACCAATGTAGCCGGTTCGGGCTTTCGTGTCTCTAGTCCCTACGACTCGGCTACCCCTCTGCGTTGTGTTGTGTTGTGTTGTGTTGAATAAAAGACTGGAGTCGAATTGCTGGTTCAGAGGGGTTTTTTTTTTTATATTCCTGCATGTATGAGTTGGAAAATGCAGTAATTAATATGTTGCATTCAATGAAGTGCATTTAGTCAGCCTTCTCCTCGCTCTGCTCAGACCTCCCGCGGACTGAAGCCAGAGTGCGCGCAACTTGCAAATGACGTCACAACTGCAACGAACACAAAACTCAGAAATACAGAAAAAAATTAAAGTATTTTCTTTTTTTAACATACATATGGAGCAGACAAATTAGGATTTTGTGTGAATTTAAAATAAAACACAAGTTATAAATAATACCTGTTACACCAGCACCACAATGAAGGCGAGACAGAGAGGACGAGTTTGTGGACTTGATTAGAGAAGACATGGGACTGCAGAGGCGAGGAGAGCACAAGGGAGAATGGACAGGCTGTTTTCTCTTCTTGAAAGAATGATTGAGAAATATGTATATATATATATATATATATATATATATTCTTGTTTAACTTTTTTTCACTTATATTTTTTAAAAGGAAAAAAAAATGCAACTTTAAATGTGTAAATAAAAGAGAATTCATTGCTCTGGACATTGATTATTTCTGTAATGACAGTCATAATTTCTACATGAAACAAATTCTTCTACAACGTTTTTCCCCCAACTATTTACAACATACGTTAAACATATCAAAATCAACATAAACATTTAAATTTACAGTACATAAAATAAGAAAAAATGATGTAGACTTTTATTCAGCTGAGTGGGAGACCCTGGTGTGCTGCTGGACCGGGATGGGCCCCACAATGTAAGGCCTCCTGCTGGTGGGACATCATCTGGGATGTTCTCCAGAGTGTTTGAGTGCATATTTCCACTATTCACTAAGTTGTCTACCAACAGGTTTGCAGGGCTGACTCATGGAATAAATATTGAGATACTTTATTACACTAAAGTACTTTTAATAACCACTAATACCGCATTGGGGAAAAACTACTAGTCATATATTTCAAACCTTAGTTAAGCAAAATTATATTGCATACTATAATGTACTTAAGGCATCAAGAGTAAAAGTAAAGGAATTCTGCAGGAAAAAAAACTTGTCAGGGTTTTTATGATGGTTCTGCTTTTATATTACTGCATATGTTGCATTTTACTTCTGAATATTTTCAAGGTTGATACATTTTTAAACTATATACTTTTGTGTAGTTTAATGTAAAACAATGCATCATATTGTAAAATAACATAATTTTGTAGTGTTGCTGTCCTGTGTGGGGAAATCACTTCGAGTATTAACGATGTAGTTCCTTACATACCACCACTGGTTATTTTGAAAATTAAAGTAACAAAATGTAGGCCTATTGTCACAATATTAACAAATTGTTGATAACTACAGCTCCGTCCCATATGAAAGGGCGCATCTGAAGCGCTCGGAACGTCTAGCCTACAGACGATTGTTCTTGTCGCCTAGCAACAGTGACTGACAGCTGCCGATGAAGAGCGGGAGTAACATTCGCACTGGACTTTTTATATTCAACTGAGTTTTATATTCAAATAGGGTTGAAAACCTGTGTAAATATATTTACCAAGGTCCATTTATGTGCATAATAAAAAGAATACACTAGCCTACAAAATCGCATCAAGGTAAGATATAAATGAACATTTGAATCAAAGTACATGACCTGAAACATCCTTACCATGTCCTCTAGTAAAATATAAAACATAAAAATGACAATAGCCAATTCTGGCTCCATAGCTGTTTACTCAATTATATCAAAAGAATTGTCAGGATGGCAGCATACTCTTGCACCGCTGCTTGGCGCCTGGACTCTGCAGCGGTAATCGGGAACACCTGGCTGCGCAATTAGGAAATCCTATGAAGGCTACACGGTGTGTCGTTCGGAGGACGCATAGGCTGCATCGTTTGAAGTCCGCAGCCTTCGAAGGATGCAGTCTTCACATTGGGAAACAGCTTACATGTGGTGTGATAGAACTTCAAGACCCTAGGCATGGTTGTCTATCGTACATGAAAGCAAATAAGAAGAACCTGTCAAAGTCTAGAACTCTTGATTCATTTTGATTCCATAATAACCCAATGGAAAAACTGCTAAGCAAGTGCATATTGATTATCTGGAAGGCAGGCTACACGAATAAACAAGGTATGCAAAGGGGCGAAATGGATCGCTGGGTCCTACCACCTTGGTGAAAACTTGCTGGGACCCGAGGGGTATATATGCCTCTTGCAAAAGCTGCAGCAGATACCACTGGGGAACAAGCTGTGACCCCATAAGTCAGGGATAGACATCTCCGGTCCTCGAGGGCCACTGTCCTGCAGAGTTTAGCTCCAACCCTAATTAAACACACCTGAACAAGACAATCAGTGTTTTCAGGATTACTAAATAGATACAGGCAGGTGAGTTTTTATCAGGGCTGAAGCTAAACTCTGCAGGACAGTGGCCCTCCAGGACTGGAGTTGTCTATCCCTGCCATAAGTGATATATTTTCCCTTCAGATTTAGTCGAAGAACATCACTGGAACAGAACAATACATCCACACAGAGCAAACTTGAACTAATATAAACTTCTTCTTACGATTAATTTTCTCACTTTTATCATATAGTGAACAATGGTGTTGTAAATACCTAAAGAATTACATATGCCAAGTAAGCATACATGTAAGTGACTACATGTGGTGTGATAGAACTTCAAAACCCTAGGCATAGTTGTCTATAGTAACATGAAAGCAAATAAGAAGAACCTGTCAAAGTCTAGAACTCTTGATTCGTTTGATTCCATAATAACCCAATGGAAAAAAATGCTAAGCAAGTGCATATTGATTATCTGGAGGGCTGGCTACACGAATAAACAAGGTAAGCAAAGGGGCGAAATGGATCGCTGGGTCCTACCACCTTGGTGAAAACTTGCTGGGACCCGAGGGGTATATATGCCTCTTGCAAAAGCTTCAGCAGATGCCATTGGGGAACAGGCTTTGACCCTATAGGTGGTATCTTTTTCCTTCAGATTTAGTCACAAAGCATCACTGGAACAGAACAATACATCCACACAGAGCAAACTTGAACTAATATAAACTTCTTCTTACGAAGAAAGTGCATATTAATTATCTGGAGGGCTGGCTACATGAATAAACAAGGTATGCAAAGGAGCAAAATGGATCGCTGGGTCCTACCACCAGGGATGGGCAGTATTTCAGATACATGTATTTAAAATACGTATTTGAAATACAAAATACTATTTTGTATTTTGTATTTTAAAGCCTTTGGAAAAAATCAAATGTAATTTGTATTTAAATACATTTAAGATGAGTATTTTTGTAATTTCAAAATACATAAAATACTTTTTGCCAGTCAACCTCTTTATCAGGGTATTGATTTTGTGCATCAACTAGTTCAGACATTCACTAGCTCAGCAATGGATCAGCAATTTTTTTCTTGGAATAAGGTGAGAATGTCATGATCAATTCTACTTGTTGATTAAAGTTAAAATAGTGCATTATTCACTTCAGTTAACATGAAAAAATAAAAGAGCACAGACAAGTGGGAAAATAGCGTTAGCCAATCAGTCTTGACCGGTTGTTGATTTTTATCAACTAGCTTGTCAAATGTGTTTAAAGGTCCCATTGCATGGATTATTTTATTATTTTAGAATGTTTCCTGGGGTGCCCTTATAATGTTAGTATGTTTTTTAGATCAAAAGTTGTTATAATTTAGAAATAAAAGGCATATTTCCTAGCCTGATTTTAGCCTCTGATTTGAACGCTCTGTTTGAAGGGGCATGTCTGCTTTGAGACTTCAGTGTAAACGCCCACTGCTGTGATTGGCTGCTGAGAGACTTCAGTGTAAACGCCCACTGCTGTGATTGGCTGCTGTGAGACTTCAGTGTAAACGCCCACTGCTGTGATTGGCTGACATGCTTGCATATGAAATATTTAGCATTGCATGTGGAACTATCTCGAAAACTTTTACTATTCAGCTATTACACGTTTTTACTATTACAGCTATCGGGATTAACAAATCGTGAGAAGTTTTTTAAGTATTTAGATCTATTCCCATCACATGAAAGATTGCAGTGATGAGCACTGAGCAGATGACAGCCTGTTGATCGTGTGAATGAAGATCTTATCATTGCAGCAGTTTCTGCACTCTCATTAATGCTTTCACCAATGCAAACATGAGGTAAGTACAGTAAGAGCTTCGTAGTGCAACGTAACAGCGTCATTGATTTCATAACGAGTTTGGACAAGTGTCCAGATAAACTCGTGCTGTGTGATTGACAGCTTGGCCGATTGGAAAGGGATTGTTCTTTGTTCTTGTTGTGAAATTCACATAACCCACTGGTTCTTCAGACCCTCGGATGAAGGAACTAAAAAAATACCTTTGTGGTTATTTGTACATCCAAACACTGAGCAACTGCCATGCTTCGCTCGTTTGCAAGCCATGATGTCTCTCGAGGAAAAACCAATATTCCAATGCTCGCACAGCTCATATTCTCATGGGCGGCCACATGTTTTTTGCAGGCAAAGAAGAGAAAGGGGAGGTGACCTTTCCCCTTATGATGACATAAGGGGAAGATTTCTAGATTCGCCCGTCTGAGCTTTCATTTTCTTAAAAATACCCAGGGCTTGGTTTACACCCATCAAAACGTCTAGCCACTGGGGGACCATAGGCAACTCATATTAAGGTTAAAAAACCTCATAAAGTGACATTTTCATGCAATGGGACCTTTAAAGCATTACTGTTAGGGCTGGGTGATATGCTACATATCATAGCGATGATATAAAGTTTGAATTGATGGAACTTTTTCTAAATCGTTTACATAGATGGGCCTATTTGTGGGGTAAGCAAATTTATCCGTGCAGCTTTTAGTGGGCAGGAATTACTGGAACGTTGGAGTGGAAAAAGAAGCGCACTGATGAATGATACTCCACAAACATCTTCAGCTTTTAGTTTTATTGTACGTAAAAAAAAATAAAAATAAAAAAGGGGTAAATAGTGTCAAATGAATCTAAATTAATTCTAATTTTAAATTTTAGATACACTTTCTAATTTTAATAAATTTTAATAAACTTTACATAAAATAAACATAAAATTACTTAAAAAGCAGTTGGACTACTGCAACAACAAAAAAACAAAAACAACCAAAAAAAAAACTCAAAAGAGTTTGAAATTCAGTTTATTCTGTGGAATCAAAACTGATATTGAGAATTGTGAAACTATGATATTGTTACTGTGAAGTAAAATGAGATGTTGGTCATATCGCCCATCCATATTCTTTGCTAGATAGCAGAAAAGGTTCCCACAGTTTTACATACATTATGAATTTTTTAATAGTGTTCACCACAAGTAATAGACTACATTGTAACCAGAAATAAGTATATAAATGGCTGCTATTTTGCATATGTTTATTTGTAATTGCCAGAAAGAAAGAAAGAAAGAAAGAAAGAAAGAAAGAAAGAAAGAAAGAAAGAAAGAAAGAAAGAAAGAAAGAAAGAAAGAATGACAGAAAGAATGAAAGAAAGGGCAGAGATGAGGTTAGGAATGAAAAGTCAGTAGGCCTATGTAGTTTCTTCATTCACTGTGACCTGCACTGGATGGCCAATTTCACATGTATTTTGTGTATTTTCAAAATACAAAATACTGTATTTGTATTTAAATAAATTTTTTCACACAGTATTTTGTATTTGTATTTAAATACATTTTCCACACAGTATTTTGTATTTGTATTTTAAATACATTTCCATGTATTTATGCCCATCTCTGCCTACCACCTTGGTGAAAACTTGCTGGGACCCGAGGGGTATATAAGCCTCTTACAAAAGCTTCAGCAGATACCATTGGGGAACAGGCTTTGACCCCATAGATGATATCTTTTCCCTTCAGATTTAGTCAAAGAACATCACTGGAACAGAACAATACATACACAGAGAGCAAACTTTAACTAATATAAACTTCTTCTTACGATTAATTTTCTCACTTTTATCATATAGTGGCCAGTGGTGTTGTAAATACCTAAAGAGTTACATATGCCAAGTAAGCATACATGTAAGTGACTACATGTGGTGTGATAGAACTTCAAGACCCTAGGCATAATTGTCTATAGTAAAATGAAAGCAAATAAGAAGAACCTGTCAAAGTCTAGAACTCTTGATTAGTTTGCTTCCATAATAACCCAATGGAAAAAATGCTAAGCATATTGATTATCTGGAAGGCAGGCTACACGAATAAACAAGGTATGCAAAGGGGCGAAATGGATCGCTGGGTCCTACCACCTTGGTGAAAACTTGCTGGGACCCGAGGGGTATATAAGCCTCTTGCAAAAGCTTCAGCAGATACCATTGGGGAACAGGCTTTGACCCCATAGGTGGTATATTTTCCCTTCAGATTTAGTCACAGAACATCAGTGGAACAGAACAATACATCCACACAGAGCAAACTTGAACTAATATAAACTTCTTCTTACGATTAATTTTAAAACTTCTATCATATAGTGAACAATGGTGTTGTAAATACCTAAAGAATTACATATGCCAAGTAAGCATACATGTAAGTGACTACCTGTGGTGTGATAGAACTTCAAAACTCTAGGCATAGTTGTCTATAGTAACATGAAAGCAAATAAGAAGAACCTGTCAAAGTCTAGAACTCTTGATTAGTTTTATTCCATAATAACCCAATGGAAAAAATGCTAAGCAAGTGCATATTGATTATCTGGAGGGCTGGCTACACGAATAAACAAGGTAAGCAAAGGTGCGAAATGGATCGCTGGGTCCTACCACCTTGGTGAAAACTTGCTGGGACCCGAGGGGTATATATGCCTCTTGCAAAAGCTTCAGCAGATACCAATGGGGAACAGGCTTTGACCCCATAGGTCAGGGGTGTCAAACTCATTTTCACTGAGGGCCACTTCAGCATTATGGCTGCCCTCAAAGGGCCGGTTGTAACTGTAAGACTTTTAAAATGTTAAAGCAACAACATGGAACTTTTCCTCAGCGGTCGCCCTACAGGTTGGAAGCGGAATTGTCCATTACCGCTGTCGTAAAATGATTTACGGTTACTGTATATGAAGCATGTAGGCTTCTTTTCATATGGGCAATGATAATATTATTAATCTTCCTCCTTTTATAATTTATACATATTTAGTAGACTAAACATTTTAACTCAAACATTTGCGATTTGCATGTCGATTACAATGCTCAAATCTGAATGAGAATAATAGCGATAGCATCCTAACCATCTAAAACTAACGCATGTTAGTGTTTACTAGCTACCAGATTGATAATTCGCTCATCTACTAGCTGATTCATGAAGATAAATAAATGGAGGACCAGATAGTTTCCGTAACGTAGCCAGGCAGACAACAGATTAGAAAAACTAAAGATAGTATGCAAGCAATTTACAGTTACTTACTAGTTCAACAGCATGACGGCCAAGTCAGCATCGGTCTGGTAACTCTCCTCCTCCATAAGCTAACGCCAGCGAGCAAACGCTCGACCCATATTGATCCTCGTCCTGCCTTTCAGTTTATCACTCTCCCTTTTCCTCTTCCGACTCTACTCCGACAAAACCTTGGACTTCTTTTTTTTTTTTTTTTATCTCCTTATATGTTTGAACCTCTCTTTTTTTTTTTTTTTTTTTTTATTAGACATTAGACATAACAAACATCAAAAAACACAATAACAAGACATCCAAAAAGATAACAATCTAAACAGTTTTTTAACCTTGGACTTACGTTTCGCTGCTGCTTCAGCCATGACGAAAACAGACGCACGAAAACAAACGCGCTGGTTGGCCACATTTGAGGAAGTGTTGGGCGAAGTGACGTATGCCGTAAAGCAGTCGAATTTTGTAGTTCTTTTTGAGCGCAGGTTACTACCCGCACCCCGAAGTTACATAGTGCCAGTAAAAGCGATACAGACCCCGTCAGGCTCTGGCAGACGTCTCATTCAACCTATTGTAAGTCGATGTACCATCACAAGGGTCTTGGAAATATATTATGAAGGTTGAAAAGTTACATGTTGTTGCTTTAATATATTGTCTGTTTATTTGATTGTTACTTTTTTAAGTTACAAATATTGTATATGCATTTGCAGGGGTGTTTCTAGGTTTTAAAAACATAAGGGGATGAGCCCGAAACATGAGGGGCTGGGTAATAATGATTTGATACAGAGAATAATGTATTATTGTATATTTGCAGGGGTAAACTGGCTCAAAAATTCAGCCCTGGCACTATAGCCACACCAGCACACATTACCACACAGACACACTCATTCAAATGTAAGGTAGGGGGGTTCGGGGACATGCTCCCCTGAGAAAATTTGGATTTCTCGGACCTACATATGTGCATTTTAAGGTGTTTAAAGGCCAAAAATTTGGATAACAATAGCTTTAAAAGCATGTCAGTGGGCAGTAGCATAAATTATTTGTCAAGATAACAGATTCTTAAAAATGAGAATGAGGATAAATATTGCAATGAATGATCCACACTACAAAATGGGAATGCAGAATGTTTCTGCTTATTGTTGACAATACACAATCACATATTCCAAACAAGAATGGCCTTAAATAAGAAATCTTTCAAGGATTATTTTGCATAGATGTTACATTTCAATCAAAACCCAGTGCAATCTTTTTGTGTCCAGAGGCAAATTTGCACTTTATATTACCATTATAGATTGGTTTCAGCTACTTGTTTCTTTCCTGAGTTAATCAATGTTTTTGGCACTAATCAGTTTAAAGTTCAATTGTTCACTCATAAAGACAGTCACTTGTCGCCACCTACTGGCTTAATGATGCAAGTGGCACAAACACAGACAAGCGGAGTGATACAAATGGTGAATAATACTGGTACATATTATATTAAATATTATGTAATATATTTAATATATTTAAATAAATATATTATTATATTAAAATAATATAAAATATCAATATATTATTCTTCAATCAGTTCTATGCAGCAGAATCAGATTTAACAGATTTATTTTTTGACCAATTGTCAAAATAAAGTATAGTCCTACAAAGATATTTTATCAGAGCATGAGCAGAGCAGGGAGGACGAGAGGATCGTGATTCGTGTAATTTTACCAGTGTTGCCCAGCACGGATATACACACCATTACAGCACAGTAGTGCTATTGCAAAAAGAAACAAGTCCAGATAAATTTCATGTTGGCACGTTAACGTTTTTTTTTAGCGGACTTTGCCTTTCCGGTGAGCGTGAGCAGAGCTCACAACACATACACACACACACACGGAGGACGTTGCTTGCGGAACATTGAGCAGAACGCGCTGTGAACCTGGAGCGGAGAGCACAGTGCACACACACAGCGGAACGCGCTTAGAAGTTATGCATCTTCGGAAGCGGACTCGCACGCAAAGTCATAAAACACGCTGAGCCAGAGTCACACCATCGCCGAACACGGAGGGGCGCGGCGGCTTTTTAGTATCTTTCAGCCAAAAAAACGAAAATGTTATTTTCGGCCGAAAATTTTCGGCAGCCTAAATTTCGTTGCATCCCTTATTTTAAGACACCCATATGCTCTCGCGGGCCATATAAAATAATGTGGCGGGCCGGATTTGGCCCGCGGGCCTTGAGTTTGACACATGTGCCATAGGTGATATCTTTTCCCTTCAGATGTAGTCAAAGAACATCACTGGAACAGAACAATACATACACAGAGAGCAAACTTGAACTAATATAAACTTCTTACGATTAGTTTTCTCACTTTTATCATATAGTGAACAATGGTGTTGTAAATACCTAAAGAATTACATATGCCAAGTAAGCATACATGTAAGTGACTACATGTGGTGTGATAGAACTTCAAAACCCTAGGCATAGTTGTCTATAGTAACATGAAAGCAAATAAGAAGGACCTGTCAAAGTCTAGAACTCTTGATTAGTTTGATTCCATAATAACCCAATGAAAAAAATGCTAAGCATATTGATTATCTGGAAGGCAGGCTACACGAATAAACAAGGTATGCAAAGGGGCGAAATGGATCGCTGGGTCCTACCACCTTGGTGAAAACTTGCTGGGACCCGAGGGTTATATATGCCTCTTGCAAAAGCTTCAGCAGATACCATTGGGGAACAGGCTTTGACCCCATAGGTGGTATATTTTCCCTTCAGATTTAGTCACAGAACATCACTGGAACAATACATCCACACAGAGCAAACTTGAACTAATATAAACTTCTTCTTACGATTCATTTTAAAACTTCTATCATATAGTGAACAATGGTGTTGCAAATACCTAAAGAATTACATATGCCAAGTAAGCATACATGTAAGTGACTACCTGTGGTGTGATAGAACTTCAAAACTCTAGGCATAGTTGTCTATAGTAACATGAAAGCAAATAAGAAGAACCTGTCAAAGTCTAGAACTCTTGATTAGTTTGATTCCATAATAACCCAATGGAAAAAATGCTAAGCAAGTGCATATACATATTATCTGGAGGGCTGGCTACACGAATAAACAAGGTAAGCAAAGGCGCGAAATGGATCGCTGGGTCCTACCACCTTGGTGAAAACTTGCTGGGACCCGAGGGGTATATAAGCCTCTTGCAAAAGCTTCAGCAGATACCATTGGGGAACAGGCTTTGAGCCCATAGGTGATATCTTTTCCCTTCAGATGTAGTCACAGAACATCACTGGAACAGAACAATACATCCACACAGAGCAAACTTGAACTAATATAAACTTCTTACAATTAATTTTCACAATTTTATCATACAGTGACCAGTGGTGTTGTAAATACCTAAAGAGTTACATATGCCAAGTAAGCATACATGTAAGCGACTACATGTGGTGTGATAGAACTTCAAGACCCTAGGCATAGTTGTCTATAGTAACATGAAAGCAAATAAGAAGAACCTGTCAAAGTCTAGAACTCTTGATTAGTTTGATTCCATAATAACCCAATGGAAAAAATGCTAAGCAAGTGCATATTGATTATCTGGAGGGCTGGCTACACGAATAAACAAGGTATGCAAAGGGGCGAAATGGATCGTTGGGTCCTACCACCTTGGTGAAAACTTGCTGGGACCCGAGGGGTATAAATGCCTCTTGCAAACGCTTCAGCAGATACCATTGGGGAACAGGCTTTGAGCCCATAGGTGATATCTTTTCCCTTCAGATTTAGTCACAGAACATCACTTGAACAGAACAATACATCCACACTGTAGGATTGAGTGCGAAACAAACACAAATGAATCTTCCAGGTGAATTGTTCAAACATAATTTCTCACAGAACTGAACATTCCAGACACCAAATCACCAACCCCAGAGCCATAAAAGAAGGCTCCAGCCAGCCAGTCTCCGCTGACCAACGAAAACCCCCAGCTAAGAACTTTATGGTCATGAAAGCTTCAAAGAAGATGAGCCCAACTAAAGGAAGAACTGGTCAATGTAAGATAGCTTGGAAAAGAATGATTGGCTCAGAGATAGCACAATTCAGCCCGATCAAGATAACAGCAGAAGCTGCTCGAGCCCACAACATTCCAGACTCCCCCCTCCTTAAGGACCTCTGATAGACCTCAGGGTGTAAAATCGTTTCAAACCACAGAGCTGAGATTTTACCTATAACATAAATAAAATCATACAAGAACAATTTTTTAATGGACTTATAGATCAAGCATCATGCAACGACATGATTCTATATTGTTCCTACAATAGATGGGTGTATCTGATATGCTTAGATGCCATACAATTCATGTAATTGTTATAATTGTTAGATGTTTGAATCAAAATGTGTTGTGTTTCATATCAAAATGATCGTATGTTCTTAATTCAAAGGATGGCTTGATTGAAATCTGTGGAAAATGTTTCGGATTCTTATAATAGTAATAATGTCTTAGCTGTGGCCTCTGTACTCTTTGCTAGAGCTTAGAGAGTAAGGAGAGCACAGATAAGCTTGATTTATGATAAGAAGTGAAGAGAACGCCACCTCCTAAACAAAGACAGTGTCTAATTGGTTAGAACTGATCCAGGAGGCTGGGCGGACATTTGAGTTTAAAATCTTAACACCAGTTTACAAGTTTAGAGTTTCAGTGCAGAACCAAAAATGCAGCGGGAGATGAAGATCTAAGACAGACCAATAACCATGTAAAACGCGCAGACGAAATAACCCAAATCAAGATCTGAAGAACATGGGTTAAACAGCTTCATTCAAGCCATCATCTACTCTTCTCAATTTCCTTTCTTTTCTTAGTTTCCTTTCTTTTCCGTTGTGAGTCTCGGTTCTAAGTTAAGTTTTGCGACAAGATTTCGAGCCACGTTTCTTCTGCAAAGCCAGCTTCAAACAAAGACTTTCATTCTGCCAGCACGCCACGTGACTGACCACGTGACCCAGACATCAGGCACGGAGACCAGCCAACGAACGGACCGGGAAAACCCTTTACACTCAACAAAAGGGGATCCCCAAAAGCAAAGACAAGCAAGTACTGCCTCCAGACTCTTAAACTGAACTGGTGTATTTGATACTGATTTAATAACCTAGGAAACGATAAAAGGGTTAAACTAATGATTGATGGTTCATTCAGGTTGTGTTTTATAAGTGCATAGAAACTTGGGATTACATCATCTCACTCTTAACTCACTCTTAAAACTTAATCTTTCCTTACTCTCTTTCTTTCTGCAACGCGTATGAATGTGTGTGTCTGTGTTAGATATTAGTTGTATGTGTTAGAATAATCAATAAAGTCTTGTTTGTATTTTAAAGAGAAATATTACTTGTGTTATTGTGCTTACAAATTTAATGTCTTAAACTTCTGATCTAAGTTACCTTGCTAACTATATAGTGTTTCACTATAGTTCGGATATTTATATCCGTTGCAGAGTTGATAATTGCAGCCAGTTCAAATGAACCGCGAACGAGTCATTTGCTCGATTGTAATAAGTGACTCTTTTGAATTCCCTATAAATTAATTAATAATTCCTTTGAGCTAAATTGTAATCACTACAAATTACAAATATCTTACATATTGGTGGAGACAAATGCGGGAAGTTTAACCTAAAATTGTAAGCATATACGAAGTAATTATATTTTCATAGTAGCCTATGCGGAGAGATCCGAACCTCCGAGTCTGTGTGTATGACGTATGCTGCGCGCGCCGCGCGCTCTGTTTGAATGAATGACCTGCTGCTTGAGCTGTTACTCTAAGTCTAGTCTGCCTCCCCATTTTATTCTTTTTATTTGTTATTTTATTCAAACTGCAGTAAAATAACCCAAGATATAAGATCCCACGCAACGATAAGGTAACAATTGAGCGTGTCCCTCGATTCTGAAATACTTTAATTATAGCTTAAGACATCTGCGTGTTCCAGAGTCTTTCAAATAGCTATAACGTTATGTGTGTTTGTATCAGTCAGAGAGCTGAATGAAATTAAAACTGCAGTAATTAAAATAACCATGTAAAGGACGGACGAGCGTGTCCCTCGTCTAACGTGAACGTTAGTCCTTATTTATCTGATCGTCACTCAGTGCGTGTTCCACTGGGACTAATATTCTCCTCACAGATTAGTCTTTGTTTCTCAGGTTGTCTGTGCGTGTCCCACGGCAATTCCCGTGATAAACTATGAGCTTATCTGTGTCTGTTCAATTAATTCTCGTGTAAACACTGCGTATGTCCGAGTATAGTTGAATAGAAATTATTTAAAGTTGTGTTCAAGTAAAGCTTGACGTTGAAATTCAACCAACAGTAAAAAAAAAACCTGTTGTTTTTGTGTGCTCAGATAACATTGCACAGAGACGATCCACTGAGATCGTTATTCCATCTATTATACAGCGAAAAGCTGCTGTTGCTTCCTTTAAAGTTAAAACTCACTAAAAAAAAATAAAAAAAGGAAAAACTGAGTGAAGCCCCACGTCGTAAAACAGCTACGAGTGGCGTCCCATTTGTACAGGTTGAAATGCGCCGACATTTCACGTAATATTATCAACTGTACGTGCATATTTATTTGAACATTGTTGAAATGCGCCAACATTTCATGTAACATGCATTACTGTTTACAAACTGTAATTCACATGTTTGCCACTAGAGTTTGTTTTGTCGCCATTGTTACAATCGTGACACGGAAGTCTTAACCGACGCTTCCGGAAGAACTCTGAACCCAACAAACTTCTTTGGTGGCTAGGCTAGCTAAGCTAAAGCTAAGCTAAGTAACGTTAGCTGTTTACCATTGAGGCCTAACCTATGCTAAAGCCTTAAGCATTATTTACGGTTATCATTAATATTAAAATCTGTGGTTAATGTGTCTGTTTGAACAACGTTAAAGTGATTTAACCATTTAAACACCTCGACTGTTACACCTGTTGGTCTTCTCTTCTTTCCTATTTTACCTGTCTCATACTTTACCCATATTTTTTTTCTGTGAAAAGGAAATTTCGGTTCACTAATTTCATTTACCTGCATTTTACTTGAAAAGAAAATACTGGTTTATGATTATTAATTGCCAAATTCTAATTTGATTTAAAAAGGAAATATTAAATCAAGATTGAAGTTTTATTTTTCTAAACAGGTAATTTCTAACGATTTCTAGATTTATTTTTAATAAATCTAATTTCATAATTCTCATAATTTCTAAATTTCTCTTTTAGATTTAATCACTTCAGGTGAATAAGTCTTAAACTTTGAAAGTTAAGTAAACTTATTCAACCAACATTTCCCTATTACAAATATTGTTAGACTCATGCTTGCTCATTTATTATTGCGGTATATCCTCCTTTTCAAGTTGTGGCTATAACCTTAACCATTCTATTTTACTTATTTACCTCTGTATTTAATTTCCCTTTTTCTTATTTTGTCAATCACATTATTACTTTCTTTCATCTTTATTATCTTCTCCTTTCTTTTGATTCCTAGCTTGGGAGTGAAACACCTGAGCCTCAATAGGAGACATTGGCATCTCACTACAAGTTTCAAATAAATCAGAGATAAACCTCTCTTACAAAGTTTTATTTTTGAATGTTTAGTTGTTGGCAACTATCAATTCTATACTCGTAGTTCGACAAAGGCTCCAGAGCCATTTGTGGATCCAATCTCCTTCCCTCCTTTCCTTCTTACATCCTTCCTGTTCTGTCCTGCGTTCCCATCCTTCACATTTGTGGGAAACAAACCTGGAAGAACCATCAATCGAGTCTAAAGAAAGAGAAAGATAATTTTTCCAAAGAAAACAATTATTAGGTATTTGATTGGTAATCAAACCCTCTCTTGTTCTCCATACTCTCTCTGTCTTTGTAAACACAATTTACAATTTAACATCTTATCCAAGATTAATTAACAGAGACAAGTGTTGAGCAACCGTCGCCTTCATAGCATCCCGGCTGTAAGCGGTCCAACTGACGGTGTGTGGTGTCAATCCTGTAAAACTCGGAAAAAGGTATCCACATTATTATTGTATTATTTTTCCTTGTAAACATAAACAATAATATTGTTTACCTTTCTGGAAATAGATTCTCACCGATAGGAAGCATTTACGAGAAAAATAATATTTCTCCTACTTAAGAATTTTCTTTCTTGTTTTATTGAAATTGGTTTTAACCTCTCTCTCTTTTCCCCTTTTCTCAGTGACACATCACGAGTTTAAACCAGCTTTTCATTGATAGAAAATATTTATAAAAATATTTCTCCCATTGGAAAAAAAAATCCTTTCAATTGAGATTTGTTTTAACCTTTTTCTCTCTTTTTCCCTCACTCAGTTGAGTGACGAAGTTTCCACATCACTAACCTACCTGTCTACACTGAGACCAACACTTAGACATTACAACACTTCACTATTTGTTGTACAGTCACTTAAACGACACTTAGCTGTTCAACCACATAGGCTTACACCCCACACAGATCTGTGTCAGTCTCTTCACCCCAGCGTGCCAACATGTCGCGGACAACAAACCCCACTGACGTGGATGCCATGCTCAGAGGCATTACAGACTGCCTCACACCAAAGACAATTGAACTGTTATTATTTTTAATAATAATCATAATTCTGAGAAGACTCCTGACACATGATTCAAGCCAGAATCAGAACCACAACCACGTGGAACTAACCAAGATCATCTGTTCCCTAAGCAATGCCTTTACAGCCCAGCTGACACTAAGCGACAAGCACATCACCCACCTTCAGGAGGAGCTGACACGTGCCCAGAGCCGCATGGACAAGCTGGAAGTGAAAGTCCAGGACGACTTCAAGCGTCAGACCACTGAGTTCCTGAGAGAGCTGATGCACACTCAACGCTGCACAGACCAGCTCAAAACGAAAGCTCAAGACAAACTCATGCCTGATGTAGTGGAGCAAGAACCAAAGAAGCAAGTTGACAGGCTCCAAGAAGCCCTTGCAGTCACTGAATGTGACAAACAAGAATTAAAGACTTTCCAGATGCATCCTCAATAAACAAGCTACAGTTAGTCCAAAATGCCGCCGCTAGAGTTCTTACTAGATCAAGAAAGTTTGACCATATAACACCAATTTTATCATCACTACATTGGTTACCTATAAAGTTCCGTATTAATTACAAGGTATTGCTACTGACTTATAAAGCCCTAAACGGCTTAGCTCCAGTTTATTTAACGGATCTTCTATCGCCCTATAATCCATCGCGCTCTTTAAGATCACTAAATTCGAGGCTTCTGGTCATACCTAGGGTATCCAGATCCACCAAAGGAGGGAGAGCATTTTCACATTTAGCACCAAAACTCTGGAATAGCCTTCCTGATTCTGTTCGTTGCTCAGATTCGCTCTCCCAGTTTAAAACTAGATTAAAGACGCATCTCTTCAGCCAGGCATTCATATAATATTTTAATCTTACAGTTAAATCCGGTCTCTACTTCATAAACGCCAGAGGAGAACTGGCCCCCGACTGAGCCTGGGTTCTCCCAAGGTTTTTTTTTTCTCCATTAGGTCACCTAATGGAGTTTTTCGGTTCCTTGCCACTGTTGCCTTTGGCTTGCTCAGTTGGGGATACTTAATTTGATTAATCGATTCAACAGTGCTATTGATCTGCATTACCAAACGTGGATGTTTTACACCAGAAACATACACTGATGTACTATTTTATTTAATACTGTGAAGCTGCTTTGATACAATCTGTATTGTGAAAAGCGCTATATAAATAAAGTTGACTTGACTTGACTTGACCTGGTAAAACAACTCCAGTCTGCTGAACATCAGCTAGAGAAAGCTAAAGCTGACATTAAAGACAAGAACTCTAAAATTAATGCTCTGAAAGACCACCTGGAAAGGTGCAGTGCTGACATTGATCGTATGACCCAACAGCGAGATGACGCCAACGACGAGCTCTACACGGTCAGAGATGAACTCCAGCACATTTTCCAACAGAAACCAGAGCCAAAAAGGGAGAGACCTCCCTCAGTATCACCACTGCTGAGCAGAACAGAGTCCTCCATCCAAGAACTGCCATACAACAGAAAAGGTGAATGGCCGCAACCCAAAACATCACCAGCCTTCACCACAGAACTGTTCACTGCCAACAAACAAAGGGAGCTCATCCAGGCAGACTCCAAAGCTGCACAGGGGATGACCTTTAAAGATCTCAACCAGCTGGTTAAGAATATCACTCAGTTCAACCCGAACTCCACGGAGGGCCAAGACATTGAAGCCTACATCCGAGATATCAACTTCCATCTAGAGGTGAGACCACATGTGACTGACAGAGACAGGTTATACCTCCTCCGATCCACATCCGGTCCAGAGGTACGAAGCTTCCTAGACCGACAACCTGCTCATGTAAAGTCAAACTTCCAGCTACTATGTGAGACACTGATAAAAGAATTCACAGGCCCAGAGTCGGAACACGGTGTGTTAATCGCCTTGGAAACCAAACAAGGTCAACACGAGACTCCCCAAGCCTACTACCAGCGTTTTCGACAAGCCTTCTTTGGTGCACATAACTCACCTGAACATGAAGAGGATGTGAATTTCAAAACCCTTTTTCTGAGGAACCTGCATCCCGGATTGAGTCATCATCTTCATGTCATGGCCAGCGCAGACACAATGACAATTCAACAGCTACGTGACCTGACGCACAAAGCCTACATCAAACAAAAGATGTCCTCAAAGAAAGGTTTGAAAACATCCACAGTGTCAAACTCCTTCAGCCAAGACACAAGCTATGCACTGGAAGACACCCAGTGGCATGACAACACCACAGTCCTTCGCAAGGTGCACAGAGAACGTGACCCCCAGGCCAATGACGGCTACCACACCAACCGCATGGAAAAGCCATGGGACCAGCCACGCTTCTCAATGAACCCACAAGAAGGAAACAACTGGAATCCTAACTGGATATCCAAAGGCTGTCAACCAACGCATCCAAAAGCATTCAATGTGAGTAATCGACGACGAAACTCACCTCAGCACCACTCAGTCAAACACAACACTGAGTGTGCCCAAGAACAAGACAGTTTACCCTCAGAAGACATGGAGCAACTAATGAGGCAAATGAAAGTGTTCATAGAAAACAAGCTGAACACGAATGACCAACAAGATGAGTCAAATTCACTATGA
The DNA here is from genome assembly GCF_964197995.2 of Scardinius erythrophthalmus. Lineage (NCBI taxonomy): Eukaryota > Metazoa > Chordata > Actinopteri > Cypriniformes > Leuciscidae > Scardinius > Scardinius erythrophthalmus. The sequence goes on along the minus strand of NC_138235.1, from coordinate 7,236,411 downwards.
CTAGCGATGGAACGGAAGACCAATGATCATCTGGTACACCTTCATAATGAAGATGACGACCACCTGTTCTACAACAACACAGAACAGAGGGGTCTCTCACAGCCAACCACTGACAAACACCCAGAGGTACCAGAAAACACCACACTGGCTTCCCATCACTCACAAAGAAACCATCACACAAGTTCCAAACTCAAGAACCACGTGTGTGCTACAGTAACCACAGTAAGCACAGAAGGTCAGAAAGTCTGTCACAACCAGAAGGCATCACAAGAGTGCAACAACGGAGACAAAGTTTTGCACCACAGCTTCACGCATCCATGCCAAACTGCCTCCCAATGTCTGCCAGAGAACTTCCTGCCTTACTGGACTGACCCCCAGCAGATCATAGAAGATCCCTTTCCTAAGGCAAAGATGCAACAAACCAATCTTCATCTAAGCTCATCAAAGCTAAGCCAAGAAGCACGTGGGCAAGCCTTCAAGAAAAGGGGGGAGCCAAACAGACTGAGACAGATCTGACCATACATACATACATACATACATGCATTACCCTACGCCACTAACATGCTCACTAACACGTAGAGGTTAACCACATCTACCATGGAAAACATTGAACAAACATGTTTTCCCCACAGGTAGAAAACTAACTTCAGAAACTAGCTTAACGACTTAGCTACACTTACCATAGGAAACATACTAGCTATCCATCCAACAAGTAGAACACCTCTCATTACCCTGTGATACCTGACACCTTAGCTGCACAACAGTAGTTATAAGCCATACTAGGAACACTCAATTGTTTTGTTTTACCTCTTCCTTAACTTTCCTTCTTCTTGTATTAGGTAAAATGCATGTCTACCCCCTTAAGGGTCAAGGTCATGGTAGTAGGATTGACGCACCACGCCTGACACTTGTAAGCCGCCTTAAAACGAATGTGAGCCAGAGAGCTCCATGCATGATGGGTCACATAATTGTTACCACAAATTATGTCACCAGAAAATAAAAGGTAAAACGTCTTAACGTAAAACAACTTAGAAGAGAAGATAACAAACAAACGTAATCACAGAATTTGATCAAAGAATCACCGTACCGAAACAAATTAGAATAACAATCCCAAAATTTAAACTCTATTCAATATAGTAGACCATATTGAGAGAATGAACTTGAACTTTTAATACTTAAGTAATCTAATGCCCTGCACCAGTACAGTGACCAGTCATGGAGGTGTTGTCTTGTTGTTTGCTTTGTATGTGTCTGTTTCTTCTACCCGTGTTTCTCCAGAGTTCACCGATGTCTTCATCTTAACACATCGCCGAACGAAGAGGGGATATGTAGGATTGAGTGCGAAACAAACACAAATGAATCTTCCAGGTGAATTGTTCAAACATAATTTCTCACAGAACTGAACATTCCAGACACCAAATCACCAACCCCAGAGCCATAAAAGAAGGCTCCAGCCAGCCAGTCTCCGCTGACCAACGAAAACCCCCAGCTAAGAACTTTATGGTCATGCAAGCTTCAAAGAAGATGAGCCCAACTAAAGGAAGAACTGGTCAATGTAAGATAGCTTGGAAAAGAATGATTGGCTCAGAGATAGCACAATTCAGCCCGATCAAGATAACAGCAGAAGCTGCTCGAGCCCACAACATTCCAGACTCCCCCCTCCTTAAGGACCTCTGATAGACCTCAGGGTGTAAAATCGTTTCAAACCACAGAGCTGAGATTTTACCTATAACATAAATAAAATCATTCAAGAACAATTTTCAATGGACTTATAGATCAAGCATCATGCAACGACATGATTCTATATTGTTCCTACAATAGATGGGTGTATCTGATATGCTTAGATGCCATACAATTCATGTAATTGTTATAATTGTTAGATGTTTGAATCAAAATGTGTTGTGTTTCATATCAAAATGATCGTATGTTCTTAATTCAAAGGATGGCTTGATTGAAATCTGTGGAAAATGTTTCGGATTCTTATAATAGTAATAATGTCTTAGCTGTGGCCTCTGTACTCTTTGCTAGAGCTTAGAGAGTAAGGAGAGCACAGATAAGCTTGATTTATGATAAGAAGTGAAGAGAACGCCACTTCCTAAACAAAGACAATGTCTAATTGGTTAGATCTGATCCAGGAGGCTGGGCGGACATTTGAGTTTAAAATCTTAACACCAGTTTACAAGTTTAGAGTTTCAGTGCAGAACCAAAAATGCAGCGGCAGATGAAGATCTAAGACAGACCAATAACCATGTAAAACGCGCAGACGAAATAACCCAAATCAAGATCTGAAGAACATGGGTTAAACAGCTTCATTCAAGCCATCATCTACTCTTCTCAATTTCCTTTCTTTTCTTAGTTTCCTTTCTTTTCCGTTGTGAGTCTCGGTTCTAAGTTAAGTTTTGCGACAAGATTTCGAGCCACGTTTCTTCTGCAAAGCCAGCTTCAAACAAAGACTTTCATTCCGCCAGCACGCCACGTGACTGACCACGTGACCCAGACATCAGGCACGGAGACCAGCCAACGAACGGACCGGGAAAACCCTTTACACTCAACAAAAGGGAATCCCCAAAAGCAAAGACAAGCAAGTACTGCCTCCAGACTCTTAAACTGAACTGGTGTATTTGATACTGATTTAATAACCTAGGAAACGATAAAAGGGTTAAACTAATGATTGATGGTTCATTCAGGTTGTGTTTTATAAGTGCATAGAAACTTGGGATTACATCATCTCACTCTTAACTCACTCTTAAAACTTAATCTTTCCTTACTCTCTTTCTTTCTGCAACGCGTATGAATGTGTGTGGCTGTGTTAGATATTAGTTGTATGTGTTAGAATAATCAATAAAGTCTTGTTTGTATTTTAAAGAGAAATATTACTTGTGTTATTGTGCTTACAAATTTAATGTCTTAAACTTCTGATCAAAGTTACCTTGCTAACTATATAGTGTTTCACTATAGTTCGGATATTTATATCCGTTGCAGAGTTGATAATTGCAGCCAGTTCAAATGAACCGCGAACGAGTCATTTGCTCGGTTGTAATAAGTGACTCTTTTGAATTCCCTATAAATTAATTAATAATTCCTTTGAGCTAAATTGTAATCACTACAAATTACAAATATCTTACAACACAGAGCAAACTTGAACTAATATAAACTTCTTCTTATGATTAATTTTCTCACTTTTATCATATAATGAACAATGGTGTTGTAAATACCTAAAGAATTACATATGCCAAATAAGCATACATGTAAGTGACTACAGGTGGTGTGATAGAACTTCAAGACCCTAGGCATAGTTGTCAATAGTAACATGAAAGCAAATAAGAAGAACCTGTCAAAGTCTAGAACTCTTGATTCGTTTGATTCCGTAACAACCCAATGGAAGAAATGCTAAGCAAGTGCATATTGATTATCTGGAAGGCAGGCTACACGAATAAACAAGGTGTACAAAGGGGCGAAATGGATCGCTGGGTCCTACCCCCTTGGTGAAAACTTGCTGGGACCCGAGGGGTATATATGCCTCTTGCAAAAGCTTCAGCAGATACCAATGGGGAACAGGCTTTGACCCCATAGGTGATATCTTTTCCCTTCAGATGTAGTCAAAGAACATCACTGGAACAGAACAATACATACACAGAGAGCAAACTTTAACTAATATAAACTTATTCTTACGATTCATTTTCTCACTTTTATCATATAGTGAACAATGGTGTTGTAAATACCTAAAGAATTACATATGCCAAGTAAGCATACATGTAAGTGACTACATGTGGTGTGATAGATCTTCAAAACCCTAGGCATAGTTGTCTATAGTAACATGAAAGCAAATAAGAAGAACCTGTCAAAGTCTAGAACTCATGATTAGTTTGATTCCATAATAACCCAATGGAAAAAATGCTAAGCAAGTGCATATTGATTATCTGGAGGGCTGGTTACACGAATAAGCAAGGTAAGCAAAGGGGCGAAATGGATCGCTGGGTCCTACCACCTTGGTGAAAACTTGCTGGGACCCGAGGGGTATAAATGCCTCTTGCAAAAGCTTCAGCAGATACCATTGGGGAACAGGCTTTGACCCCATAGGTGGTATCTTTTTCCTTCAGATTTAGTCACAGAACATCACTGGAACAGAACAATACATCCACACAGAGCAAACTTGAACTAATATAAACTTCTTCTTACGATTAATTTTCACAATTTTATCATACAGTGACCAGTGGTGTTGTAAATACCTAAAGAGTTACATATGCCAAGTAAGCATACATGTAAGTGACTACATGTGGTGTGATAGAACTTCAAGACCCTAGGCATAGTTGTCTATAGTAACATGAAAGCAAATAAGAAGAACCTGTCAAAGTCTAGAACTCTTGATTAGTTTGAATCCATAATAACCCAATGGAAGAAATGCTAAGCAAGTGCATATTGATTATCTGGAAGGCAGGCTACACAAATAAACAAGGTATGCAAAGGGGCGAAATGGATCGCTGGGTCCTACCACCTTGGTGAAAACTTGCTGGGACCCGAGGGTTATATATGCCTCTTGCAAAAGCTTCAGCAGATACCATTGGGGAACAGGCTTTGACCCCATAGGTGATATATTTTCCCTTCAGATGTAGTCAAAGAACAACACTGGAACAGAACAATACATACACAGAGAGCAAACTTGAACTTATATAAACTTCTTCTTACGATTAATTTTCACAATTTTATCATACAGTGACCAGTGGTGTTGTAAATACCTAAAGAGTTACATATGCCAAGTAAGCATACATGTAAGTGACTACATGTGGTGTGATAGAACTTCAAGACCCTAGGCATAGTTGTCTATAGTAACATGAAAGCAAATAAGAAGAACCTGTCAAAGTCTAGAACTCTTGATTAGTTTGAATCCATAATAACCCAATGGAAGAAATGCTAAGCAAGTGCATATTGATTATCTGAAAGGCAGGCTACACAAATAAACAAGGTATGCAAAGGGGCGAAATGGATCGCTGGGTCCTACCACCTTGGTGAAAACTTGCTGGGACCCGAGGGGTATAAATGCCTCTTGCAAAAGCTTAAGCAGAGCAAACTTGAACTAATATAAACTTCTTCTTACGATTAATTTTCCCACTTTTATCATATAGTGAACATTGGTGTTGTAAATACCTAAAGAGTTACATATGCCAAGTAAGCATACATGTAAGTGACTACATGTGGTGTGATAGAACTTCAAGACCCTAGGCATAGTTGTCTATAGTAACATGAAAGCAAATAAGAACCTGTCAAAGTCTAGAACTCTTGATTAGTTTGAATCCATAATAACCCAATGGAGGAAATGCTAAGCAAGTGCATATTGATTATCTGGAAGGCAGGCTACACAAATAAACAAGGTATGCAAGGGGGCGAAATGGATCGCTGGGTCCTACCACCTTGGTGAAAACTTGCTGGGACCCGACGGTTATATATGCCTCTTGCAAAAGCTTCAGCAGATACCATTGGGGAACAGGCTTTGACCCCATAGGTGATATATTTTCCCTTCAGATGTAGTCAAAGAACATCACTGGAACAGAACAATACATACACAGAGAGCAAACTTGAACTAATATAAACTTCTTCTTACGATTAATTTTCTCACTTTTATCATATAGTGAACATTGGTGTTGTAAATACCTAAAGAGTTACATATGCCAAGTAAGCATACATGTAAGTGACTACATGTGGTGTGATAGAACTTCAAGACACTAGGCATAGTTGTCTATAATAACATGAAAGCAAATAAGAAGAACCTGTCAAAGTCTAGAACTTTTGATTAGTTTGATTCCATATGTAAGATATTTGTATTTGTAGTGATTCGTCAATTTAGCTCAAAGGAATTATTAATTATTTATAGGGAATTCGAAAGAGACACTTATTACAACCGAGCAAATGACTCGTTCGCGGTTCATTTGAACTGGCTGTAACTATCAACTCTGCAACGGATATAAATATCAGAACTATAGTGAAACACTATAGTTAGCAAGGTAACTAAGATCGAAGTTCAAGACAATAAATTTGATAAGCACATACACAAGCAATCTCTTTTATAGATACAAAAAATACTTTATTGATTATATACTAACACATAACTAACACAAACAAGACTCTATTGATTATTCTAACAACTAATATCTAACACAAACACACGCACACGCAGACACACGCATTCATACAAGTTGCCGAAAGAAAGAAAGAAAGAAAGGAATAAAGAAAATTAGGAAGAGTTTGGAAAGAATGAGTTTAAGGGTAAGAGGAAGAAATCTCAAGATTCTATGCACTTAGAAGACATAACCTGAACGAACCATCAAGCATTAATTCAACCCTTCTGTCGTTTTAGGCAGGTTATTAAATTTATATCAATGCACCAGTTCAGTTTTAGTCTGGAGGTACTTGCGTCTTTGCTTTTGCTTTTGGGAATTCCTTTGGTGAGCGTCAAAGGGGGTTTCCCTCGTTCGTTCTTAACTTAGAACCGAGACTCACAACGGAAAATAAAGGAAAACTTAGAAAAGAAAAGAAGATTTAGACGAGAGTAGTAAGATGGCTTGAATAACGCTGTTGAACCCGTTCTTCTGATCTTAATTTGGGTTCCTCCGTCTGCGCGTTTGTTACATGGTTACGAGTCTGAGAGAGCGAGAACACAGAGAGAGAGAGAGCTTTGTTTTGGGGTCTAAGGTTTTTAAACTAAAAGTTTGTCCCCCCTCCTGAAGAGATCGGACCAATTAGACACTGGCTTTGTTTGTCTCATCGTAAATCATGCATTATCTGGGATCTCCTTACTAGCAGAGAGAACAGAGGCTACAGTTTAGCCATCATTAGTATTATAAGAATACGAAACATTTTACACAGATTTAATTCCAGCCATCTTGCTAGTTGTGTTCGTAAGATAGCATTGATATGAAACAGTACACACTTTCATTCACACATCTAATAATTATAACAATTACATGAATTGTATGGGATTAAAGCATGTTAGACACACACACACACATATTGCAGACGCAAAATAGACTCATGTAGTTGTATGATGTCGGATTATAAGTCAGTCAGGAATTGTTCTGGGATGAGTTTTATGGATTTTGATGTGTAAAGTCTTTTTGGTGTGTAAAGTTTAGACATTCCAATCTGAGGTCATGGATAGTTCCTAGTGAAAAAAGGTTTTGTTCATCTCTCATGGGACCAAGATGGGGTCTGTTAGTCGCAGGGGTCAGCAGTACCACATCTCAACCGATCCATCTTGCCAAACTATCAAACGTTGACCAGTTCTTCCTTCAGTTAACCAATAAAAGTCTTTGGTTAGAGACTCTCTGGAGCCTGGGTGATTTATGGCTCTGATTTGTGATTTGAGTCTGGGATGTGAAGACTCTTTGTGGGATTATGTATGAACAAAATCACCTAAAAGCTTCAATTGTGTTTGGTTCATTCTCGTAGTTGTTACACATAATAACCAAATGGAAAAAATGCTAAGCAAGTGCATATTGATTATCTGGAGGGCTGGCTACACGAATAAACAAGGTAAGCAAAGGTGCGAAATGGATCGCTGGGTCCTACCACCTTGGTGAAAACTTGCTGGGACCCGAGAGGTATATAAACCTCTTGCAAAAGCTTCAGCAGATACCACTGGGGAACAGGCTTTGACCCCATAGGTGGTTCCTTTTTCCTTCAGATTTAGTCAAAGAACATCACTGGAACAGAACAATACATACACAGAGAGCAAACTTTAACTAATATAAACTTCTTCTTACGATTAATTTTCTCACTTTTATCATATAGTGAACATTGGTGTTGTAAATACCTAAAGAATTACATATGCCAAGCAAGCATACATGTAAGTGACTACATGTGGTGTGATAGAACTTCAAAACACTAGGCATAGTTGTCTAAAGTAACATGAAAGCAAATAAGAAGAACCTGTCAAAGTCTAGAACTCTTGATTAGTTTTATTCCATAATAACCAAATGGAAAAAATGCTAAGCAAGTGCATATTGATTATCTGGAGGGCTGGCTACACGAATAAACAAGGTAAGCAAAGGTGTGAAATGGATCGCTGGGTCCTACCACCTTGGTGAAAACTTGCTGGGACCCGAGGGGTATATAAACCTCTTGCAAAAGCTTCAGCACATACCATTGGGGAACAGGCTTTGAGCCCATAGGTGATATCTTTTCCCTTCAGATTTAGTCACAGAACATCACTGGAACAGAACAATACATCCACACAGAGCAAACTTGAACTAATATAAACTTCTTCTTAAGATTAATTTTCACACTTTTATCATATAGTGAAAAATGGTGTTGTAAATACCTAAAGAATTACATATGCCAAGTAAGCATACATGTAAGTGACTGCATGTGGTGTGATAGAACTTCAAAACCCTAGGCATAGTTGTCTATAGTAACATGAAAGCAAATAAGAAGAACCTGTCAAAGTCTAGAACTCTTAATTAGTTTGATTCCATAATAACCCAATGGAAAAACTGCTAAGCAAGTGCATATTGATTATCTGGAGTGCTGGCTACACGAATAAACAAGGTAAGCAAAGGGGCGAAATGGATCACTGGGTCCTACCACCTTGGTGAAAACTTGCTGGGACCCGAGAGGTATATAAACCTCTTGCAAAAGCTTCAGCAGATACCATTGGGGAACAGGCTTTGACCCCATAGGTGGTTCCTTTTTCCTTCAGATGTCGTCAAAGAACATCACTGGAACAGAACAATACATACACAGAGAGCAAACTTGAACTAATATAAACTTCTTACGATTAATTTTCTCACTTTTATCATATAGTGAACATTGGTGTTGTAAATACCTAAAGAATTACATATGCCAAGTAAGCATACATGTAAGTGACTACATGTGGTGTGATAGAACTTCAAAACCCTAGCCATAGTTGTCTATAGTAACATGAAAGCAAATAAGAAGAACCTGTCAAAGTCTAGAACTCTTGATTAGTTTTATTCCATAATAACCCAATGGAAAAAAATGCTAAGCAAGTGCTTATTGATTATCTGGAGGGCTGGCTACACGAATAAACAAGGTAAGCAAAGGCGCGAAATGGATCGCTGGGTCCTACCACCTTGGCGAAAACTTGCTTGGACCCGAGGGGTATATAAACCTCTTGCAAAACCTTCAGCAGATACCATTGGGGAAGAGGCTTTGAGCCCATAGGTGATATCTTTTCCCTTCAGATTTAGTCACAGAACATCACTGGAACAGAACAATACATCCACACAGAGCAAACTTGAACTAATATAAACTTCTTCTTACGATTAATTTTCACACTTTTATCATATAGTGAAAAATGGTGTTGTAAATACCTAAAGAATTACATATGCCAAGTAAGCATACGTGTAAGTGACTACATGTGGTGTGATAGAACTTCAAAACGCTAGGCATAGTTGTCTATAGTAACATAAAAACGCAAATAAGAAGAACCTGTCAAAGTCTAGAACTCTTGATTAGTTTGATTCCATAATAACCCAATGGAAAAAATGCTAAGTAAATGCATATTGATTATCTGGAGGGCTGGCTACACGAATAAGCAAGGTAAGCAGAGGGGCGAAATGGATCGCTGGGTCCTACCACCTTGGTGAAAACTTGCTGGGACCCGAGGGGTATATAAGCCTCTTGCAAAAGCTTCAGCAGATACCATTGGGGAACAGGCTTTGACCCCATAGGTGGTATCTTTTCCCTTCAGATTTAGTCAAAGAACATCACTGGAACAGAACAATACATCCACACAGAGCAAACTTGAACTAATATAAACTTCTTCTTAAGATTAATTTTCACACTTTTATCATATAGTGAAAAATGGTGTTGTAAATACCTAAAGAATTACATATGCCAAGTAAGCATACATGTAAGTGACTGCATGTGGTGTGATAGAACTTCAAAACCCTAGGCATAGTTGTCTATAGTAACATGAAAGCAAATAAGAAGAACCTGTCAAAGTCTAGAACTCTTAATTAGTTTGATTCCATAATAACCCAATGGAAAAACTGCTAAGCAAGTGCATATTGATTATCTGGAGTGCTGGCTACACGAATAAACAAGGTAAGCAAAGGGGCGAAATGGATCACTGGGTCCTACCACCTTGGTGAAAACTTGCTGGGACCCGAGAGGTATATAAACCTCTTGCAAAAGCTTCAGCAGATACCATTGGGGAACAGGCTTTGACCCCATAGGTTGTTCCTTTTTCCTTCAGATGTCGTCAAAGAACATCACTGGAACAGAACAATACATACACAGAGAGCAAACTTGAACTAATATAAACTTCTTCTTACGATTAATTTTCTCACTTTTATCATATAGTGAACATTGGTGTTGTAAATACCTAAAGAATTACATATGCCAAGTAAGCATACATGTAAGTGACTACATGTGGTGTGATAGAACTTCAAAACCCTAGCCATAGTTGTCTATAGTAACATGAAAGCAAATAAGAAGAACCTGTCAAAGTCTAGAACTCTTGATTAGTTTTATTCCATAATAACCCAATGGAAAAAAATGCTAAGCAAGTGCTTATTGATTATCTGGAGGGCTGGCTACACGAATAAACAAGGTAAGCAAAGGCGCGAAATGGATCGCTGGGTCCTACCACCTTGGCGAAAACTTGCTTGGACCCGAGGGGTATATAAACCTCTTGCAAAACCTTCAACAGATACCATTGGGGAACAGGCTTTGAGCCCATAGGTGATATCTTTTCCCTTCAGATTTAGTCACAGAACATCACTGGAACAGAACAATACATCCACACAGAGCAAACGTGAACTAATATAAACTTCTTCTTACGATTAATTTTCACAATTTTATCATACAGTGACCAGTGGTGTTGTAAATACCTAAAGAGTTACATATGCCAAGTAAGCATACATGTAAGTGACTACATGTGGTGTGATAGAACTTCAAGACCCTAGGCATAGTTGTCTATAGTAACATGAAAGCAAATAAGAAGAACCTGTCAAAGTCTAGAACTCTTGATTAGTTTGAATCCATAATAACCCAATGGAAGAAATGCTAAGCAAGTGCATATTGATTATCTGGAAGGCAGGCTACACAAATAAACAAGGTATGCAAAGGGGCGAAATGGATCGCTGGGTCCTACCACCTTGGTGAAAACTTGCTGGGACCCGAGGGTTATATATGCCTCTTGCAAAAGCTTCAGCAGATACCATTGGGGAACAGGCTTTGACCCCATAGGTGATATATTTTCCCTTCAGATGTAGTCAAAGAACAACACTGGAACAGAACAATACATACACAGAGAGCAAACTTGAACTTATATAAACTTCTTCTTACGATTAATTTTCACAATTTTATCATACAGTGACCAGTGGTGTTGTAAATACCTAAAGAGTTACATATGCCAAGTAAGCATACATGTAAGTGACTACATGTGGTGTGATAGAACTTCAAGACCCTAGGCATAGTTGTCTATAGTAACATGAAAGCAAATAAGAAGAACCTGTCAAAGTCTAGAACTCTTGATTAGTTTGAATCCATAATAACCCAATGGAAGAAATGCTAAGCAAGTGCATATTGATTATCTGAAAGGCAGGCTACACAAATAAACAAGGTATGCAAAGGGGCGAAATGGATCGCTGGGTCCTACCACCTTGGTGAAAACTTGCTGGGACCCGAGGGGTATAAATGCCTCTTGCAAAAGCTTAAGCAGAGCAAACTTGAACTAATATAAACTTCTTCTTACGATTAATTTTCCCACTTTTATCATATAGTGAACATTGGTGTTGTAAATACCTAAAGAGTTACATATGCCAAGTAAGCATACATGTAAGTGACTACATGTGGTGTGATAGAACTTCAAGACCCTAGGCATAGTTGTCTATAGTAACATGAAAGCAAATAAGAACCTGTCAAAGTCTAGAACTCTTGATTAGTTTGAATCCATAATAACCCAATGGAGGAAATGCTAAGCAAGTGCATATTGATTATCTGGAAGGCAGGCTACACAAATAAACAAGGTATGCAAGGGGGCGAAATGGATCGCTGGGTCCTACCACCTTGGTGAAAACTTGCTGGGACCCGACGGTTATATATGCCTCTTGCAAAAGCTTCAGCAGATACCATTGGGGAACAGGCTTTGACCCCATAGGTGATATATTTTCCCTTCAGATGTAGTCAAAGAACATCACTGGAACAGAACAATACATACACAGAGAGCAAACTTGAACTAATATAAACTTCTTCTTACGATTAATTTTCTCACTTTTATCATATAGTGAACATTGGTGTTGTAAATACCTAAAGAGTTACATATGCCAAGTAAGCATACATGTAAGTGACTACATGTGGTGTGATAGAACTTCAAGACACTAGGCATAGTTGTCTATAATAACATGAAAGCAAATAAGAAGAACCTGTCAAAGTCTAGAACTTTTGATTAGTTTGATTCCATATGTAAGATATTTGTATTTGTAGTGATTCGTCAATTTAGCTCAAAGGAATTATTAATTATTTATAGGGAATTCGAAAGAGACACTTATTACAACCGAGCAAATGACTCGTTCGCGGTTCATTTGAACTGGCTGTAACTATCAACTCTGCAACGGATATAAATATCAGAACTATAGTGAAACACTATAGTTAGCAAGGTAACTAAGATCGAAGTTCAAGACAATAAATTTGATAAGCACATACACAAGCAATCTCTTTTATAGATACAAAAAATACTTTATTGATTATATACTAACACATAACTAACACAAACAAGACTCTATTGATTATTCTAACAACTAATATCTAACACAAACACACGCACACGCAGACACACGCATTCATACAAGTTGCCGAAAGAAAGAAAGAAAGAAAGGAATAAAGAAAATTAGGAAGAGTTTGGAAAGAATGAGTTTAAGGGTAAGAGGAAGAAATCTCAAGATTCTATGCACTTAGAAGACATAACCTGAACGAACCATCAAGCATTAATTCAACCCTTCTGTCGTTTTAGGCAGGTTATTAAATTTATATCAATGCACCAGTTCAGTTTTAGTCTGGAGGTACTTGCGTCTTTGCTTTTGCTTTTGGGAATTCCTTTGGTGAGCGTCAAAGGGGGTTTCCCTCGTTCGTTCTTAACTTAGAACCGAGACTCACAACGGAAAATAAAGGAAAACTTAGAAAAGAAAAGAAGATTTAGACGAGAGTAGTAAGATGGCTTGAATAACGCTGTTGAACCCGTTCTTCTGATCTTAATTTGGGTTCCTCCGTCTGCGCGTTTGTTACATGGTTACGAGTCTGAGAGAGCGAGAACACAGAGAGAGAGAGAGCTTTGTTTTGGGGTCTAAGGTTTTTAAACTAAAAGTTTGTCCCCCCTCCTGAAGAGATCGGACCAATTAGACACTGGCTTTGTTTGTCTCATCGTAAATCATGCATTATCTGGGATCTCCTTACTAGCAGAGAGAACAGAGGCTACAGTTTAGCCATCATTAGTATTATAAGAATACGAAACATTTTACACAGATTTAATTCCAGCCATCTTGCTAGTTGTGTTCGTAAGATAGCATTGATATGAAACAGTACACACTTTCATTCACACATCTAATAATTATAACAATTACATGAATTGTATGGGATTAAAGCATGTTAGACACACACACACACATATTGCAGACGCAAAATAGACTCATGTAGTTGTATGATGTCGGATTATAAGTCAGTCAGGAATTGTTCTGGGATGAGTTTTATGGATTTTGATGTGTAAAGTCTTTTTGGTGTGTAAAGTTTAGACATTCCAATCTGAGGTCATGGATAGTTCCTAGTGAAAAAAGGTTTTGTTCATCTCTCATGGGACCAAGATGGGGTCTGTTAGTCGCAGGGGTCAGCAGTACCACATCTCAACCGATCCATCTTGCCAAACTATCAAACGTTGACCAGTTCTTCCTTCAGTTAACCAATAAAAGTCTTTGGTTAGAGACTCTCTGGAGCCTGGGTGATTTATGGCTCTGATTTGTGATTTGAGTCTGGGATGTGAAGACTCTTTGTGGGATTATGTATGAACAAAATCACCTAAAAGCTTCAATTGTGTTTGGTTCATTCTCGTAGTTGTTACACATAATAACCAAATGGAAAAAATGCTAAGCAAGTGCATATTGATTATCTGGAGGGCTGGCTACACGAATAAACAAGGTAAGCAAAGGTGCGAAATGGATCGCTGGGTCCTACCACCTTGGTGAAAACTTGCTGGGACCCGAGAGGTATATAAACCTCTTGCAAAAGCTTCAGCAGATACCACTGGGGAACAGGCTTTGACCCCATAGGTGGTTCCTTTTTCCTTCAGATTTAGTCAAAGAACATCACTGGAACAGAACAATACATACACAGAGAGCAAACTTTAACTAATATAAACTTCTTCTTACGATTAATTTTCTCACTTTTATCATATAGTGAACATTGGTGTTGTAAATACCTAAAGAATTACATATGCCAAGCAAGCATACATGTAAGTGACTACATGTGGTGTGATAGAACTTCAAAACACTAGGCATAGTTGTCTAAAGTAACATGAAAGCAAATAAGAAGAACCTGTCAAAGTCTAGAACTCTTGATTAGTTTTATTCCATAATAACCAAATGGAAAAAATGCTAAGCAAGTGCATATTGATTATCTGGAGGGCTGGCTACACGAATAAACAAGGTAAGCAAAGGTGCGAAATGGATCGCTGGGTCCTACCACCTTGGTGAAAACTTGCTGGGACCCGAGGGGTATATAAACCTCTTGCAAAAGCTTCAGCACATACCATTGGGGAACAGGCTTTGAGCCCATAGGTGATATCTTTTCCCTTCAGATTTAGTCACAGAACATCACTGGAACAGAACAATACATCCACACAGAGCAAACTTGAACTAATATAAACTTCTTCTTAAGATTAATTTTCACACTTTTATCATATAGTGAAAAATGGTGTTGTAAATACCTAAAGAATTACATATGCCAAGTAAGCATACATGTAAGTGACTGCATGTGGTGTGATAGAACTTCAAAACCCTAGGCATAGTTGTCTATAGTAACATGAAAGCAAATAAGAAGAACCTGTCAAAGTCTAGAACTCTTAATTAGTTTGATTCCATAATAACCCAATGGAAAAACTGCTAAGCAAGTGCATATTGATTATCTGGAGTGCTGGCTACACGAATAAACAAGGTAAGCAAAGGGGCGAAATGGATCACTGGGTCCTACCACCTTGGTGAAAACTTGCTGGGACCCGAGAGGTATATAAACCTCTTGCAAAAGCTTCAGCAGATACCATTGGGGAACAGGCTTTGACCCCATAGGTGGTTCCTTTTTCCTTCAGATGTCGTCAAAGAACATCACTGGAACAGAACAATACATACACAGAGAGCAAACTTGAACTAATATAAACTTCTTACGATTAATTTTCTCACTTTTATCATATAGTGAACATTGGTGTTGTAAATACCTAAAGAATTACATATGCCAAGTAAGCATACATGTAAGTGACTACATGTGGTGTGATAGAACTTCAAAACCCTAGCCATAGTTGTCTATAGTAACATGAAAGCAAATAAGAAGAACCTGTCAAAGTCTAGAACTCTTGATTAGTTTTATTCCATAATAACCCAATGGAAAAAAATGCTAAGCAAGTGCTTATTGATTATCTGGAGGGCTGGCTACACGAATAAACAAGGTAAGCAAAGGCGCGAAATGGATCGCTGGGTCCTACCACCTTGGCGAAAACTTGCTTGGACCCGAGGGGTATATAAACCTCTTGCAAAACCTTCAGCAGATACCATTGGGGAAGAGGCTTTGAGCCCATAGGTGATATCTTTTCCCTTCAGATTTAGTCACAGAACATCACTGGAACAGAACAATACATCCACACAGAGCAAACTTGAACTAATATAAACTTCTTCTTACGATTAATTTTCACACTTTTATCATATAGTGAAAAATGGTGTTGTAAATACCTAAAGAATTACATATGCCAAGTAAGCATACGTGTAAGTGACTACATGTGGTGTGATAGAACTTCAAAACGCTAGGCATAGTTGTCTATAGTAACATAAAAACGCAAATAAGAAGAACCTGTCAAAGTCTAGAACTCTTGATTAGTTTGATTCCATAATAACCCAATGGAAAAAATGCTAAGTAAATGCATATTGATTATCTGGAGGGCTGGCTACACGAATAAGCAAGGTAAGCAGAGGGGCGAAATGGATCGCTGGGTCCTACCACCTTGGTGAAAACTTGCTGGGACCCGAGGGGTATATAAGCCTCTTGCAAAAGCTTCAGCAGATACCATTGGGGAACAGGCTTTGACCCCATAGGTGGTATCTTTTCCCTTCAGATTTAGTCAAAGAACATCACTGGAACAGAACAATACATCCACACAGAGCAAACTTGAACTAATATAAACTTCTTAAGATTAATTTTCACACTTTTATCATATAGTGAAAAATGGTGTTGTAAATACCTAAAGAATTACATATGCCAAGTAAGCATACATGTAAGTGACTGCATGTGGTGTGATAGAACTTCAAAACCCTAGGCATAGTTGTCTATAGTAACATGAAAGCAAATAAGAAGAACCTGTCAAAGTCTAGAACTCTTAATTAGTTTGATTCCATAATAACCCAATGGAAAAACTGCTAAGCAAGTGCATATTGATTATCTGGAGTGCTGGCTACACGAATAAACAAGGTAAGCAAAGGGGCGAAATGGATCACTGGGTCCTACCACCTTGGTGAAAACTTGCTGGGACCCGAGAGGTATATAAACCTCTTGCAAAAGCTTCAGCAGATACCATTGGGGAACAGGCTTTGACCCCATAGGTTGTTCCTTTTTCCTTCAGATGTCGTCAAAGAACATCACTGGAACAGAACAATACATACACAGAGAGCAAACTTGAACTAATATAAACTTCTTCTTACGATTAATTTTCTCACTTTTATCATATAGTGAACATTGGTGTTGTAAATACCTAAAGAATTACATATGCCAAGTAAGCATACATGTAAGTGACTACATGTGGTGTGATAGAACTTCAAAACCCTAGCCATAGTTGTCTATAGTAACATGAAAGCAAATAAGAAGAACCTGTCAAAGTCTAGAACTCTTGATTAGTTTTATTCCATAATAACCCAATGGAAAAAAATGCTAAGCAAGTGCTTATTGATTATCTGGAGGGCTGGCTACACGAATAAACAAGGTAAGCAAAGGCGCGAAATGGATCGCTGGGTCCTACCACCTTGGCGAAAACTTGCTTGGACCCGAGGGGTATATAAACCTCTTGCAAAACCTTCAACAGATACCATTGGGGAACAGGCTTTGAGCCCATAGGTGATATCTTTTCCCTTCAGATTTAGTCACAGAACATCACTGGAACAGAACAATACATCCACACAGAGCAAACTTGAACTAATATAAACTTCTTCTTACAATTAATTTTCACAATTTTATCATACAGTGACCAGTGGTGTTGTAAATACCTAAAGAGTTACATATGCCAAGTAAGCATACATGTAAGTGACTACATGTGGTGTGATAGAACTTCAAGACCCTAGGCATAGTTGTCTATAGTAACATGAAAGCAAATAAGAAGAACCTGTCAAAGTCTAGAACTCTTGATTAGTTTGAATCCATAATAACCCAATGGAAGAAATGCTAAGCAAGTGCATATTGATTATCTGGAAGGCAGGCTACACAAATAAACAAGGTATGCAAAGGGGCGAAATGGATCGCTGGGTCCTACCACCTTGGTGAAAACTTGCTGGGACCCGAGGGTTATATATGCCTCTTGCAAAAGCTTCAGCAGATACCATTGGGGAACAGGCTTTGACCCCATAGGTGATATATTTTCCCTTCAGATGTAGTCAAAGAACAACACTGGAACAGAACAATACATACACAGAGAGCAAACTTGAACTTATATAAACTTCTTCTTACGATTAATTTTCACAATTTTATCATACAGTGACCAGTGGTGTTGTAAATACCTAAAGAGTTACATATGCCAAGTAAGCATACATGTAAGTGACTACATGTGGTGTGATAGAACTTCAAGACCCTAGGCATAGTTGTCTATAGTAACATGAAAGCAAATAAGAAGAACCTGTCAAAGTCTAGAACTCTTGATTAGTTTGAATCCATAATAACCCAATGGAAGAAATGCTAAGCAAGTGCATATTGATTATCTGAAAGGCAGGCTACACAAATAAACAAGGTATGCAAAGGGGCGAAATGGATCGCTGGGTCCTACCACCTTGGTGAAAACTTGCTGGGACCCGAGGGGTATAAATGCCTCTTGCAAAAGCTTAAGCAGAGCAAACTTGAACTAATATAAACTTCTTCTTACGATTAATTTTCCCACTTTTATCATATAGTGAACATTGGTGTTGTAAATACCTAAAGAGTTACATATGCCAAGTAAGCATACATGTAAGTGACTACATGTGGTGTGATAGAACTTCAAGACCCTAGGCATAGTTGTCTATAGTAACATGAAAGCAAATAAGAACCTGTCAAAGTCTAGAACTCTTGATTAGTTTGAATCCATAATAACCCAATGGAGGAAATGCTAAGCAAGTGCATATTGATTATCTGGAAGGCAGGCTACACAAATAAACAAGGTATGCAAGGGGGCGAAATGGATCGCTGGGTCCTACCACCTTGGTGAAAACTTGCTGGGACCCGACGGTTATATATGCCTCTTGCAAAAGCTTCAGCAGATACCATTGGGGAACAGGCTTTGACCCCATAGGTGATATATTTTCCCTTCAGATGTAGTCAAAGAACATCACTGGAACAGAACAATACATACACAGAGAGCAAACTTGAACTAATATAAACTTCTTCTTACGATTAATTTTCTCACTTTTATCATATAGTGAACATTGGTGTTGTAAATACCTAAAGAGTTACATATGCCAAGTAAGCATACATGTAAGTGACTACATGTGGTGTGATAGAACTTCAAGACACTAGGCATAGTTGTCTATAATAACATGAAAGCAAATAAGAAGAACCTGTCAAAGTCTAGAACTTTTGATTAGTTTGATTCCATATGTAAGATATTTGTATTTGTAGTGATTCGTCAATTTAGCTCAAAGGAATTATTAATTATTTATAGGGAATTCGAAAGAGACACTTATTACAACCGAGCAAATGACTCGTTCGCGGTTCATTTGAACTGGCTGTAACTATCAACTCTGCAACGGATATAAATATCAGAACTATAGTGAAACACTATAGTTAGCAAGGTAACTAAGATCGAAGTTCAAGACAATAAATTTGATAAGCACATACACAAGCAATCTCTTTTATAGATACAAAAAATACTTTATTGATTATATACTAACACATAACTAACACAAACAAGACTCTATTGATTATTCTAACAACTAATATCTAACACAAACACACGCACACGCAGACACACGCATTCATACAAGTTGCCGAAAGAAAGAAAGAAAGAAAGGAATAAAGAAAATTAGGAAGAGTTTGGAAAGAATGAGTTTAAGGGTAAGAGGAAGAAATCTCAAGATTCTATGCACTTAGAAGACATAACCTGAACGAACCATCAAGCATTAATTCAACCCTTCTGTCGTTTTAGGCAGGTTATTAAATTTATATCAATGCACCAGTTCAGTTTTAGTCTGGAGGTACTTGCGTCTTTGCTTTTGCTTTTGGGAATTCCTTTGGTGAGCGTCAAAGGGGGTTTCCCTCGTTCGTTCTTAACTTAGAACCGAGACTCACAACGGAAAATAAAGGAAAACTTAGAAAAGAAAAGAAGATTTAGACGAGAGTAGTAAGATGGCTTGAATAACGCTGTTGAACCCGTTCTTCTGATCTTAATTTGGGTTCCTCCGTCTGCGCGTTTGTTACATGGTTACGAGTCTGAGAGAGCGAGAACACAGAGAGAGAGAGAGCTTTGTTTTGGGGTCTAAGGTTTTTAAACTAAAAGTTTGTCCCCCCTCCTGAAGAGATCGGACCAATTAGACACTGGCTTTGTTTGTCTCATCGTAAATCATGCATTATCTGGGATCTCCTTACTAGCAGAGAGAACAGAGGCTACAGTTTAGCCATCATTAGTATTATAAGAATACGAAACATTTTACACAGATTTAATTCCAGCCATCTTGCTAGTTGTGTTCGTAAGATAGCATTGATATGAAACAGTACACACTTTCATTCACACATCTAATAATTATAACAATTACATGAATTGTATGGGATTAAAGCATGTTAGACACACACACACACACATATTGCAGACGCAAAATAGACTCATGTAGTTGTATGATGTCGGATTATAAGTCAGTCAGGAATTGTTCTGGGATGAGTTTTATGGATTTTGATGTGTAAAGTCTTTTTGGTGTGTAAAGTTTAGACATTCCAATCTGAGGTCATGGATAGTTCCTAGTGAAAAAAGGTTTTGTTCATCTCTCATGGGACCAAGATGGGGTCTGTTAGTCGCAGGGGTCAGCAGTACCACATCTCAACCGATCCATCTTGCCAAACTATCAAACGTTGACCAGTTCTTCCTTCAGTTAACCAATAAAAGTCTTTGGTTAGAGACTCTCTGGAGCCTGGGTGATTTATGGCTCTGATTTGTGATTTGAGTCTGGGATGTGAAGACTCTTTGTGGGATTATGTATGAACAAAATCACCTAAAAGCTTCAATTGTGTTTGGTTCATTCTCGTAGTTGTTACACATAATAACCAAATGGAAAAAATGCTAAGCAAGTGCATATTGATTATCTGGAGGGCTGGCTACACGAATAAACAAGGTAAGCAAAGGTGCGAAATGGATCGCTGGGTCCTACCACCTTGGTGAAAACTTGCTGGGACCCGAGAGGTATATAAACCTCTTGCAAAAGCTTCAGCAGATACCACTGGGGAACAGGCTTTGACCCCATAGGTGGTTCCTTTTTCCTTCAGATTTAGTCAAAGAACATCACTGGAACAGAACAATACATACACAGAGAGCAAACTTTAACTAATATAAACTTCTTCTTACGATTAATTTTCTCACTTTTATCATATAGTGAACATTGGTGTTGTAAATACCTAAAGAATTACATATGCCAAGCAAGCATACATGTAAGTGACTACATGTGGTGTGATAGAACTTCAAAACACTAGGCATAGTTGTCTAAAGTAACATGAAAGCAAATAAGAAGAACCTGTCAAAGTCTAGAACTCTTGATTAGTTTTATTCCATAATAACCAAATGGAAAAAATGCTAAGCAAGTGCATATTGATTATCTGGAGGGCTGGCTACACGAATAAACAAGGTAAGCAAAGGTGCGAAATGGATCGCTGGGTCCTACCACCTTGGTGAAAACTTGCTGGGACCCGAGGGGTATATAAACCTCTTGCAAAAGCTTCAGCACATACCATTGGGGAACAGGCTTTGAGCCCATAGGTGATATCTTTTCCCTTCAGATTTAGTCACAGAACATCACTGGAACAGAACAATACATCCACACAGAGCAAACTTGAACTAATATAAACTTCTTCTTAAGATTAATTTTCACACTTTTATCATATAGTGAAAAATGGTGTTGTAAATACCTAAAGAATTACATATGCCAAGTAAGCATACATGTAAGTGACTGCATGTGGTGTGATAGAACTTCAAAACCCTAGGCATAGTTGTCTATAGTAACATGAAAGCAAATAAGAAGAACCTGTCAAAGTCTAGAACTCTTAATTAGTTTGATTCCATAATAACCCAATGGAAAAACTGCTAAGCAAGTGCATATTGATTATCTGGAGTGCTGGCTACACGAATAAACAAGGTAAGCAAAGGGGCGAAATGGATCACTGGGTCCTACCACCTTGGTGAAAACTTGCTGGGACCCGAGAGGTATATAAACCTCTTGCAAAAGCTTCAGCAGATACCATTGGGGAACAGGCTTTGACCCCATAGGTTGTTCCTTTTTCCTTCAGATGTCGTCAAAGAACATCACTGGAACAGAACAATACATACACAGAGAGCAAACTTGAACTAATATAAACTTCTTCTTACGATTAATTTTCTCACTTTTATCATATAGTGAACATTGGTGTTGTAAATACCTAAAGAATTACATATGCCAAGTAAGCATACATGTAAGTGACTACATGTGGTGTGATAGAACTTCAAGACCCTAGCCATAGTTGTCTATAGTAACATGAAAGCAAATAAGAAGAACCTGTCAAAGTCTAGAACTCTTGATTAGTTTTATTCCATAATAACCCAATGGAAAAAAATGCTAAGCAAGTGCTTATTGATTATCTGGAGGGCTGGCTACACGAATAAACAAGGTAAGCAAAGGCGCGAAATGGATCGCTGGGTCCTACCACCTTGGCGAAAACTTGCTTGGACCCGAGGGGTATATAAACCTCTTGCAAAACCTTCAACAGATACCATTGGGGAACAGGCTTTGAGCCCATAGGTGATATCTTTTCCCTTCAGATTTAGTCACAGAACATCACTGGAACAGAACAATACATCCACACAGAGCAAACTTGAACTAATATAAACTTCTTCTTACGATTAATTTTCACACTTTTATCATATAGTGAAAAATGGTGTTGTAAATACCTAAAGAATTACATATGCCAAGTAAGCATACGTGTAAGTGACTACATGTGGTGTGATAGAACTTCAAAACGCTAGGCATAGTTGTCTATAGTAACATAAAAACGCAAATAAGAAGAACCTGTCAAAGTCTAGAACTCTTGATTAGTTTGATTCCATAATAACCCACTGGAAAAAATGCTAAGTAAATGCATATTGATTATCTGGAGCGCTGGCTACACGAATAAGCAAGGTAAGCAGAGGGGCGAAATGGATCGCTGGGTCCTACCACCTTGGTGAAAACTTGCTGGGACCCGAGGGGTATATAAGCCTCTTGCAAAAGCTTCAGCAGATACCATTGGGGAACAGGCTTTGACCCCATAGGTGGTATCTTTTCCCTTCAGATTTAGTCAAAGAACATCACTGGAACAGAACAATACATCCACACAGAGTAAACTTGAACTAATATAAACTTCTTACGATTAATTTTCACACTTTTATCATATAGTGAACAATGATGTTGTAAATACCTAAAGAATTACATATGCCAAGTAAGCATACATGTAAGTGACTACATGTGGTGTGATAGAACTTCAAAACCCTAGGCATAGTTGTCTATAGTAACATGAAAGCAAATAAGAAGAACCTGTCAAAGTCTAGAACTCTTGATTAGTTTGATTCCATAAAAACCCATTGGAAAAAATGCTAAGCAAGTGCATATTGATTATCTGGAGTGCTGGCTACACGAATAAACAAGGTAAGCAAAGGGGCGAAATGGATCGCTGGGTCCTACCACCTTGGTGAAAACTTGCTGGGACCCGAGAGGTATATAAACCTCTTGCAAAAGCTTCAGCAGATACCATTGGGGAACAGGCTTTGACCCCATAGATGGTTCCTTTTTCCTTCAGATGTCGTCAAAGAACATCACTGGAACAGAACAATACATACACAGAGAGCAAACTTGAACTAATATAAACTTCTTCTTACGATTAATTTTCTCACTTTTATCATATAGTGAACATTGGTATTGTAAATACCTAAAGAATTACATATGCCAAGTAAGCATACATGTAAGTGACTACATGTGGTGTGATAGAACTTCAAAACCCTAGCCATAGTTGTCTATAGTAACATGAAAGCAAATAAGAAGAACCTGTCAAAGTCTAGAACTCTTGATTAGTTTTATTCCATAATAACCCAATGGAAAAAATGCTAAGCAAGTGCATATTGATTATCTGGAGGGCTGGCTACACGAATAAACAAGGTAAGCAAAGGTGCGAAATGGATCGCTGGGTCCTACCACCTTGGTGAAAACTTGCTGGGACCCGAGGGGTATATAAACCTCTTGCAAAAGCTTCAGCAGATACCATTGGGCAACAGGCTTTGAGCCCATAGGTGATATCTTTTCCCTTCAGATTTAGTCACAGAACATCACTGGAACAGAACAATACATCCACACAGAGCAAACTTGAACTAATATAAACTTCTTCTTAAGATTAATTTTCACACTTTTATCATATAGTGAAAAATGGTGTTGTAAATACCTAAAGAATTACATATGCCAAGTAAGCATACATGTAAGTGACTGCATGTGGTGTGATAGAACTTCAAAACCCTAGGCATAGTTGTCTATAGTAACATGAAAGCAAATAAGAAGAACCTGTCAAAGTCTAGAACTCTTAATTAGTTTGATTCCATAATAACCCAATGGAAAAACTGCTAAGCAAGTGCATATTGATTATCTGGAGTGCTGGCTACACGAATAAACAAGGTAAGCAAAGGGGCGAAATGGATCACTGGGTCCTACCACCTTGGTGAAAACTTGCTGGGACCCGAGAGGTATATAAACCTCTTGCAAAAGCTTCAGCAGGTACCATTGGGGAACAGGCTTTGACCCCATAGGTGGTTCCTTTTTCCTTCAGATGTCGTCAAAGAACATCACTGGAACAGAACAATACATACACAGAGAGCAAACTTGAACTAATATAAACTTCTTCTTACGATTAATTTTCTCACTTTTATCATATAGTGAACATTGGTGTTGTAAATACCTAAAGAATTACATATGCCAAGTAAGCATACATGTAAGTGACTACATGTGGTGTGATAGAACTTCAAAACCCTAGCCATAGTTGTCTATAGTAACATGAAAGCAAATAAGAAGAACCTGTCAAAGTCTAGAACTCTTGATTAGTTTTATTCCATAATAACCCAATGGAAAAAATGCTAAGCAAGTGCATATTGATTATCTGGAGGGCTGGCTACACGAATAAACAAGGTAAGCAAAGGTGCGAAATGGATCGCTGGGTCCTACCACCTTGGTGAAAACTTGCTGGGACCCGAGGGGTATATAAACCTCTTGCAAAAGCTTCAGCAGATACCATTGGGCAACAGGCTTTGAGCCCATAGGTGATATCTTTTCCCTTCAGATTTAGTCACAGAACATCACTGGAACAGAACAATACATCCACACAGAGCAAACTTGAACTAATATAAACTTCTTCTTAAGATTAATTTTCACACTTTTATCATATAGTGAAAAATGGTGTTGTAAATACCTAAAGAATTACATATGCCAAGTAAGCATACATGTAAGTGACTGCATGTGGTGTGATAGAACTTCAAAACCCTAGGCATAGTTGTCTATAGTAACATGAAAGCAAATAAGAAGAACCTGTCAAAGTCTAGAACTCTTAATTAGTTTGATTCCATAATAACCCAATGGAAAAACTGCTAAGCAAGTGCATATTGATTATCTGGAGTGCTGGCTACACGAATAAACAAGGTAAGCAAAGGGGCGAAATGGATCACTGGGTCCTACCACCTTGGTGAAAACTTGCTGGGACCCGAGAGGTATATAAACCTCTTGCAAAAGCTTCAGCAGGTACCATTGGGGAACAGGCTTTGACCCCATAGGTGGTTCCTTTTTCCTTCAGATGTCGTCAAAGAACATCACTGGAACAGAACAATACATACACAGAGAGCAAACTTGAACTAATATAAACTTCTTCTTACGATTAATTTTCTCACTTTTATCATATAGTGAACATTGGTGTTGTAAATACCTAAAGAATTACATATGCCAAGTAAGCATACATGTAAGTGACTACATGTGGTGTGATAGAACTTCAAAACCCTAGCCATAGTTGTCTATAGTAACATGAAAGCAAATAAGAAGAACCTGTCAAAGTCTAGAACTCTTGATTAGTTTTATTCCATAATAACCCAATGGAAAAAATGCTAAGCAAGTGCATATTGATTATCTGGAGGGCTGGCTACACGAATAAACAAGGTAAGCAAAGGTGCGAAATGGATCGCTGGGTCCTACCACCTTGGTGAAAACTTGCTGGGACCCGAGGGGTATATAAACCTCTTGCAAAAGCTTCAGCAGATACCATTGGGGAACAGGCTTTGAGCCCATAGGTGATATCTTTTCCCTTCAGATTTAGTCACAGAACATCACTGGAACAGAACAATACATCCACACAGAGCAAACTTGAACTAATATAAACTTCTTCTTAAGATTAATTTTCACACTTTTATCATATAGTGAAAAATGGTGTTGTAAATACCTAAAGAATTACATATGCCAAGTAAGCATACATGTAAGTGACTGCATGTGGTGTGATAGAACTTCAAAACCCTAGGCATAGTTGTCTATAGTAACATGAAAGCAAATAAGAAGAACCTGTCAAAGTCTAGAACTCTTAATTAGTTTGATTCCATAATAACCCAATGGAAAAACTGCTAAGCAAGTGCATATTGATTATCTGGAGTGCTGGCTACACGAATAAACAAGGTAAGCAAAGGGGCGAAATGGATCACTGGGTCCTACCACCTTGGTGAAAACTTGCTGGGACCCGAGAGGTATATAAACCTCTTGCAAAAGCTTCAGCAGATACCATTGGGGAACAGGCTTTGACCCCATAGGTGGTTCCTTTTTCCTTCAGATGTCGTCAAAGAACATCACTGGAACAGAACAATACATACACAGAGAGCAAACTTGAACTAATATAAACTTCTTCTTACGATTAATTTTCTCACTTTTATCATATAGTGAACATTGGTGTTGTAAATACCTAAACAATTACATATGCCAAGTAAGCATACATGTAAGTGACTACATGTGGTGTGATAGAACTTCAAAACCCTAGCCATAGTTGTCTATAGTAACATGAAAGCAAATAAGAAGAACCTGTCAAAGTCTAGAACTCTTGATTAGTTTTATTCCAAAATAACCCAATGGAAAAAAATGCTAAGCAAGTGCTTATTGATTATCTGGAGGGCTGGCTACACGAATAAACAAGGTAAGCAAAGGCGCTAAATGGATCGCTGGGTCCTACCACCTTGGCGAAAACTTGCTTGGACCCGAGGGGTATATAAACCTCTTGCAAAACCTTCAGCAGATACCATTGGGGAACAGGCTTTGAGCCCATAGGTGATATCTTTTCCCTTCAGATTTAGTCACAGAACATCACTGGAACAGAACAATACATCCACACAGAGCAAACTTGAACTAATATAAACTTCTTCTTACGATTAATTTTCACACTTTTATCATATAGTGAAAAATGGTGTTGTAAATACCTAAAGAATTACATATGCCAAGTAAGCATACGTGTAAGTGACTACATGTGGTGTGATAGAACTTCAAAACGCTAGGCATAGTTGTCTATAGTAACATAAAAACGCAAATAAGAAGAACCTGTCAAAGTCTAGAACTCTTGATTAGATTCCATAATAACCCACTGGAAAAAATGCTAAGTAAATGCATATTGATTATCTGGAGCGCTGGCTACACGAATAAGCAAGGTAAGCAGAGGGGCGAAATGGATCGCTGGGTCCTACCACCTTGGTGAAAACTTGCTGGGACCCGAGGGGTATATAAGCCTCTTGCAAAAGCTTCAGCAGATACCATTGGGGAACAGGCTTTGACCCCATAGGTGGTATCTTTTCCCTTCAGATTTAGTCAAAGAACATCACTGGAACAGAACAATACATCCACACAGAGTAAACTTGAACTAATATAAACTTCTTACGATTAATTTTCACACTTTTATCATATAGTGAACAATGATGTTGTAAATACCTAAAGAATTACATATGCCAAGTAAGCATACATGTAAGTGACTACATGTGGTGTGATAGAACTTCAAAACCCTAGGCATAGTTGTCTATAGTAACATGAAAGCAAATAAGAAGAACCTGTCAAAGTCTAGAACTCTTGATTAGTTTGATTCCATAAAAACCCACTGGAAAAAATGCTAAGCAAGTGCATATTGATTATCTGGAGTGCTGGCTACACGAATAAACAAGGTAAGCAAAGGGGCGAAATGGATCGCTGGGTCCTACCACCTTGGTGAAAACTTGCTGGGACCCGAGAGGTATATAAACCTCTTGCAAAAGCTTCAGCAGATACCATTGGGGAACAGGCTTTGACCCCATAGGGGATATATTTTCCCTTCAGATGTAGTCAAAGAACATCACTGGAACAGAACAATACATCCACACAGAGCAAACTTGAACTAATATAAACTTCTTCTTACGATTAATTTTCACACTTTTATCATATAGTGAAAAATGGTGTTGTAAATACCTAAAGAATTACATATGGCAAGTAAGCATACGTGTAAGTGACTACATGTGGTGTGATAGAACTTCAAAACGCTAGGCATAGTTGTCTATAGTAACATAAAAACACAAATAAGAAGAACCTGTCAAAGTCTAGAACTCTTGATTAGTTTGATTCCATAATAACCCAATGGAAAAAATGCTAAGCAAATGCTTATTGATTATCTGGAGGGCTGGCTACACGAATAAGCAAGGTAAGCAGAGGGGCGAAATGGATCGCTGGGTCCTACCACCTTGGTAAAAACTTGCTGGGACCCGAGGGGTATATAAACCTCTTGCAAAAGCTTCAGCAGATACCACTGGGGAACAGGCTTTGACCCCATAGGTGGTATCTTTTCCCTTCAGATTTAGTCAAAGAACATCACTGGAACAGAACAATACATCCACACAGAGTAAACTAGAACTAATATAAACTTCTTACGATTAATTTTCACACTTTTATCATATAGTGAACAATGATGTTGTAAATACCTAAAGAATTACATATGCCAAGTAAGCATACATGTAAGTGACTACATGTGGTGTGATAGAACTTCAAAACCCTAGGCATAGTTGTCTATAGTAACATGAAAGCAAATAAGAAGAACCTGTCAAAGTCTAGAACTCTTGATTAGTTTTATTCCATAAAAACCCACTGGAAAAAATGTTAAGCAAGTGCATATTGATTATCTGGAGTGCTGGCTACACGAATAAACAAGGTAAGCAAAGGGGCGAAATGGATCGCTGGGTCCTACCACCTTGGTGAAAACTTGCTGGGACCCGAGAGGTATATAAACCTCTTGCAAAAGCTTCAGCAGATACCACTGGGGAACAGGCTTTGACCCCATAGGTGGTTCCTTTTTCCTTCAGATTTAGTCAAAGAACATCACTGGAACAGAACAATACATACACAGAGAGCAAACTTGAACTAATATAAACTTCTTCTTACGATTAATTTTCTCACTTTTATCATATAGTGAACATTGGTGTTGTAAATACCTAAAGAATTACATATGCCAAGTAAGCATACATGTAAGTGACTACATGTGGTGTGATAGAACTTCAAAACACTAGGCATAGTTGTCTAAAGTAACATGAAAGCAAATAAGAAGAACCTGTCAAAGTCTAGAACTCTTGATTAGTTTTATTCCATAATAACCAAATGGATAAAATGCTAAGAAAGTGCATATTGATTATCTGGAGGGCTGGCTACACGAATAAACAAGGTAAGCAAAG
This sequence comes from Scardinius erythrophthalmus, assembly GCF_964197995.2. NCBI lineage: Eukaryota > Metazoa > Chordata > Actinopteri > Cypriniformes > Leuciscidae > Scardinius > Scardinius erythrophthalmus. The sequence continues at coordinate 7,207,019 of NC_138235.1, read as the reverse complement.
GTGCGAAATGGATCGCTGGGTCCTACCACCTTGGTGAAAACTTGCTGGGACCCGAGGGGTATATAAACCTCTTGCAAAAGCTTCAGCAGATACCATTGGGGAACAGGCTTTGAGCCCATAGGTGATATCTTTTCCCTTCAGATTTAGTCACAGAACATCACTGGAACAGAACAATACATCCACACAGAGCAAACTTGAACTAATATAAACTTCTTCTTAAGATTAATTTTCACACTTTTATCATATAGTGAAAAATGGTGTTGTAAATACCTAAAGAATTACATATGCCAAGTAAGCATACGTGTAAGTGACTACATGTGGTGTGATAAAACTTCAAAACGCTAGGCATAGTTGTCTATAGTAACATAAAAACGCAAATAAGAAGAACCTGTCAAAGTCTAGAACTCTTGATTAGTTTGATTCCATAATAACCCAATGGAAAAAATGCTAAGCAAATGCTTATTGATTATCTGGAGGGCTGGCTACACGAATAAGCAAGGTAAGCAGAGGGGCGAAATGGATCGCTGGGTCCTACCACCTTGGTAAAAACTTGCTGGGACCCGAGGGGTATATAAGCCTCTTGCAAAAGCTTCAGCAGATACCACTGGGGAACAGGCTTTGACCCCATAGGTGGTATCTTTTCCCTTCAGATTTAGTCAAAGAACATCACTGGAACAGAACAATACATCCACACAGAGTAAACTAGAACTAATATAAACTTCTTACGATTAATTTTCACACTTTTATCATATAGTGAACAATGATGTTGTAAATACCTAAAGAATTACATATGCCAAGTAAGCATACATGTAAGTGACTACATGTGGTGTGATAGAACTTCAAAACCCTAGGCATAGTTGTCTATAGTAACATGAAAGCAAATAAGAAGAACCTGTCAAAGTCTAGAACTCTTGATTAGTTTTATTCCATAAAAACCCACTGGAAAAAATGTTAAGCAAGTGCATATTGATTATCTGGAGTGCTGGCTACACGAATAAACAAGGTAAGCAAAGGGGCGAAATGGATCGCTGGGTCCTACCACCTTGGTGAAAACTTGCTGGGACCCGAGAGGTATATAAACCTCTTGCAAAAGCTTCAGCAGATACCACTGGGGAACAGGCTTTGACCCCATAGGTGGTTCCTTTTTCCTTCAGATTTAGTCAAAGAACATCACTGGAACAGAACAATACATACACAGAGAGCAAACTTGAACTAATATAAACTTCTTCTTACGATTAATTTTCTCACTTTTATCATATAGTGAACATTGGTGTTGTAAATACCTAAAGAATTACATATGCCAAGTAAGCATACATGTAAGTGACTACATGTGGTGTGATAGAACTTCAAAACACTAGGCATAGTTGTCTAAAGTAAGATGAAAGCAAATAAGAAGAACCTGTCAAAGTCTAGAACTCTTGATTAGTTTTATTCCATAATAACCAAATGGAAAAAATGCTAAGAAAGTGCATATTGATTATCTGGAGGGCTGGCTACACGAATAAACAAGGTAAGCAAAGGTGCGAAATGGATCGCTGGGTCCTACCACCTTGGTGAAAACTTGCTGGGACCCGAGGGGTATATAAACCTCTTGCAAAAGCTTCAGCAGATACCATTGGGGAACAGGCTTTGAGCCCATAGGTGATATCTTTTCCCTTCAGATTTAGTCACAGAACATCACTGGAACAGAACAATACATCCACACAGAGCAAACTTGAACTAATATAAACTTCTTCTTAAGATTAATTTTCACACTTTTATCATATAGTGAAAAATGGTGTTGTAAATACCTAAAGAATTACATATGCCAAGTAAGCATACGTGTAAGTGACTACATGTGGTGTGATAAAACTTCAAAACGCTAGGCATAGTTGTCTATAGTAACATAAAAACGCAAATAAGAAGAACCTGTCAAAGTCTAGAACTCTTGATTAGTTTGATTCCATAATAACCCAATGGAAAAAATGCTAAGCAAATGCTTATTGATTATCTGGAGGGCTGGCTACACGAATAAGCAAGGTAAGCAGAGGGGCGAAATGGATCGCTGGGTCCTACCACCTTGGTAAAAACTTGCTGGGACCCGAGGGGTATATAAGCCTCTTGCAAAAGCTTCAGCAGATACCACTGGGGAACAGGCTTTGACCCCATAGGTGGTATCTTTTCCCTTCAGATTTAGTCAAAGAACATCACTGGAACAGAACAATACATCCACACAGAGTAAACTAGAACTAATATAAACTTCTTACGATTAATTTTCACACTTTTATCATATAGTGAACAATGATGTTGTAAATACCTAAAGAATTACATATGCCAAGTAAGCATACATGTAAGTGACTACATGTGGTGTGATAGAACTTCAAAACCCTAGGCATAGTTGTCTATAGTAACATGAAAGCAAATAAGAAGAACCTGTCAAAGTCTAGAACTCTTGATTAGTTTTATTCCATAAAAACCCACTGGAAAAAATGTTAAGCAAGTGCATATTGATTATCTGGAGTGCTGGCTACACGAATAAACAAGGTAAGCAAAGGGGCGAAATGGATCGCTGGGTCCTACCACCTTGGTGAAAACTTGCTGGGACCCGAGAGGTATATAAACCTCTTGCAAAAGCTTCAGCAGATACCACTGGGGAACAGGCTTTGACCCCATAGGTGGTTCCTTTTTCCTTCAGATTTAGTCAAAGAACATCACTGGAACAGAACAATACATACACAGAGAGCAAACTTGAACTAATATAAACTTCTTCTTACGATTAATTTTCTCACTTTTATCATATAGTGAACATTGGTGTTGTAAATACCTAAAGAATTACATATGCCAAGTAAGCATACATGTAAGTGACTACATGTGGTGTGATAGAACTTCAAAACACTAGGCATAGTTGTCTAAAGTAACATGAAAGCAAATAAGAAGAACCTGTCAAAGTCTAGAACTCTTGATTAGTTTTATTCCATAATAACCAAATGGAAAAAATGCTAAGAAAGTGCATATTGATTATCTGGAGGGCTGGCTACACGAATAAACAAGGTAAGCAAAGGTGCGAAATGGGTCGCTGGGTCCTACCACCTTGGTGAAAACTTGCTGGGACCCGAGGGGTATATAAACCTCTTGCAAAAGCTTCAGCAGATACCATTGGGGAACAGGCTTTGAGCCCATAGGTGATATCTTTTCCCTTCAGATTTAGTCACAGAACATCACTGGAACAGAACAATACATCCACACAGAGCAAACTTGAACTAATATAAACTTCTTCTTAAGATTAATTTTCACACTTTTATCATATAGTGAAAAATGGTGTTGTAAATACCTAAAGAATTACATATGCCAAGTAAGCATACGTGTAAGTGACTACATGTGGTGTGATAAAACTTCAAAACGCTAGGCATAGTTGTCTATAGTAACATAAAAACGCAAATAAGAAGAACCTGTCAAAGTCTAGAACTCTTGATTAGTTTGATTCCATAATAACCCACTGGAAAAAATGCTAAGTAAATGCATATTGATTATCTGGAGCGCTGGCTACACGAATAAGCAAGGTAAGCAGAGGGGCGAAATGGATCGCTGGGTCCTACCACCTTGGTGAAAACTTGCTGGGACCCGAGGGGTATATAAGCCTCTTGCAAAAGCTTCAGCAGATACCATTGGGGAACAGGCTTTGACCCCATAGGTGGTATCTTTTCCCTTCAGATTTAGTCAAAGAACATCACTGGAACAGAACAATACATCCACACAGAGTAAACTTGAACTAATATAAACTTCTTACGATTAATTTTCACACTTTTATCATATAGTGAACAATGATGTTGTAAATACCTAAAGAATTACATAGGCCAAGTAAGCATACATGTAAGTGACTACATGTGGTGTGATAGAACTTCAAAACCCTAGGCATAGTTGTCTATAGTAACATGAAAGCAAATAAGAAGAACCTGTCAAAGTCTAGAACTCTTGATTAGTTTGATTCCATAAAAACCCACTGGAAAAAATGCTAAGCAAGTGCATATTGATTATCTGGAGTGCTGGCTACACGAATAAACAAGGTAAGCAAAGGGGCGAAATGGATCGCTGGGTCCTACCACCTTGGTGAAAACTTGCTGGGACCCGAGATATATAAACCTCTTGCAAAAGCTTCTGCAGATACCATTGGGGAACAGGCTTTGACCCCATAGATGGTTCCTTTTTCCTTCAGATGTCGTCAAAGAACATCACTGGAACAGAACAATACATACACAGAGAGCAAACTTGAACTAATATAAACATCTTCTTACGATTAATTTTCTCACTTTTATCATATAGTGAACATTAGTGTTGTAAATACCTAAAGAATTACATATGCCAAGTAAGCATACATGTAAGTGACTACATGTGGTGTGATAGAACTTCAAAACCCTAGCCATAGTTGTCTATAGTAACATGAAAGCAAATAAGAAGAACCTGTCAAAGTCTAGAACTCTTGATTAGTTTTATTCCATAATAACCCAATGGAAAAAATGCTAAGCAAGTGCATATTGATTATCTGGAGGGCTGGCTACACGAATAAACAAGGTAAGCAAAGGCGCGAAATGGATCGCTGGGTCCTACCACCTTGGCGAAAACTTGCTGGGACCCGAGGGGTATATAAACCTCTTGCAAAACCTTCAGCAGATACCATTGGGGAACAGGCTTTGAGCTCATAGGTGATATCTTTTCCCTTCAGATTTAGTCACAGAACATCACTGGAACAGAACAATACATCCACACAGAGCAAACTTGAACTAATATAAACTTCTTCTTACGATTAATTTTCACACTTTTATCATATAGTGAAAAATGGTGTTGTAAATACCTAACGAATTACATATGGCAAGTAAGCATACGTGTAAGTGACTACATGTGGTGTGATAGAACTTCAAAACGCTAGGCATAGTTGTCTATAGTAACATAAAAACACAAATAAGAAGAACCTGTCAAAGTCTAGAACTCTTGATTAGTTTGATTCCATAATAACCCAATGGAAAAAATGCTAAGCAAATGCTTATTGATTATCTGGAGGGCTGGCTACACGAATAAGCAAGGTAAGCAGAGGGGCGAAATGGATCGCTGGGTCCTACCACCTTGGTGAAAACTTGCTGGGACCCGAGGGGTATATAAGCCTCTTGCAAAAGCTTCAGCAGATACCACTGGGGAACAGGCTTTGACCCCATAGGTGGTATCTTTTCCCTTCAGATTTAGTCAAAGAACATCACTGGAACAGAACAATACATCCACACAGAGTAAACTTGAACTAATATAAACTTCTTACGATTAATTTTCACACTTTTATCATATAGTGAACAATGATGTTGTAAATACCTAAAGAATTACATATGCCAAGTAAGCATACATGTAAGTGACTACATGTGGTGTGATAGAACTTCAAAACCCTAGGCATAATTGTCTATAGTAACATGAAAGCAAATAAGAAGAACCTGTCAAAGTCTAGAACTCTTGATTAGTTTTATTCCATAAAAACCCACTGGAAAAAATGCTAAGCAAGTGCATATTGATTATCTGGAGTGCTGGCTACACGAATAAACAAGGTAAGCAAAGGGGCGAAATGGATCGCTGGGTCCTGCCACCTTGGTGAAAACTTGCTGGGACCCGAGAGGTATATAAACCTCTTGCAAAAGCTTCAGCAGATACCACTGGGGAACAGGCTTTGACCCCATAGGTGGTTCCTTTTTCCTTCAGATTTAGTCAAAGAACATCACTGGAACAGAACAATACATACACAGAGAGCAAACTTGAACTAATATAAACTTCTTCTTACAATTAATTTTCTCACTTTTATCATATAGTGAACATTGGTGTTGTAAATACCTAAAGAATTACATATGCCAAGTAAGCATACATGTAAGTGACTACATGTGGTGTGATAGAACTTCAAAACACTAGGCATAGTTGTCTAAAGTAACATGAAAGCAAATAAGAAGAACCTGTCAAAGTCTAGAACTCTTGATTAGTTTTATTCCATAATAACCAAATGGAAAAAATGCTAAGCAAGTGCATATTGATTATCTGGAGGGCTGGCTACACGAATAAACAAGGTAAGCAAAGGTGCGAAATGGATCGCTGGGTCCTACCACCTTGGTGAAAACTTGCTGGGACCCGAGGGGTATATAAACCTCTTGCAAAAGCTTCAGCAGATACCATTGGGGAACAGGCTTTGAGCCCATAGGTGATATCTTTTCCCTTCAGATTTAGTCACAGAACATCACTGGAACAGAACAATACATCCACACAGAGCAAACTTGAACTAATATAAACTTCTTCTTACGATTAATTTTCACACTTTTATCATATAGTGAAAAATGGTGTTGTAAATACCTAAAGAATTACATATGCCAAGTAAGCATACGTGTAAGTGACTACATGTGGTGTGATAGAACTTCAAAACGCTAGGCATAGTTGTCTATAGTAACATAAAAACGCAAATAAGAAGAACCTGTCAAAGTCTAGAACTCTTTATTAGTTTGATTCCATAATAACCCACTGGAAAAAATGCTAAGTAAATGCATATTGATTATCTGGAGTGCTGGCTACACGAATAAGCAAGGTAAGCAGAGGGGCGAAATGGATCGCTGGGTCCTACCACCTTGGTGAAAACTTGCTGGGACCCGAGGGGTATATAAGCCTCTTGCAAAAGCTTCAGCAGATACCATTGGGGAACAGGCTTTGACCCCATAGGTGGTATCTTTTCCCTTCAGATTTAGTCAAAGAACATCACTGGAACAGAACAATACATCCACACAGAGTAAACTTGAACTAATATAAACTTCTTACGATTAATTTTCACACTTTTATCATATAGTGAACAATGATGTTGTAAATACCTAAAGAATTACATAGGCAAAGTAAGCATACATGTAAGTGACTACATGTGGTGTGATAGAACTTCAAAACCCTAGGCATAGTTGTCTATAGTAACATGAAAGCAAATAAGAAGAACCTGTCAAAGTCTAGAACTCTTGATTAGTTTGATTCCATAAAAACCCACTGGAAAAAATGCTAAGCAAGTGCATATTGATTATCTGGAGTGCTGGCTACACGAATAAACAAGGTAAGCAAAGGGGCGAAATGGATCGCTGGGTCCTACCACCTTGGTGAAAACTTGCTGGGACCCGAGAGGTATATAAACCTCTTGCAAAAGCTTCAGCAGATACCATTGGGGAACAGGCTTTGACCCCATAGATGGTTCCTTTTTCCTTCAGATGTCGTCAAAGAACATCACTGGAACAGAACAATACATACACAGAGAGCAAACTTGAACTAATATAAACTTCTTCTTACGATTCATTTTCTCACTTTTATCATATAGTGAACATTGGTGTTGTAAATACCTAAAGAATTACATATGCCAAGTAAGCATACATGAAAGTGACTACATGTGGTGTGATAGAACTTCAAAACCCTAGCCATAGTTGTCTATAGTAACATGAAAGCAAATAAGAAGAACCTGTCAAAGTCTAGAACTCTTGATTAGTTTTATTCCATAATAACCCAATGGAAAAAATGCTAAGCAAGTGCATATTGATTATCTGGAGGGCTGGCTACACGAATAAACAAGGTAAGCAAAGGCGCGAAATGGATCGCTGGGTCCTACCACCTTGGCGAAAACTTGCTGGGACCCGAGGGGTATATAAACCTCTTGCAAAACCTTCAGCAGATACCATTGGGGAACAGGCTTTGAGCTCATAGGTGATATCTTTTCCCTTCAGATTTAGTCACAGAACATCACTGGAACAGAACAATACATCCACACAGAGCAAACTTGAACTAATATAAACTTCTTCTTACGATTAATTTTCACACTTTTATCATATAGTGAAAAATGGTGTTGTAAATACCTAAAGAATTACATATGGCAAGTAAGCATACGTGTAAGTGACTACATGTGGTGTGATAGAACTTCAAAACGCTAGGCATAGTTGTCTATAGTAACATAAAAACACAAATAAGAAGAACCTGTCAAAGTCTAGAACTCTTGATTAGTTTGATTCCATAATAACCCAATGGAAAAAATGCTAAGCAAATGCTTATTGATTATCTGGAGGGCTGGCTACACGAATAAGCAAGGTAAGCAGAGGGGCGAAATGGATCGCTGGGTCCTACCACCTTGGTGAAAACTTGCTGGGACCCGAGGGGTATATAAGCCTCTTGCAAAAGCTTCAGCAGATACCACTGGGGAACAGGCTTTGACCCCATAGGTGGTATCTTTTCCCTTCAGATTTAGTCAAAGAACATCACTGGAACAGAACAATACATCCACACAGAGTAAACTTGAACTAATATAAACTTCTTACGATTAATTTTCACACTTTTATCATATAGTGAACAATGATGTTGTAAATACCTAAAGAATTACATATGCTAAGTAAGCATACATGTAAGTGACTACATGTGGTGTGATAGAACTTCAAAACCCTAGGCATAGTTGTCTATAGTAACATGAAAGCAAATAAGAAGAACCTGTCAAAGTCTAGAACTCTTGATTAGTTTTATTCCATAAAAACCCACTGGAAAAAATGCTAAGCAAGTGCATATTGATTATCTGGAGTGCTGGCTACACGAATAAACAAGGTAAGCAAAGGGGCGAAATGGATCGCTGGGTCCTACCACCTTGGTGAAAACTTGCTGGGACCCGAGAGGTATATAAACCTCTTGCAAAAGCTTCAGCAGATACCACTGGGGAACAGGCTTTGACCCCATAGGTGGCTCCTTTTTCCTTCAGATTTAGTCAAAGAACATCACTGGAACAGAACAATACATACACAGAGAGCAACAGAACAATACATACACAGAGAGCAAACTTGAACTAATATAAACTTCTTCTTACGATTAATTTTCTCACTTTTATCATATAGTGAAAAATGGTGTTGTAAATACCTAAAGAATTACATATGCCAAGTAAGCATACATGTAAGTGACTACATGTGGTGTGATAGAACTTCAAAACACTAGGCATAGTTGTCTAAAGTAACATGAAAGCAAATAAGAAGAACCTGTCAAAGTCTAGAACTCTTGATTAGTTTTATTCCATAATAACCAAATGGAAAAAATGCTAAGCAAGTGCATATTGATTATCTGGAGGGCTGGCTACACGAATAAACAAGGTAAGCAAAGGTGCGAAATGGATCGCTGGGTCCTACCACCTTGGTGAAAACTTGCTGGGACCCGAGGGGTATATAAACCTCTTGCAAAAGCTTCAGCAGATACCATTGGGGAACAGGCTTTGAGCCCATAGGTGATATCTTTTCCCTTCAGATTTAGTCACAGAACATCACTGGAACAGAACAATACATCCACACAGAGCAAACTTGAACTAATATAAACTTCTTCTTAAGATTAATTTTCACACTTTTATCATATAGTGAAAAATGGTGTTGTAAATACCTAAAGAATTACATATGCCAAGTAAGCATACATGTAAGTGACTGCATGTGGTGTGATAGAACTTCAAAACCCTAGGCATAGTTGTCTATAGTAACATGAAAGCAAATAAGAAGAACCTGTCAAAGTCTAGAACTCTTGATTAGTTTTATTCCATAATAACCCAATGGAAAAAAATGGTAAGCAAGTGCTTATTGATTATCTGGAGGGCTGGCTACACGAATAAACAAGGTAAGCAAAGGCGCGAAATGGATCGCTGGGTCCTACCACCTTGGCGAAAACTTGCTTGGACCCGAGGGGTATATAAACCTCTTGCAAAACCTTCAACAGATACCATTGGGGAACAGGCTTTGAGCCCATAGGTGATATCTTTTCCCTTCAGATTTAGTCACAGAACATCACTGGAACAGAACAATACATCCACACAGAGCAAACTTGAACTAATATAAACTTCTTCTTACGATTAATTTTCACACTTTTATCATATAGTGAAAAATGGTGTTGTAAATACCTAAAGAATTACATATGCCAAGTAAGCATTCGTGTAAGTGACTACATGTGGTGTGATAGAACTTCAAAACGCTAGGCATAGTTGTGTATAGTAACATAAAAACGCAAATAAGAAGAACCTGTCAAAGTCTAGAACTCTTGATTAGTTTGATTCCATAATAACCCACTGGAAAAAATGCTAAGTAAATGCATATTGATTATCTGGAGCGCTGGCTACACGAATAAGCAAGGTAAGCAGAGGGGCGAAATGGATCGCTGGGTCCTACCACCTTGGTGAAAACTTGCTGGGACCCGAGGGGTATATAAGCCTCTTGCAAAAGCTTCAGCAGATACCATTGGGGAACAGGCTTTGACCCCATAGGTGGTATCTTTTCCCTTCAGATTTAGTCAAAGAACATCACTGGAACAGAACAATACATCCACACAGAGTAAACTTGAACTAATATAAACTTCTTACGATTAATTTTCACACTTTTATCATATAGTGAACAATGATGTTGTAAATACCTAAAGAATTACATATGCCAAGTAAGCATACATGTAAGTGACTACATGTGGTGTGATAGAACTTCAAAACCCTAGGCATAGTTGTCTATAGTAACATGAAAGCAAATAAGAAGAACCTGTCAAAGTCTAGAACTCTTGATTAGTTTGATTCCATAAAAACCCACTGGAAAAAATGCTAAGCAAGTGCATATTGATTATCTGGAGTGCTGGCTACACGAATAAACAAGGTAAGCAAAGGGGCGAAATGGATCGCTGGGTCCTACCACCTTGGTGAAAACTTGCTGGGACCCGAGAGGTATATAAACCTCTTGCAAAAGCTTCAGCAGATACCATTGGGGAACAGGCTTTGACCCCATAGATGGTTCCTTTTTCCTTCAGATGTCGTCAAAGAACATCACTGGAACAGAACAATACATACACAGAGAGCAAACTTGAACTAATATAAACTTCTTCTTACGATTAATTTTCTCACTTTTATCATATAGTGAACATTGGTGTTGTAAATACCTAAAGAATTACATATGCCAAGTAAGCATACATGTAAGTGACTACATGTGGTGTGATAGAACTTCAAAACCCTAGCCATAGTTGTCTATAGTAACATGAAAGCAAATAAGAAGAACCTGTCAAAGTCTAGAACTCTTGATTAGTTTTATTCCATAATAACCCAATGGAAAAAATGCTAAGCAAGTGCATATTGATTATCTGGAGGGCTGGCTACACGAATAAACAAGGTAAGCAAAGGGGCGAAATGGATCGCTGGGTCCTACCACCTTGGCGAAAACTTGCTTGGACCCGAGGGGTATATAAACCTCTTGCAAAACCTTCAACAGATACCATTGGGGAACAGGCTTTGACCCCATAGGTGGTATCTTTTCCCTTCAGATTTAGTCAAAGAACATCACTGGAACAGAACAATACATCCACACAGAGTAAACTTGAACTAATATAAACTTCTTACGATTAATTTTCACACTTTTATCATATAGTGAACAATGATGTTGTAAATACCTAAAGAATTACATATGCCAAGTAAGCATACATGTAAGTGACTACATGTGGTGTGATAGAACTTCAAAACCCTAGGCATAGTTGTCTATAGAAACATGAAAGCAAATAAGAAGAACCTGTCAAAGTCTAGAACTCTTGATTAGTTTGATTCCATAAAAACCCACTGGAAAAAATGCTAAGCAAGTGCATATTGATTATCTGGAGTGCTGGCTACACGAATAAACAAGGTAAGCAAAGGGGCGAAATGGATCGCTGGGTCCTACCACCTTGTCGAAAACTTGCTGGGACCCGAGATATATAAACCTCTTGCAAAAGCTTCAGCAGATACCATTGGGGAACAGGCTTTGACCCCATAGATGGTTCCTTTTTCCTTCAGATGTCGTCAAAGAACATCACTGGAACAGAACAATACATACACAGAGAGCAAACTTGAACTAATATAAACTTCTTCTTACGATTAATTTTCTCACTTTTATCATATAGTGAACATTGGTGTTGTAAATACCTAAAGAATTACATATGCCAAGTAAGCATACATGTAAGTGACTACATGTGGTGTGATAGAACTTCAAAACCCTAGCCATAGTTGTCTATAGTAACATGAAAGCAAATAAGAAGAACCTGTCAAAGTCTAGAACTCTTGATTAGTTTTATTCCATAATAACCCAATGGAAAAAATGCTAAGCAAGTGCATATTGATTATCTGGAGGGCTGGCTACACGAATAAACAAGGTAAGCAAAGGCGCGAAATGGATCGCTGGGTCCTACCACCTTGGCGAAAACTTGCTGGGACCCGAGGGGTATATAAACCTCTTGCAAAACCTTCAGCAGATACCATTGGGGAACAGGCTTTGAGCTCATAGGTGACATCTTTTCCCTTCAGATTTAGTCACAGAACATCACTGGAACAGAACAATACATCCACACAGAGCAAACTTGAACTAATATAAACTTCTTCTTACGATTAATTTTCAAACTTTTATCATATAGTGAAAAATGGTGTTGTAAATACCTAAAGAATTACATATGGCAAGTAAGCATACGTGTAAGTGACTACATGTGGTGTGATAGAACTTCAAAACGCTAGGCATAGTTGTCTATAGTAACATAAAAACACAAATAAGAAGAACCTGTCAAAGTCTAGAACTCTTGATTAGTTTGATTCCATAATAACCCAATGGAAAAAATGCTAAGCAAATGCTTATTGATTATCTGGAGGGCTGGCTACACGAATAAGCAAGGTAAGCAGAGGGGCGAAATGGATTGCTGGGTCCTACCACCTTGGTGAAAACTTGCTGGGACCCGAGGGGTATATAAGCCTTTTTCAAAAGCTTCAGCAGATACCACTGGGGAACAGGCTTTGACCCCATAGGTGGTATCTTTTCCCTTCAGATTTAGTCAAAGAACATCACTGGAACAGAACAATACATCCACACAGAGTAAACTTGAACTAATATAAACTTCTTACGATTAATTTTCACACTTTTATCATATAGTGAACAATGATGTTGTAAATACCTAAAGAATTACATATGCCAAGTAAGCATACATGTAAGTGACTACAGGTGGTGTGATAGAACTTCAAAACCCTAGGCATAATTGTCTATAGTAACATGAAAGCAAATAAGAAGAACCTGTCAAAGTCTAGAACTCTTGATTAGTTTTATTCCATAAAAACCCACTGGAAAAAATGCTAAGCAAGTGCATATTGATTATCTGGAGTGCTGGCTACACGAATAAACAAGGTAAGCAAAGGTGCGAAATGGATCGCTGGGTCCTACCACCTTGGTGAAAACTTGCTGGGACCCGAGGGGTATATAAACCTCTTGCAAAAGCTTCAGCAGATACCATTGGGGAACAGGCTTTGAGCCCATAGGTGATATCTTTTCCCTTCAGATTTAGTCACAGAACATCACTGGAACAGAACAATACATCCACACAGAGCAAACTTGAACTAATATAAACTTCTTCTTAAGATTAATTTTCACACTTTTATCATATAGTGAAAAATGGTGTTGTAAATACCTAAAGAATTACATATGCCAAGTAAGCATACATGTAAGTGACTGCATGTGGTGTGATAGAACTTCAAAACCCTAGGCATAGTTGTCTATAGTAACATGAAAGCAAATAAGAAGAACCTGTCAAAGTCTAGAACTCTTGATTAGTTTTATTCCATAATAACCCAATGGAAAAAAATGCTAAGCAAGTGCTTATTGATTATCTGGAGGGCTGGCTACACGAATAAACAAGGTAAGCAAAGGGGCGAAATGGATCGCTGGGTCCTACCACCTTGGCGAAAACTTGCTTGGACCCGAGGGGTATATAAACCTCTTGCAAAACCTTCAACAGATACCATTGGGGAACAGGCTTTGAGCCCATAGGTGATATCTTTTCCCTTCAGATTTAGTCACAGAACATCACTGGAACAGAACAATACATCCACACAGAGCAAACTTGAACTAATATAAACTTCTTCTTACGATTAATTTTCACACTTTTATCATATAGTGAAAAATGGTGTTGTAAATACCTAAAGAATTACATATACCAAGTAAGCATACGTGTAAGTGACTACATGTGGTGTGATAGAACTTCAAAACGCTAGGCATAGTTGTCTATAGTAACATAAAAACGCAAATAAGAAGAACCTGTCAAAGTCTAGAACTCTTGATTAGTTTGATTCCATAATAACCCACTGGAAAAAATGCTAAGTAAATGCATATTGATTATCTGGAGGGCTGGCTACACGAATAAGCAAGGTAAGCAGAGGGGCGAAATGGATCGCTGTGTCCTACCACCTTGGTGAAAACTTGCTGGGACCCGAGGGGTATATAAGCCTCTTGCAAAAGCTTCAGCAGATACCATTGGGGAACAGGCTTTGACCCCATAGGTGGTATCTTTTCCCTTCAGATTTAGTCAAAGAACATCACTGGAACAGAACAATACATCCACACAGAGTAAACTTGAACTAATATAAACTTCTTACGATTAATTTTCACACTTTTATCATATAGTGAACAATGATGTTGTAAATACCTAAAGAATTACATATGCCAAGTAAGCATACATGTAAGTGACTACATGTGGTGTGATAGAACTTCAAAACCCTAGGCATAGTTGTCTATAGTAACATGAAAGCAAATAAGAAGAACCTGTCAAAGTCTAGAACTCTTGATTAGTTTGATTCCATAAAAACCCACTGGAAAAAATGCTAAGCAAGTGCATATTGATTATCTGGAGTGCTGGCTACACGAATAAACAAGGTAGGCAAAGGGGCGAAATGGATCGCTGGGTCCTACCACCTTGGTGAAAACTTGCTGGGACCCGAGATATATAAACCTCTTGCAAAAGCTTCAGCAGATACCATTGGGGAACAGGCTTTGACCCCATAGATGGTTCCTTTTTCCTTCAGATGTCGTCAAAGAACATCACTGGAACAGAACAATACATACACAGAGAGCAAACTTGAACTAATATAAACTTCTTCTTACGATTAATTTTCTCACTTTTATCATATAGTGAACATTGGTGTTGTAAATACCTAAAGAATTACATATGCCAAGTAAGCATACATGTAAGTGACTACATGTGGTGTGATAGAACTTCAAAACCCTAGCCATAGTTGTCTATAGTAACATGAAAGCAAATAAGAAGAACCTGTCAAAGTCTAGAACTCTTCATTAGTTTTATTCCATAATAACCCAATGGAAAAAATGCTAAGCAAGTGCATATTGATTATCTGGAGGGCTGGCTACACGAATAAACAAGGTAAGCAAAGGCGCGAAATGGATCGCTGGGTCCTACCACCTTGGCGAAAACTTGCTGGGACCCGAGGGGTATATAAACCTCTTGCAAAACCTTCAGCAGATACCATTGGGGAACAGGCTTTGAGCTCATAGGTGATATCTTTTCCCTTCAGATTTAGTCACAGAACATCACTGGAACAGAACAATACATCCACACAGAGCAAACTTGAACTAATATAAATTTCTTCTTACGATTAATTTTCAAACTTTTATCATATAGTGAAAAATGGTGTTGTAAATACCTAAAGAATTACATATGGCAAGTAAGCATACGTGTAAGTGACTACATGTGGTGTGATAGAACTTCAAAACGCTAGGCATAGTTGTCTATAGTAACATAAAAACACAAATAAGAAGAACCTGTCAAAGTCTAGAACTCTTGATTAGTTTGATTCCATAATAACCCAATGGAAAAAATGCTAAGCAAATGCTTATTGATTATCTGGAGGGCTGGCTACACGAATAAGCAAGGTAAGCAGAGGGGCGAAATGGATCGCTGGGTCCTACCACCTTGGTGAAAACTTGCTGGGACCCGAGGGGTATATAAGCCTTTTTCAAAAGCTTCAGCAGATACCACTGGGGAACAGGCTTTGACCCCATAGGTGGTATCTTTTCCCTTCAGATTTAGTCAAAGAACATCACTGGAACAGAACAATACATCCACACAGAGTAAACTTGAACTAATATAAACTTCTTACGATTAATTTTCACACTTTTATCATATAGTGAACAATGATGTTGTAAATACCTAAAGAATTACATATGCCAAGTAAGCATACATGTAAGTGACTACAGGTGGTGTGATAGAACTTCAAAACCCTAGGCATAATTGTCTATAGTAACATGAAAGCAAATAAGAAGAACCTGTCAAAGTCTAGAACTCTTGATTAGTTTTATTCCATAAAAACCCACTGGAAAAAATGCTAAGCAAGTGCATATTGATTATCTGGAGTGCTGGCTACACGAATAAACAAGGTAAGCAAAGGGGCGAAATGGATCGCTGGGTCCTACCACCTTGGTGAAAACTTGCTGGGACCCGAGAGGTATATAAACCTCTTGCAAAAGCTTCAGCAGATACCACTGGGGAACAGGCTTTGACCCCATAGGTGGTTCCTTTTTCCTTCAGATTTAGTCAAAGAACATCACTGGAACAGAACAATACATACACAGAGAGCAAACTTGAACTAATATAAACTTCTTCTTACAATTAATTTTTCTCACTTTTATCATATAGTGAACATTGGTGTTGTAAATACCTAAAGAATTACATATGCCAAGTAAGCATACATGTAAGTGACTACATGTGGTGTGATAGAACTTCAAAACACTAGGCATAGTTGTCTAAAGTAACATGAAAGCAAATAAGAAGAACCTGTCAAAGTCTAGAACTCTTGATTAGTTTTATTCCATAATAACCAAATGGAAAAAATGCTAAGCAAGTGCATATTGATTATCTGGAGGGCTGGCTACACGAATAAACAAGGTAAGCAAAGGTGCGAAATGGATCGCTGGGTCCTACCACCTTGGTGAAAACTTGCTGGGACCCGAGGGGTATATAAACCTCTTGCAAAAGCTTCAGCAGATACCATTGGGGAACAGGCTTTGAGCCCATAGGTGATATCTTTTCCCTTCAGATTTAGTCACAGAACATCACTGGAACAGAAAAATACATCCACACAGAGCAAACTTGAACTAATATAAACTTCTTCTTAAGATTAATTTTCACACTTTTATCATATAGTGAAAAATGGTGTTGTAAATACCTAAAGAATTACATATGCCAAGTAAGCATACATGTAAGTGACTGCATGTGGTGTGATAGAACTTCAAAACCCTAGGCATAGTTGTCTATAGTAACATGAAAGCAAATAAGAAGAACCTGTCAAAGTCTAGAACTCTTGATTAGTTTTATTCCATAATAACCCAATGGAAAAAAATGCTAAGCAAGTGCTTATTGATTATCTGGAGGGCTGGCTACACAAATAAACAAGGTAAGCAAAGGCGCGAAATGGATCGCTGGGTCCTATCACCTTGGCGAAAACTTGCTTGGACCCGAGGGGTATATAAACCTCTTGCAAAACCTTCAACAGATACCATTGGGGAACAGGCTTTGAGCCCATAGGTGATATCTTTTCCCTTCAGATTTAGTCACAGAACATCACTGGAACAGAACAATACATCCACACAGAGCAAACTTGAACTAATATAAACTTCTTCTTACGATTAATTTTCACACTTTTATCATATAGTGAAAAATGGTGTTGTAAATACCTAAAGAATTACATATGCCAAGTAAGCATACGTGTAAGTGACTACATGTGGTGTGATAGAACTTCAAAACGCTAGGCATAGTTGTCTATAGTAACATAAAAACGCAAATAAGAAGAACCTGTCAAAGTCTAGAACTCTTGATTAGTTTGATTCCATAATAACCCACTGGAAAAAATGCTAAGTAAATGCATATTGATTATCTGGAGGGCTGGCTACACGAATAAGCAAGGTAAGCAGAGGGGCGAAATGGATCGCTGTGTCCTACCACCTTGGTGAAAACTTGCTGGGACCCGAGGGGTATATAAGCCTCTTGCAAAAGCTTCAGCAGATACCATTGGGGAACAGGCTTTGACCCCATAGGTGGTATCTTTTCCCTTCAGATTTAGTCAAAGAACATCACTGGAACAGAACAATACATCCACACAGAGTAAACTTGAACTAATATAAACTTCTTACGATTAATTTTCACACTTTTATCATATAGTGAACAATGATGTTGTAAATACCTAAAGAATTACATATGCCAAGTAAGCATACATGTAAGTGACTACATGTGGTGTGATAGAACTTCAAAACCCTAGGCATAGTTGTCTATAGTAACATGAAAGCAAATAAGAAGAACCTGTCAAAGTCTAGAACTCTTGATTAGTTTGATTCCATAAAAACCCACTGGAAAAAATGCTAAGCAAGTGCATATTGATTATCTGGAGTGCTGGCTACACGAATAAACAAGGTAGGCAAAGGGGCGAAATGGATCGCTGGGTCCTACCACCTTGGTGAAAACTTGCTGGGACCCGAGATATATAAACCTCTTGCAAAAGCTTCAGCAGATACCATTGGGGAACAGGCTTTGACCCCATAGATGGTTCCTTTTTCCTTCAGATGTCGTCAAAGAACATCACTGGAACAGAACAATACATACACAGAGAGCAAACTTGAACTAATATAAACTTCTTCTTACGATTAATTTTCTCACTTTTATCATATAGTGAACATTGGTGTTGTAAATACCTAAAGAATTACATATGCCAAGTAAGCATACATGTAAGTGACTACATGTGGTGTGATAGAACTTCAAAACCCTAGCCATAGTTGTCTATAGTAACATGAAAGCAAATAAGAAGAACCTGTCAAAGTCTAGAACTCTTCATTAGTTTTATTCCATAATAACCCAATGGAAAAAATGCTAAGCAAGTGCATATTGATTATCTGGAGGGCTGGCTACACGAATAAACAAGGTAAGCAAAGGCGCGAAATGGATCGCTGGGTCCTACCACCTTGGCGAAAACTTGCTGGGACCCGAGGGGTATATAAACCTCTTGCAAAACCTTCAGCAGATACCATTGGGGAACAGGCTTTGAGCTCATAGGTGATATCTTTTCCCTTCAGATTTAGTCACAGAACATCACTGGAACAGAACAATACATCCACACAGAGCAAACTTGAACTAATATAAATTTCTTCTTACGATTAATTTTCAAACTTTTATCATATAGTGAAAAATGGTGTTGTAAATACCTAAAGAATTACATATGGCAAGTAAGCATACGTGTAAGTGACTACATGTGGTGTGATAGAACTTCAAAACGCTAGGCATAGTTGTCTATAGTAACATAAAAACACAAATAAGAAGAACCTGTCAAAGTCTAGAACTCTTGATTAGTTTGATTCCATAATAACCCAATGGAAAAAATGCTAAGCAAATGCTTATTGATTATCTGGAGGGCTGGCTACACGAATAAGCAAGGTAAGCAGAGGGGCGAAATGGATCGCTGGGTCCTACCACCTTGGTGAAAACTTGCTGGGACCCGAGGGGTATATAAGCCTTTTTCAAAAGCTTCAGCAGATACCACTGGGGAACAGGCTTTGACCCCATAGGTGGTATCTTTTCCCTTCAGATTTAGTCAAAGAACATCACTGGAACAGAACAATACATCCACACAGAGTAAACTTGAACTAATATAAACTTCTTACGATTAATTTTCACACTTTTATCATATAGTGAACAATGATGTTGTAAATACCTAAAGAATTACATATGCCAAGTAAGCATACATGTAAGTGACTACAGGTGGTGTGATAGAACTTCAAAACCCTAGGCATAATTGTCTATAGTAACATGAAAGCAAATAAGAAGAACCTGTCAAAGTCTAGAACTCTTGATTAGTTTTATTCCATAAAAACCCACTGGAAAAAATGCTAAGCAAGTGCATATTGATTATCTGGAGTGCTGGCTACACGAATAAACAAGGTAAGCAAAGGGGCGAAATGGATCGCTGGGTCCTACCACCTTGGTGAAAACTTGCTGGGACCCGAGAGGTATATAAACCTCTTGCAAAAGCTTCAGCAGATACCACTGGGGAACAGGCTTTGACCCCATAGGTGGTTCCTTTTTCCTTCAGATTTAGTCAAAGAACATCACTGGAACAGAACAATACATACACAGAGAGCAAACTTGAACTAATATAAACTTCTTCTTACAATTAATTTTTCTCACTTTTATCATATAGTGAACATTGGTGTTGTAAATACCTAAAGAATTACATATGCCAAGTAAGCATACATGTAAGTGACTACATGTGGTGTGATAGAACTTCAAAACACTAGGCATAGTTGTCTAAAGTAACATGAAAGCAAATAAGAAGAACCTGTCAAAGTCTAGAACTCTTGATTAGTTTTATTCCATAATAACCAAATGGAAAAAATGCTAAGCAAGTGCATATTGATTATCTGGAGGGCTGGCTACACGAATAAACAAGGTAAGCAAAGGTGCGAAATGGATCGCTGGGTCCTACCACCTTGGTGAAAACTTGCTGGGACCCGAGGGGTATATAAACCTCTTGCAAAAGCTTCAGCAGATACCATTGGGGAACAGGCTTTGAGCCCATAGGTGATATCTTTTCCCTTCAGATTTAGTCACAGAACATCACTGGAACAGAAAAATACATCCACACAGAGCAAACTTGAACTAATATAAACTTCTTCTTAAGATTAATTTTCACACTTTTATCATATAGTGAAAAATGGTGTTGTAAATACCTAAAGAATTACATATGCCAAGTAAGCATACATGTAAGTGACTGCATGTGGTGTGATAGAACTTCAAAACCCTAGGCATAGTTGTCTATAGTAACATGAAAGCAAATAAGAAGAACCTGTCAAAGTCTAGAACTCTTGATTAGTTTTATTCCATAATAACCCAATGGAAAAAAATGCTAAGCAAGTGCTTATTGATTATCTGGAGGGCTGGCTACACAAATAAACAAGGTAAGCAAAGGCGCGAAATGGATCGCTGGGTCCTATCACCTTGGCGAAAACTTGCTTGGACCCGAGGGGTATATAAACCTCTTGCAAAACCTTCAACAGATACCATTGGGGAACAGGCTTTGAGCCCATAGGTGATATCTTTTCCCTTCAGATTTAGTCACAGAACATCACTGGAACAGAACAATACATCCACACAGAGCAAACTTGAACTAATATAAACTTCTTCTTACGATTAATTTTCACACTTTTATCATATAGTGAAAAATGGTGTTGTAAATACCTAAAGAATTACATATGCCAAGTAAGCATACGTGTAAGTGACTACATGTGGTGTGATAGAACTTCAAAACGCTAGGCATAGTTGTCTATAGTAACATAAAAACGCAAATAAGAAGAACCTGTCAAAGTCTAGAACTCTTGATTAGTTTGATTCCATAATAACCCACTGGAAAAAATGCTAAGTAAATGCATATTGATTATCTGGAGCGCTGGCTACACGAATAAGCAAGGTAAGCAGAGGGGCGAAATGGATCGCTGGGTCCTACCACCTTGGTGAAAACTTGCTGGGACCCGAGGGGTATATAAGCCTCTTGCAAAAGCTTCAGCAGATACCATTGGGGAACAGGCTTTGACCCCATAGGTGGTATCTTTTCCCTTCAGATTTAGTCAAAGAACATCACTGGAACAGAACAATACATCCACACAGAGTAAACTTGAACTAATATAAACTTCTTACGATTAATTTTCACAATTTTATCATATAGTGAACAATGATGTTGTAAATACCTAAAGAATTACATATGCCAAGTAAGCATACATGTAAGTGACTACATGTGGTGTGAAAGAACTTCAAAACCCTAGGCATAGTTGTCTATAGTAAAATGAAAGCAAATAAGAAGAACCTGTCAAAGTCTAGAACTCTTGATTAGTTTGATTCCATAAAAACCCACTGGAAAAAATGCTAAGCAAGTGCATATTGATTATCTGGAGTGCTGGCTACACGAATAAACAAGGTAAGCAAAGGGGCGAAATGGATCGCTGGGTCCTACCACCTTGGTGAAAACTTGCTGGGACCCGAGATATATAAACCTCTTGCAAAAGCTTCAGCAGATACCATTGGGGAACAGGCTTTGACCCCATAGATGGTTCCTTTTTCCTTCAGATGTCGTCAAAGAACATCACTGGAACAGAACAATACATACACAGAGAGCAAACTTGAACTAATATAAACTTCTTCTTACGATTAATTTTCTCACTTTTATCATATAGTGAACATTGGTGTTGTAAATACCTAAAGAATTACATATGCCAAGTAAGCATACATGTAAGTGACTACATGTGGTGTGATAGAACTTCAAAACCCTAGCCATAGTTGTCTATAGTAACATGAAAGCAAATAAGAAGAACCTGTCAAAGTCTAGAACTCTTGATTAGTTTTATTCCATAATAACCCAATGGAAAAAATGCTAAGCAAGTGCATATTGATTATCTGGAGGGCTGGCTACACGAATAAACAAGGTAAGCAAAGGGGCGAAATGGATCGCTGGGTCCTACCACCTTGGCGAAAACTTGCTTGGACCCGAGGGGTATATAAACCTCTTGCAAAACCTTCAACAGATACCATTGGGGAACAGGCTTTGACCCCATAGGTGGTATCTTTTCCCTTCAGATTTAGTCAAAGAACATCACTGGAACAGAACAATACATCCACACAGAGTAAACTTGAACTAATATAAACTTCTTACGATTAATTTTCACACTTTTATCATATAGTGAACAATGATGTTGTAAATACCTAAAGAATTACATATGCCAAGTAAGCATACATGTAAGTGACTACATGTGGTGTGATAGAACTTCAAAACCCTAGCCATAGTTGTCTATAGTAACATGAAAGCAAATAAGAAGAACCTGTCAAAGTCTAGAACTCTTGATTAGTTTTATTCCATAATAACCCAATGGAAAAAATGCTAAGCAAGTGCATATTGATTATCTGGAGGGCTGGCTACACGAATAAACAAGGTAAGCAAAGGCGCGAAATGGATCGCTGGGTCCTACCACCTTGGCGAAAACTTGCTGGGACCCGAGGGGTATATAAACCTCTTGCAAAACCTTCAGCAGATACCATTGGGGAACAGGCTTTGAGCTCATAGGTGATATCTTTTCCCTTCAGATTTAGTCACAGAACATCACTGGAACAGAACAATACATCCACACAGAGCAAACTTGAACTAATATAAACTTCTTCTTACGATTAATTTTCAAACTTTTATCATATAGTGAAAAATGGTGTTGTAAATACCTAAAGAATTACATATGGCAAGTAAGCATACGTGTAAGTGACTACATGTGGTGTGATAGAACTTCAAAACGCTAGGCATAGTTGTCTATAGTAACATAAAAACACAAATAAGAAGAACCTGTCAAAGTCTAGAACTCTTGATTAGTTTGATTCCATAATAACCCAATGGAAAAAATGCTAAGCAAATGCTTATTGATTATCTGGAGGGCTGGCTACACGAATAAGCAAGGTAAGCAGAGGGGCGAAATGGATCGCTGGGTCCTACCACCTTGGTGAAAACTTGCTGGGACCCGAGGGGTATATAAGCCTTTTTCAAAAGCTTCAGCAGATACCACTGGGGAACAGGCTTTGACCCCATAGGTGGTATCTTTTCCCTTCAGATTTAGTCAAAGAACATCACTGGAACAGAACAATACATCCACACAGAGTAAACTTGAACTAATATAAACTTCTTACGATTAATTTTCACACTTTTATCATATAGTGAACAATGATGTTGTAAATACCTAAAGAATTACATATGCCAAGTAAGCATACATGTAAGTGACTACAGGTGGTGTGATAGAACTTCAAAACCCTAGGCATAATTGTCTATAGTAACATGAAAGCAAATAAGAAGAACCTGTCAAAGTCTAGAACTCTTGATTAGTTTTATTCCATAAAAACCCACTGGAAAAAATGCTAAGCAAGTGCATATTGATTATCTGGAGTGCTGGCTACACGAATAAACAAGGTAAGCAAAGGTGCGAAATGGATCGCTGGGTCCTACCACCTTGGTGAAAACTTGCTGGGACCCGAGAGGTATATAAACCTCTTGCAAAAGCTTCAGCAGATACCACTGGGGAACAGGCTTTGACCCCATAGGTGGTTCCTTTTTCCTTCAGATTTAGTCAAAGAACATCACTGGAACAGAACAATACATACACAGAGAGCAAACTTGAACTAATATAAACTTCTTCTTACAATTAATTTTCTCACTTTTATCATATAGTGAACATTGGTGTTGTAAATACCTAAAGAATTACATATGCCAAGTAAGCATACATGTAAGTGACTACATGTGGTGTGATAGAACTTCAAAACACTAGGCATAGTTGTCTAAAGTAACATGAAAGCAAATAAGAAGAACCTGTCAAAGTCTAGAACTCTTGATTAGTTTTATTCCATAATAACCAAATGGAAAAAATGCTAAGCAAGTGCATATTGATTATCTGGAGGGCTGGCTACACAAATAAACAAGGTAAGCAAAGGTGCGAAATGGATCGCTGGGTCCTACCACCTTGGTGAAAACTTGCTGGGACCCGAGGGGTATATAAACCTCTTGCAAAAGCTTCAGCAGATACCATTGGGGAACAGGCTTTGAGCCCATAGGTGATATCTTTTCCCTTCAGATTTAGTCACAGAACATCACTGGAACAGAAAAATACATCCACACAGAGCAAACTTGAACTAATATAAACTTCTTCTTAAGATTAATTTTCACACTTTTATCATATAGTGAAAAATGGTGTTGTAAATACCTAAAGAATTACATATGCCAAGTAAGCATACATGTAAGTGACTGCATGTGGTGTGATAGAACTTCAAAACCCTAGGCATAGTTGTCTATAGTAACATGAAAGCAAATAAGAAGAACCTGTCAAAGTCTAGAACTCTTGATTAGTTTTATTCCATAATAACCCAATGGAAAAAAATGCTAAGCAAGTGCTTATTGATTATCTGGAGGGCTGGCTACACGAATAAACAAGGTAAGCAAAGGCGCGAAATGGATCGCTGGGTCCTACCACCTTGGCGAAAACTTGCTTGGACCCGAGGGGTATATAAACCTCTTGCAAAACCTTCAACAGATACCATTGGGGAACAGGCTTTGAGCCCATAGGTGATATCTTTTCCCTTCAGATTTAGTCACAGAACATCACTGGAACAGAACAATACATCCACACAGAGCAAACTTGAACTAATATAAACTTCTTCTTACGATTAATTTTCACACTTTTATCATATAGTGAAAAATGGTGTTGTAAATACCTAAAGAATTACATATGCCAAGTAAGCATACGTGTAAGTGACTACATGTGGTGTGATAGAACTTCAAAACGCTAGGCATAGTTGTCTATAGTAACATAAAAACGCAAATAAGAAGAACCTGTCAAAGTCTAGAACTCTTGATTAGTTTGATTCCATAATAACCCACTGGAAAAAATGCTAAGTAAATGCATATTGATTATCTGGAGCGCTGGCTACACGAATAAGCAAGGTAAGCAGAGGGGCGAAATGGATCGCTGGGTCCTACCACCTTGGTGAAAACTTGCTGGGACCCGAGGGGTATATAAGCCTCTTGCAAAAGCTTCAGCAGATACCATTGGGGAACAGGGTTTGATCCCATAGGTGGTATCTTTTCCCTTCAGATTTAGTCAAAGAACATCACTGGAACAGAACAATACATCCACACAGAGTAAACTTGAACTAATGTAAACTTCTTCTTAAGATTAATTTTCACACTTTTATCATATAGTGAAAAATGGTGTTGTAAATACCTAAAGAATTACATATGCCAAGTAAGCATACATGTAAGTGACTGCATGTGGTGTGATAGAACTTCAAAACCCTAGGCATAGTTGTCTATAGTAACATGAAAGCAAATAAGAAGAACCTGTCAAAGTCTAGAACTCTTGATTAGTTTGATTCCATAAAAACCCACTGGAAAAAATGCTAAGCAAGTGCATATTGATTATCTGGAGTGCTGGCTACACGAATAAACAAGGTAAGCAAAGGGGCGAAATGGATCGCTGGGTCCTACCACCTTGGTGAAAACTTGCTGGGACCCGAGATATATAAACCTCTTGCAAAAGCTTCAGCAGATACCATTGGGGAACAGGCTTTGACCCCATAGATGGTTCCTTTTTCCTTCAGATGTCGTCAAAGAACATCACTGGAACAGAACAATACATACACAGAGAGCAAACTTGAACTAATATAAACTTCTTCTTACGATTAATTTTCTCACTTTTATCATATAGTGAACATTGGTGTTGTAAATACCTAAAGAATTACATATGCCAAGTAAGCATACATGTAACTGACTACATGTGGTGTGATAGAACTTCAAAACCCTAGCCATAGTTGTCTATAGTAACATGAAAGCAAATAAGAAGAACCTGTCAAAGTCTAGAACTCTTCATTAGTTTTATTCCATAATAACCCAATGGAAAAAATGCTAAGCAAGTGCATATTGATTATCTGGAGGGCTGGCTACACGAATAAACAAGGTAAGCAAAGGCGCGAAATGGATCGCTGGGTCCTACCACCTTGGTGAAAACTTGCTGGGACCCGAGGGGTATATAAACCTCTTGCAAAACCTTCAGCAGATACCATTGGGGAACAGGCTTTGAGCTCATAGGTGATATCTTTTCCCTTCAGATTTAGTCACAGAACATCACTGGAACAGAACAATACATCCACACAGAGCAAACTTGAACTAATATAAACTTCTTCTTACGATTAATTTTCACACTTTTATCATATAGTGAAAAATGGTGTTGTAAATACCTAAAGAATTACATATGGCAAGTAAGCATACGTGTAAGTGACTACATGTGGTGTGATAGAACTTCAAAACGCTAGGCATAGTTGTCTATAGTAACATAAAAACACAAATAAGAAGAACCTGTCAAAGTCTAGAACTCTTGATTAGTTTGATTCCATAATAACCCAATGGAAAAAATGCTAAGCAAATGCTTATTGATTATCTGGAGGGCTGGCTACACGAATAAGCAAGGTAAGCAGAGGGGCGAAATGGATCGCTGGGTCCTACCACCTTGGTGAAAACTTGCTGGGACCCGAGGGGTATATAAGCCTCTTGCAAAAGCTTCAGCAGATACCACTGGGGAACAGGCTTTGACCCCATAGGTGGTATCTTTTCCCTTCAGATTTAGTCAAAGAACATCACTGGAACAGAACAATACATCCACACAGAGTAAACTTGAACTAATATAAACTTCTTACGATTAATTTTCACACTTTTATCATATAGTGAACAATGATGTTGTAAATACCTAAAGAATTACATATGCCAAGTAAGCATACATGTAAGTGACTACAGGTGGTGTGATAGAACTTCAAAACCCTAGGCATAATTGTCTATAGTAACATGAAAGCAAATAAGAAGAACCTGTCAAAGTCTAGAACTCTTGATTAGTTTTATTCCATAAAAACCCACTGGAAAAAATGCTAAGCAAGTGCATATTGATTATCTGGAGTGCTGGCTACACGAATAAACAAGGTAAGCAAAGGGGCGAAATGGATCGCTGGGTCCTACCACCTTGGTGAAAACTTGCTGGGACCCGAGAGGTATATAAACCTCTTGCAAAAGCTTCAGCAGATACCACTGGGGAACAGGCTTTGACCCCATAGGTGGTTCCATTTTCCTTCAGATTTAGTCAAAGAACATCACTGGAACAGAACAATACATACACAGAGAGCAAACTTGAACTAATATAAACTTCTTCTTACAATTAATTTTCTCACTTTTATCATATAGTGAACATTGGTGTTGTAAATACCTAAAGAATTACATATGCCAAGTAAGCATACATGTAAGTGACTACATGTGGTGTGATAGAACTTCAAAACACTAGGCATAGTTGTCTAAAGTAACATGAAAGCAAATAAGAAGAACCTGTCAAAGTCTAGAACTCTTGATTAGTTTTATTCCATAATAATCAAATGGAAAAAATGCTAAGCAAGTGCATATTGATTATCTGGAGGGCTGGCTACACGAATAAACAAGGTAAGCAAAGGTGCGAAATGGATCGCTGGGTCCTACCACCTTGGTGAAAACTTGCTTGGACCCGAGGGGTATATAAACCTCTTGCAAAAGCTTCAGCAGATACCATTGGGGAACAGGCTTTGAGCCCACAGGTGATATCTTTTCCCTTCAGATTTAGTCACAGAACATCACTGGAACAGAAAAATACATCCACACAGAGCAAACTTGAACTAATATAAACTTCTTCTTAAGATTAATTTTCACACTTTTATCATATAGTGAAAAATGGTGTTGTAAATACCTAAAGAATTACATATGCCAAGTAAGCATACATGTAAGTGACTGCATGTGGTGTGATAGAACTTCAAAACCCTAGGCATAGTTGTCTATAGTAACATGAAAGCAAATAAGAAGAACCTGTCAAAGTCTAGAACTCTTGATTAGTTTTATTCCATAATAACCCAATGGAAAAAAATGCTAAGCAAGTGCTTATTGATTATCTGGAGGGCTGGCTACACGAATAAACAAGGTAAGCAAAGGCGCGAAATGGATCCCTGGGTCCTACCACCTTGGCGAAAACTTGCTTGGACCCGAGGGGTATATAAACCTCTTGCAAAACCTTCAACAGATACCATTGGGGAACAGGCTTTGAGCCCATAGGTGATATCTTTTCCCTTCAGATTTAGTCACAGAACATCACTGGAACAGAACAATACATCCACACAGAGCAAACTTGAACTAATATAAACTTCTTCTTACGATTAATTTTCACACTTTTATCATATAGTGAAAAATGGTGTTGTAAATACCTAAAGAATTACATATGCCAAGTAAGCATACGTGTAAGTGACTACATGTGGTGTGATAGAACTTCAAAACGCTAGGCATAGTTGTCTATAGTAACATAAAAACGCAAATAAGAAGAACCTGTCAAAGTCTAGAACTCTTGATTAGTTTGATTCCATAATAACCCACTGGAAAAAATGCTAAGTAAATGCATATTGATTATCTGGAGCGCTGGCTACACGAATAAGCAAGGTAAGCAGAGGGGCGAAATGGATCGCTGGGTCCTACCACCTTGGTGAAAACTTGCTGGGACCCGAGGGGTATATAAGCCTCTTGCAAAAGCTTCAGCAGATACCATTGGGGAACAGGCTTTGACCCCATAGGTGGTATCTTTTCCCTTCAGATTTAGTCAAAGAACATCACTGGAACAGAACAATACATCCACACAGAGTAAACTTGAACTAATATAAACTTCTTACGATTAATTTTCACAATTTTATCATATAGTGAACAATGATGTTGTAAATACCTAAAGAATTACATATGCCAAGTAAGCATACATGTAAGTGACTACATGTGGTGTGATAGAACTTCAAAACCCTAGGCATAGTTGTCTATAGTAACATGAAAGCAAATAAGAAGAACCTGTCAAAGTCTAGAACTCTTGATTAGTTTGATTCCATAAAAACCCACTGGAAAAAATGCTAAGCAAGTGCATATTGATTATCTGGAGTGCTGGCTACACGAATAAACAAGGTAAGCAAAGGGGCGAAATGGATCGCTGGGTCCTACCACCTTGGTGAAAACTTGCTGGGACCCGAGATATATAAACCTCTTGCAAAAGCTTCAACAGATACCATTGGGGAACAGGCTTTGACCCCATAGATGGTTCCTTTTTCCTTCAGATGTCGTCAAAGAACATCACTGGAACAGAACAATACATACACAGAGAGCAAACTTGAACTAATATAAACTTCTTCTTACGATTAATTTTCTCACTTTTATCATATAGTGAACATTGGTGTTGTAAATACCTAAAGAATTACATATGCCAAGTAAGCATACATGTAAGTGACTACATGTGGTGTGATAGAACTTCAAAACCCTAGCCATAGTTGTCTATAGTAACATGAAAGCAAATAAGAAGAACCTGTCAAAGTCTAGAACTCTTGATTAGTTTTATTCCATAATAACCCAATGGAAAAAATGCTAAGCAAGTGCATATTGATTATCTGGAGGGCTGGCTACACGAATAAACAAGGTAAGCAAAGGCGCGAAATGGATCGCTGGGTCCTACCACCTTGGCGAAAACTTGCTGGGACCCGAGGGGTATATAAACCTCTTGCAAAACCTTCAGCAGATACCATTGGGGAACAGGCTTTGAGCTCATAGGTGATATCTTTTCCCTTCAGATTTTTTTTTTTTTTTTTTTTTTTATACTTTATTTTAAAGGATTTTTCAAGTAAAAACACAGAACAAACAACACTGGCTCGGACTACACACACACACACACAAAAAAAAAAAAAAAAAAAAAAAAAAAAGGTACATAAAGGTATATTAATAAAGAGCTGCACAGCAGACTAGGTGCCCAGAAGGGATATGCAGCCTAGACCTTAGAGAAGTCTTTGGGGGCCGACTGAGCTGTTAACTTGTCCAAATACCCAAGAAATGGACCCCAAACAGCAGAAAAGTTTTCAATAGAATCAATCCTCAAAAGTCGAAGTCTTTCCATCTGTATGACAGAGATCATATCCATAATCCACATCTGGAAGGAAGGGGGTGAGGGTGACTTCCAGTTCTTAAGCACAAGTCTCTTAGCCACGACCATACCCAGCATTAAGGACTGTTTCAATGCACCTGAAAGGCAAGAGGTGCGCTGTGAGAGGCCGAAGATGGCAAGTTCAGCATCCGGTGGAAGAGGCTTATTGTAAGCCTTGGAGTACCAGTCAAAAATGCTTGACCAAAATCCAGACAATAAAGGGCAAAACCAAAAAGCATGAGAAGCTGTATCCTCTGCCACCTTACACCTGTCACATATTGGTGAAACGGAGGGGAAAATTTTATGTAATTTAGCTTTGGTGTAATGTAAGCGGTGAATAACTTTGAACTGGATCAGTTGGTGTCTACTATTAACTGAACAAGCATGTATCGTAGCCAAGCACCTGTCCCACGTGTCATCGGAGAGCTCAACTCCTAGATCTTCCTCCCAGGCCTCCTTAAATCTTACAGTAGGGGCTGAGAGACAACTTCCAAATAAAGAAACAAATTTAGAAATAAGACGTACAGAGCCAGGAGGATTGAAAAAAACATCGAAAAAGACATGCTTCTCTGGGAGGAGTTCAAAATTACAAATTTTGGACTTCACGTAATGTCTGATTTGTAAATAACGAAAAAAATGTGCATGAGGCAAATCAAATTTCTCTCTTAACTGATTAAAAGATGCAAACCGTCCCTCAATATAAAGATCTTTAATGGAACCCAAACCTTTTTCCCTCCAGACATGATACGTTTTATCAGACCATGGGGGTAAAAAGGACTGATTGTAACAAATTGGCGTATGAACAGAGGTCTCCGGCAGGGCCAGAACTTTTCTCACTTGATTTAAAATTTTGACAGAATTTTTCAAAACAAAGCTTAATTTATTCAGCTCTTTGGGCTTATCCAATTTGGAGAACAGCAGTGCCGTTAAGGAGGTGCCAACAGCCAGGTTGGTCTCCATTTGTACCCACAAGGGGGACTCAGGGGTCTGATTACCCGGTACCTCCTTCAGCCAGAACATTAAAGCCCTAATATTGGCAGCCCAATAATAATTTTTAAATACTGGCATACCCAGACCACCCAAAGACTTGGATTTTTGTAGATGACTCTTAGAAATCCGGTGGGTCTTATAATTCCAAAAATAAGACAGGATTATAGAATCCAGTTCCTTAAAGAAAGCAGAGTTAAGAAAAATAGGGAGATTTTGACACAGATATAGGAATCTAGGAAGAGAAACCATCTTAATTGAATTTATACGGCCAATCATAGACAAAGGTAAAATTTTCCAATTCCCTATGTTACTTTTGAGCTTAGAAAGAAACTCCGCAAAATTTAACTTAAATATTAATTTGGGATCTTTGGGGATTGTCAGACCAAGATACGTGAAATGATCCCTAACTATCTTAAATGGCATATCCTCCAAAAAGCCAGGGCTGTAAGTGTCAGAGAGAGGCATAAAGTTACTCTTTGACCAATTAATGGTATATCCCGATAGTCTCCCAAAAGAAGTAATTAAATCTAAAAGAATGGGAACTGATCTCTCAGAGTTCCGTAAATATAATATAATATCGTCAGCATACAGGCTAATAAGAGCTTCCCGGCCCCCCACTTCAAGACCTGTAATATCTGTATGACGCCTTATACTTAGGGCGAGAGGCTCTATCGCAATGGCAAAAAGTGCAGGTGAGAGGGGACAACCCTGTTGCACTGAACGCTGCAAGGGAAATCTAGGCGACCTGTCTGTGTTAGTTAAAACTGAACACATTGGCCTGGCGTATATTAATCTAACCCAAGATATAAATGCCTCGCCAAACCCAAAACGCTGTAATGACGCAAACATATAAGGCCATTCGACCTGATCAAAAGCTTTCTGCGCATCCAAGGACAGGATAGCTGCCCCATTTGCTTTTGTATGATTGGCATATATTGTGTTGAGAAGGCGACGTACATTCGAGAAAGAGAATCTGCCAGGGATAAATCCAGTCTGGTCAGGGTGAATGATAGAGGGTAGATGTTTGTTAAGCCGAATAGCTAACGCTTTAGTAATTACTTTTCTATCAAAATTCTGAAGTGCAATTGGCCTATAGCTGGCTGGGTCAGTTTCATCCTTATTTTTCTTTAGAATAAGAGAGATATTGGCTTCGTACAATGAACTAGGCAATTTTTTTTCTTTTTTAGAACAGATTATCATTCTTAGGAGGAGCGGGGCAAGGATATCACAAAATCGTTTAAAAAATTCAGCACAGAATCCATCTGGCCCAGCCGCCTTCCCATTTGGAAATGACTTCACAGCATTGATTATCTCCTCCAAAGTAAAGTCAGAATCCAAGTCGGCCCTAGCGTCGTCGTCAAGCTTAGGAATTTCAAGAGAGTCGAAAAAATCCGTTAGATCAGAATGAGTGGCTATATTATCAGAAGTATAAAGTTGATTGTAAAAATCCTTAAAGCGAGCATTAATGTCCTTGGGGTTAGTTAACAGGATTCCCTCTTTAGACTTAATGCTATAAATCGACCTGGAAGCCTGAATCCCTTTGAGCTGTCGCGCCAAGAGCCTATCAGGCTTATCCCCTGTTTCAAAGTGTCTCTGCCTCATTTTCAAGAAAAGGTTATTTATTTGACCACCAAGAATGCCGCTGTACTCATACTTAAGCTTCATTATTTTGTTGTAATCGTCAGATGATTTTGACTTCTGATATGCCAATTCAAGCATAGGAAGAATAGTTTGTATCTCTAAAAGCCGCCTATCTTTTTCCTTTTTGGAAGCAGATTCATAAGAAATGATATGCCCACGTATAACCACTTTTAAAGTCTCCCAAAGAGTAGAATCTGACACCTCCCCATTATCATTAAACTCTTTAAAATCTTTCAGCTTGACATTAATATATTCTACAAATTTACCATCAGTAAGCAGAGATGGATTAAAACGCCAGGAATAAGACCGCTTAGGAAGAGAGAAGTCAACAGACATGGTCAGGGGACTGTGATCAGATATCAATATACTGTGGTATTTGGTATCAATAACCTGCGAAATTAACTGGGAATCAACCAAAAAATAATCTATTCTACTATATGATTTGTGGACATGAGAGTAGTAAGAATAGTCCCTATCAGCAGGGTGCTGAACTCTCCAAATGTCCACCAAATTCCTGCATTTAAGCAGGTTGTTTAAAACCTGTACGGACGCAATTCCGGGGGGAGGGCGAGAGGATAGTCTATCCAAGTAAGGGTCTAAATAACAATTCAGATCTCCCCCGATTATTATATTGGAATTACTCCCATCAGGGATTAAGTCAAAAACCTTCTTGAAAAAATTAGGGTCGTCAGTGTTTGGACCATAGATGTTTAAAAAAGTCAGCGGGAACGAGTTTATGGTTCCAGAAACAATAATATATCTGCCGTAAGGATCAGTGACCATAGAGGAAAGTTTAAATGGAATGCTTTTCCTAAAAAGAATGGCCACCCCACGAGCATGGGAAGTGAACGGTGATTGATAGACCTGTGATATCCAACTGCACCTTAATCTATGCTGCTCTGTCGTTTTAATATGGGTCTCTTGCAGAAAAATCACATCTGCTGATAATGATTTAAGGTGTCTAAATACTTTTTCTCTTTTTATAGCATGTCCAAGCCCCTTAACGTTCCAAGAGACCAATGTCACGTTTCCCCCCCCAATCAATGCCTTATCAAAGTGCCTAGGCATACTCAAAGAAAAAAAAATTAAATCTTAGAATGGGCATCCACCTTTGAAAACATAAAATGACTAGCAGCATCTGAAGAATACATGGTGAAAGACTAACCAAAATTAAACAAGTCCGAGCCAGAAAGAACAACAACCCCCAACTTACCCCACCCGCCTTCGTGTCTACCCGAACCAGACACAAAATTCCCAGTTCCATCCAGAAAGGAGCTGCCGGGCAGTTATCAAAAAACAACACCTCCGGGGAAAAAGAACACCTCCCCAAGGCCTCAATTATGTGATCACAGACAGAATATTGCCGCAAAAAAAAAAAAAAAAAAAAATATATATATATATATATATATATATATATATATATATATATATATATATATATATATAAAAAAAAAAATTATGAAAAATAAATCAATAAAAAAGTGGAAATTAAAATAAACAAATGAGTAAATATCAATACATAAAATGAATTAATTAAATTAAAAAATAAATAAATAAAATAAAAATAAATAAAAAAATTAGACAGGAGGTACAGAATTATTTATTTATTTTTCATCTAAAAAAAAAAAAAAAAAAAAAAAAGGGCAGAAAGTAGAACTAAGTTACCCCCAAAACTGAAATTAAGCATTCATAAAACCGATAAGAGAACAAACCATATAACAGATTGGGCACGCAGCACAATCGTAATTGTTTAGTCATGAGTTTAGTGCATTGTGCGCTCACAGCGACTCTATAACGTTAGCTGTCAGTCTCAAGTACGCAACAGCACAAGGAAATTGCAATCGATCATACTCGAGTCTACTCTCCGGAATTCTCACCACATTTTTCCACAAATCGCGCTGCCTTCTCCGGATCATCAAAGACTGTTGGCGGCCTCTCTCCATGCTGGTGAATCTGCAGCCTAGCCGGGTACCGCAATGTAAACTTAATGCCTCTTTTGCGCAGGGCTTGCATTACGTCCCGAAAGGCGTTCCGTTGCGACATCACCTCGGCGGTATAATCGGGAAAGATCAGCACCCTTTTACCCTTGTATTCTAATGGTTGCATTCTCCCGCGACGCAGAATCAGCTCCTTCACTTGGAAATGATGGATGCGCGCCAAGATAGTACGCGGCTTCTCACCAGCTGCAGGCTTAGGCTGGAGAGAACGGTGTGCTCGATCCACTTTAACCGGGTGAGGGAAATGCTCTTCCCCGAGCAGTTGAGGAATCAGCCTGGAGACAAATTCGGTGGGTTTACCTTCCTCTTCGTCCTCTTGTATCCCCACAATCTTAATGTTGTGCCTTCGAGACCGAGCCTCAAGGTCTAGAACTTTAGCGCGGAGCTGATTGTTTTGCTGAGACAGCTCTGAATACTTGGTTTCCAACACGGTTATTCGCGCCTCAAAGTCAGTAATAGCCAACTCTTGGTTAGCCACCCGGGCCTGCAGCTCAGACTGCGATGTCACAAGTTTCTGAAAATTGAGCTCAAAAGCATCAAAACGGGCGTTTACTCCCCGCAATATGGACTCGGACATCTCTTTGCAGATCTCCTTACACATAGCGTAAGCAGTGTCCGGTAATTTCTCAGCTTTGTCGGGTGAGCTGTTAGCTTTAGCAGTAGCTGCGGTGACTTGGTCATCAGCGTTCTTAACTTTAGAGGTACTCGGCTTCGGCATTATCGAGTCACAACACGAGTTTACTTGAGAGAAATATGTAAACAAACTATAATAGCTCAAAACAAAATAAAACACGGCAAAATAATAACTTTATAGAGGCCTCAGAGAGGAGCCCTGAACAAACACGTCTATACCTCAAACATGCGCACTAGCGCCCCCCTTTCCCTTCAGATTTAGTCACAGAACATCACTGGAACAGAACAATACATCCACACAGAGCAAACTTGAACTAATATAAACTTCTTCTTACGATTAATTTTCACACTTTTATCATATAGTGAAAAATGGTGTTGTAAATACCTAAAGAATTACATATGGCAAGTAAGCATACGTGTAAGTGACTACATGTGGTGTGATAGAACTTCAAAACGCTAGGCATAGTTGTCTATAGTAACATAAAAACACAAATAAGAAGAACCTGTCAAAGTCTAGAACTCTTGATTAGTTTGATTCCATAATAACCCAATGGAAAAAATGCTAAGCAAATGCTTATTGATTATCTGGAGGGCTGGCTACACGAATAAGCAAGGTAAGCAGAGGGGCGAAATGGATCGCTGGGTCCTACCACCTTGATGAAAACTTGCTGGGACCCGAGGGGTATATAAGCCTCTTGCAAAAGCTTCAGCAGATACCACTGGGGAACAGGCTTTGACCCCATAGGTGGTATCTTTTCCCTTCAGATTTAGTCAAAGAACATCACTGGAACAGAACAATACATCCACACAGAGTAAACTTGAACTAATATAAACTTCTTACGATTAATTTTCACACTTTTATCATATAGTGAACAATGATGTTGTAAATACCTAAAGAATTACATATGCCAAGTAAGCATACATGTAAGTGACTACATGTGGTGTGATAGAACTTCAAAACCCTAGGCATAGTTGTCTATAGTAACATGAAAGCAAATAAGAAGAACCTGTCAAAGTCTAGAACTCTTGATTAGTTTTATTCCATAAAAACCCACTGGAGAAAATGCTAAGCAAGTGCATATTGATTATCTGGAGTGCTGGCTACACGAATAAACAAGGTAAGCAAAGGGGCGAAATGGATCGCTGGGTCCTACCACCTTGGTGAAAACTTGCTGGGACCCGAGGGGTATATAAGCCTCTTGCAAAAGCTTCAGCAGATACCATTGGGGAACAGGCTTTGACCCCATAGGTGGTATCTTTTCCCTTCAGATTTAGTCAAAGAACATCACTGGAACAGAACAATACATCCACACAGAGTAAACTTGAACTAATATAAACTTCTTACGATTAATTTTCACAATTTTATCATATAGTGAACAATGATGTTGTAAATACCTAAAGAATTACATATGCCAAGTAAGCATACATGTAAGTGACTACATGTGGTGTGATAGAACTTCAAAACCCTAGGCATAGTTGTCTATAGTAACATGAAAGCAAATAAGAAGAACCTGTCAAAGTCTAGAACTCTTGATTAGTTTGATTCCATAAAAACCCACTGGAAAAAATGCTAAGCAAGTGCATATTGATTATCTGGAGTGCTGGCTACACGAATAAACAAGGTAAGCAAAGGGGCGAAATGGATCGCTGGGTCCTACCACCTTGGTGAAAACTTGCTGGGACCCGAGATATATAAACCTCTTGCAAAAGCTTCAGCAGATACCATTGGGGAACAGGCTTTGACCCCATAGATGGTTCCTTTTTCCTTCAGATGTCGTCAAAGAACATCACTGGAACAGAACAATACATACACAGAGAGCAAACTTGAACTAATATAAACTTCTTCTTACAATTAATTTTCTCACTTTTATCATATAGTGAACATTGGTGTTGTAAATACCTAAAGAATTACATATGCCAAGTAAGCATACATGTAAGTGACTACATGTGGTGTGATAGAACTTCAAAACCCTAGGCATAGTTGTCTATAGTAACATGAAAGCAAATAAGAAGAACCTGTCAAAGTCTAGAACTCTTGATTAGTTTTATTCCATAATAACCCAATGGAAAAAATGCTAAGCAAGTGCATATTGATTATCTGGAGGGCTGGCTACACGAATAAACAAGGTAAGCAAAGGCGCGAAATGGATCGCTGGGTCCTACCACCTTGGCGAAAACTTGCTGGGACCCGAGGGGTATATAAACCTCTTGCAAAACCTTCAGCAGATACCATTGGGGAACAGGCTTTGAGCTCATAGGTGATATTTTTTCCCTTCAGATTTAGTCACAGAACATCACTGGAACAGAACAATACATCCACACAGAGCAAACTTGAACTAATATAAACTTCTTCTTACGATTAATTTTCACACTTTTATCATATAGTGAAAAATGGTGTTGTAAATACCTAAAGAATTACATATGGCAAGTAAGCATACGTGTAAGTGACTACATGTGGTGTGATAGAACTTCAAAACGCTAGGCATAGTTGTCTATAGTAACATAAAAACACAAATAAGAAGAACCTGTCAAAGTCTAGAACTCTTGATTAGTTTGATTCCATAATAACCCAATGGAAAAAATGCTAAGCAAATGCTTATTGATTATCTGGAGGGCTGGCTACACGAATAAGCAAGGTAAGCAGAGGGGCGAAATGGATCGCTGGGTCCTACCACCTTGGTGAAAACTTGCTGGGACCCGAGGGGTATATAAGCCTCTTGCAAAAGCTTCAGCAGATACCACTGGGGAACAGGCTTTGACCCCATAGGTGGTATCTTTTCCCTTCAGATTTAGTCAAAGAACATCACTGGAACAGAACAATACATCCACACAGAGTAAACTTGAACTAATATAAACATCTTACGATTAATTTTCACACTTTTATCATATAGTGAACAATGATGTTGTAAATACCTAAAGAATTACATATGCCAAGTAAGCATACATGTAAGTGACTACATGTGGTGTGATAGAACTTCAAAACCCTAGGCATAGTTGTCTATAGTAACATGAAAGCAAATAAGAAGAACCTGTCAAAGTCTAGAACTCTTGATTAGTTTTATTCCATAAAAACCCACTGGAGAAAATGCTAAGCAAGTGCATATTGATTATCTGGAGTGCTGGCTACACGAATAAACAAGGTAAGCAAAGGGGCGAAATGGATCGCTGGGTCCTACCACCTTGGTGAAAACTTGCTGGGACCCGAGAGGTATATAAACCTCTTGCAAAAGCTTCAGCAGATACCACTGGGGAACAGGCTTTGACCCCATAGGTGGTTCCCTTTTCCTTCAGATTTAGTCAAAGAACATCACTGGAACAGAACAATACATACACAGAGAGCAAACTTGAACTAATATAAACTTCTTCTTACGATTAATTTTCTCACTTTTATCATATAGTGAACATTGGTGTTGTAAATACCTAAAGAATTACATATGCCAAGTAAGCATACATGTAAGTGACTACATGTGGTGTGATAGAACTTCAAAACACTAGGCATAGTTGTCTAAAGTAACATGAAAGCAAATAAGAAGAACCTGTCAAAGTCTAGAACTCTTGATTAGTTTTATTCCATTATAACCAAATGGAAAAAATGCTAAGCAAGTGCATTTTGATTATCTGGAGGGCTGGCTACACGAATAAACAAGGTAAGCAAAGGTGCGAAATGGATCGCTGGGTCCTACCACCTTGGTGAAAACTTGCTGGGACCTGAGGGGTATATAAACCTCTTGCAAAAGCTTCAGCAGATACCATTGGGGAACAGGCTTTGAGCCCATAGGTGATATCTTTTCCCTTCAGATTTAGTCACAGAACATCACTGGAACAGAACAATACATCCACACAGAGCAAACTTGAACTAATGTAAACTTCTTCTTAAGATTAATTTTCACACTTTTATCATATAGTGAAAAATGGTGTTGTAAATACCTAAAGAATTACATATGCCAAGTAAGCATACATGTAAGTGACTGCATGTGGTGTGATAGAACTTCAAAACCCTAGGCATAGTTGTCTATAGTAACATGAAAGCAAATAAGAAGAACCTGTCAAAGTCTAGAACTCTTGATTAGTTTTATTCCATAATAACCCAATGGAAAAAAATG
Source organism: Scardinius erythrophthalmus (assembly GCF_964197995.2). Lineage (NCBI taxonomy): Eukaryota > Metazoa > Chordata > Actinopteri > Cypriniformes > Leuciscidae > Scardinius > Scardinius erythrophthalmus. Next base: position 7,167,254 of record NC_138235.1, on the reverse strand, counting down.
CTAAGCAAGTGCTTATTGATTATCTGGAGGGCTGGCTACACGAATAAACAAGGTAAGCAAAGGCGCGAAATGGATCGCTGGGTCCTACCACCTTGGCGAAAACTTGCTTGGACCCGAGGGGTATATAAACCTCTTGCAAAACCTTCAACAGATACCATTGGGGAACAGGCTTTGAGCCCATAGGTGATATCTTTTCCCTTCAGATTTAGTCACAGAACATCACTGGAACAGAACAATACATCCACACAGAGCAAACTTGAACTAATATAAACTTCTTCTTACGATTAATTTTCACACTTTTATCATATAGTGAAAAATGGTGTTGTAAATACCTAAAGAATTACATATGCCAAGTAAGCATACGTGTAAGTGACTACATGTGGTGTGATAGAACTTCAAAACGCTAGGCATAGTTGTCTATAGTAACATAAAAACGCAAATAAGAAGAACCTGTCAAAGTCTAGAACTCTTGATTAGTTTTATTCCATAATAACCCAATGGAAAAAAATGCTAAGCAAGTGCTTATTGATTATCTGAAGGGCTGGCTACACGAATAAACAAGGTAAGCAAAGGCGCGAAATGGATTGCTGGGTCCTACCACCTTGGCGAAAACTTGCTGGGACCCGAGATATATAAACCTCTTGCAAAAGCTTCAGCAGATACCATTGGGGAACAGGCTTTGACCCCATAGATGGTTCCTTTTTCCTTCAGATGTCGTCAAAGAACATCACTGGAACAGAACAATACATACACAGAGAGCAAACTTGAACTAATATAAACTTCTTCTTACGATTAATTTTCTCACTTTTATCATATAGTGAACATTGGTGTTGTAAATACCTAAAGAATTACATATGCCAAGTAAGCATACATGTAAGTGACTACATGTGGTGTGATAGAACTTCAAAACCCTAGCCATAGTTGTCTATAGTAACATGAAAGCAAATAAGAAGAACCTGTCAAAGTCTAGAACTCTTGATTAGTTTTATTCCATAATAACCCAATGGAAAAAATGCTAAGCAAGTGCATATTGATTATCTGGAGGGCTGGCTACACGAATAAACAAGGTAAGCAAAGGCGCGAAATGGATCGCTGGGTCCTACCACCTTGGCGAAAACTTGCTGGGACCCGAGGGGTATATAAACCTCTTGCAAAACCTTCAGCAGATACCATTGGGGAACAGGCTTTGAGCTCATAGGTGATATCTTTTCCCTTCAGATTTAGTCACAGAACATCACTGGAACAGAACAATACATCCACACAGAGCAAACTTGAACTAATATAAACTTCTTCTTACGATTAATTTTCACACTTTTATCATATAGTGAAAAATGGTGTTGTAAATACCTAAAGAATTACATATGGCAAGTAAGCATACGTGTAAGTGACTACATGTGGTGTGATAGAACTTCAAAACGCTAGGCATAGTTGTCTATAGTAACATGAAAACACAAATAAGAAGAACCTGTCAAAGTCTAGAACTCTTGATTAGTTTGATTCCATAATAACCCAATGGAAAAAATGCTAAGCAAATGCTTATTGATTATCTGGAGGGCTGGCTACATGAATAAGCAAGGTAAGCAGAGGGGCGAAATGGATCGCTGGGTCCTACCACCTTGGTGAAAACTTGCTGGGACCCGAGGGGTATATAAGCCTCTTGCAAAAGCTTCAGCAGATACCACTGGGGAACAGGCTTTGACCCCATAGGTGGTATCTTTTCCCTTCAGATTTAGTCAAAGAACATCACTGGAACAGAACAATACATCCACACAGAGTAAACTTGAACTAATATAAACTTCTTACGATTAATTTTCACACTTTTATCATATAGTGAACAATGATGTTGTAAATACCTAAAGAATTACATATGCCAAGTAAGCATACATGTAAGTGACTACATGTGGTGTGATAGAACTTCAAAACCCTAGGCATAGTTGTCTATAGTAACATGAAAGCAAATAAGAAGAACCTGTCAAAGTCTAGAACTCTTGATTAGTTTTATTCCATTATAACCAAATGGAAAAAATGCTAAGCAAGTGCATTTTGATTATCTGGAGGGCTGGCTACACGAATAAACAAGGTAAGCAAAGGTGCGAAATGGATCGCTGGGTCCTACCACCTTGGTGAAAACTTGCTGGGACCCGAGGGGTATATAAACCTCTTGCAAAAGCTTCAGCAGATACCATTGGGGAACAGGCTTTGAGCCCATAGGTGATATCTTTTCCCTTCAGATTTAGTCACAGAACATCACTGGAACAGAACAATACATCCACACAGAGCAAACTTGAACTAATGTAAACTTCTTCTTAAGATTAATTTTCACACTTTTATCATATAGTGAAAAATGGTGTTGTAAATACCTAAAGAATTACATATGCCAAGTAAGCATACATGTAAGTGACTGCATGTGGTGTGATAGAACTTCAAAACCCTAGGCATAGTTGTCTATAGTAACATGAAAGCAAATAAGAAGAACCTGTCAAAGTCTAGAACTCTTGATTAGTTTTATTCCTTAATAACCCAATGGAAAAAAATGCTAAGCAAGTGCTTATTGATTATCTGGAGGGCTGGCTACACGAATAAACAAGGTAAGCAAAGGCGCGAAATGGATCGCTGGGTCCTACCACCTTGGCGAAAACTTGCTTGGACCCGAGGGGTATATAAACCTCTTGCAAAACCTTCAACAGATACCATTGGGGAACAGGCTTTGAGCCCATAGGTGATATCTTTTCCCTTCAGATTTAGTCACAGAACATCACTGGAACAGAACAATACATCCACACAGAGCAAACTTGAACTAATATAAACTTCTTCTTACGATTAATTTTCACACTTTTATCATATAGTGAAAAATGGTGTTGTAAATACCTAAAGAATTACATATGCCAAGTAAGCATACGTGTAAGTGACTACATGTGGTGTGATAGAACTTCAAAACGCTAGGCATAGTTGTCTATAGTAACATAAAAACGCAAATAAGAAGAACCTGTCAAAGTCTAGAACTCTTGATTAGTTTGATTCCATAATAACCCACTGGAAAAAATGCTAAGTAAATGCATATTGATTATCTGGAGCGCTGGCTACACGAATAAGCAAGGTAAGCAGAGGGGCGAAATGGATCGCTGGGTCCTACCACCTTGGTGAAAACTTGCTGGGACCCGAGGGGTATATAAGCCTCTTGCAAAAGCTTCAGCAGATACCACTGGGGAACAGGCTTTGACCCCATAGGTGGTATCTTTTCCCTTCAGATTTAGTCAAAGAACATCACTGGAACAGAACAATACATCCACACAGAGTAAACTTGAACTAATATAAACTTCTTACGATTAATTTTCACACTTTTATCATATAGTGAACAATGATGTTGTAAATACCTAAAGAATTACATATGGCAAGTAAGCATACATGTAAGTGACTACATGTGGTGTGATAGAACTTCAAAACCCTAGGCATAGTTGTGTATAGTAACATGAAAGCAAATAAGAAGAACCTGTCAAAGTCTAGAACTCTTGATTAGTTTGATTCCATAAAAACCCACTGTAAAAAATGCTAAGCAAGTGCATATTGATTATCTGGAGTGCTGGCTACACGAATAAACAAGGTAAGCAAAGGGGCGAAATGGATCGCTGGGTCCTACCACCTTGGTGAAAACTTGCTGGGACCCGAGAGGTATATAAACCTCTTGCAAAAGCTTCAGCAGATACCATTGGGGAACTGGCTTTGAGCTCATAGGTGATATCTTTTCCCTTCAGATTTAGTCACAGAACATCACTGGAACAGAACAATACATCCACACAGAGTAAACTTGAACTAATATAAACTTCTTACGATTAATTTTCACACTTTTATCATATAGTGAACAATGATGTTGTAAATACCTAAAGAATTACATATGCCAAGTAAGCATACATGTAAGTGACTACATGTGGTGTGATAGAACTTCAAAACACTAGGCATAGTTGTCTAAAGTAACATGAAAGCAAATAAGAAGAACCTGTCAAAGTCTAGAACTCTTGATTAGTTTTATTCCATAATAACCAAATGGAAAAAATGCTAAGCAAGTGCATATTGATTATCTGGAGTGCTGGCTACACGAATAAACAAGGTAAGCAAAGGTGCGAAATGGATCGCTGGGTCCTACCACCTTGGTGAAAACTTGCTTGGACCCGAGGGGTATATAAACCTCTTGCAAAAGCTTCAGCAGATACCATTGGGGAACAGGCTTTGAGCCCACAGGTGATATCTTTTCCCTTCAGATTTAGTCACAGAACATCACTGGAACAGAAAAATACATCCACACAGAGCAAACTTGAACTAATATAAACTTCTTCTTAAGATTAATTTTCACACTTTTATCATATAGTGAAAAATGGTGTTGTAAATACCTAAAGAATTACATATGCCAAGTAAGCATACATGTAAGTGACTGCATGTGGTGTGATAGAACTTCAAAACCCTAGGCATAGTTGTCTATAGTAACATGAAAGCAAATAAGAAGAACCTGTCAAAGTCTAGAACTCTTGATTAGTTTTATTCCATAATAACCCAATGGAAAAAAATGCTAAGCAAGTGCTTATTGATTATCTGGAGGGCTGGCTACACGAATAAACAAGGTAAGCAAAGGCGCGAAATGGATCCCTGGGTCCTACCACCTTGGCGAAAACTTGCTTGGACCCGAGGGGTATATAAACCTCTTGCAAAACCTTCAACAGATACCATTGGGGAACAGGCTTTGAGCCCATAGGTGATATCTTTTCCCTTCAGATTTAGTCACAAAACATCACTGGAACAGAACAATACATCCACACAGAGCAAACTTGAACTAATATAAACTTCTTCTTACGATTAATTTTCACACTTTTATCATATAGTGAAAAATGGTGTTGTAAATACCTAAAGAATTACATATGCCAAGTAAGCATACGTGTAAGTGACTACATGTGGTGTGATAGAACTTCAAAACGCTAGGCATAGTTGTCTATAGTAACATAAAAACGCAAATAAGAAGAACCTGTCAAAGTCTAGAACTCTTGATTAGTTTGATTCCATAATAACCCACTGGAAAAAATGCTAAGTAAATGCATATTGATTATCTGGAGCGCTGGCTACACGAATAAGCAAGGTAAGCAGAGGGGCGAAATGGATCGCTGGGTCCTACCACCTTGGTGAAAACTTGCTGGGACCCGAGGGGTATATAAGCCTCTTGCAAAAGCTTCAGCAGATACCATTGGGGAACAGGCTTTGACCCCATAGGTGGTATCTTTTCCCTTCAGATTTAGTCAAAGAACATCACTGGAACAGAACAATACATCCACACAGAGTAAACTTGAACTAATATAAACTTCTTACGATTAATTTTCACAATTTTATCATATAGTGAACAATGATGTTGTAAATACCTAAAGAATTACATATGCCAAGTAAGCATACATGTAAGTGACTACATGTGGTGTGATAGAACTTCAAAACCCTAGGCATAGTTGTCTATAGTAACATGAAAGCAAATAAGAAGAACCTGTCAAAGTCTAGAACTCTTGATTAGTTTGATTCCATAAAAACCCACTGGAAAAAATGCTAAGCAAGTGCATATTGATTATCTGGAGTGCTGGCTACACGAATAAACAAGGTAAGCAAAGGGGCGAAATGGATCGCTGGGTCCTACCACCTTGGTGAAAACTTGCTGGGACCCGAGATATATAAACCTCTTGCAAAAGCTTCAACAGATACCATTGGGGAACAGGCTTTGACCCCATAGATGGTTCCTTTTTCCTTCAGATGTCGTCAAAGAACATCACTGGAACAGAACAATACATACACAGAGAGCAAACTTGAACTAATATAAACTTCTTCTTACGATTAATTTTCTCACTTTTATCATATAGTGAACATTGGTGTTGTAAATACCTAAAGAATTACATATGCCAAGTAAGCATACATGTAAGTGACTACATGTGGTGTGATAGAACTTCAAAACCCTAGCCATAGTTGTCTATAGTAACATGAAAGCAAATAAGAAGAACCTGTCAAAGTCTAGAACTATTGATTAGTTTTATTCCATAATAACCCAATGGAAAAAATGCTAAGCAAGTGCATATTGATTATCTGGAGGGCTGGCTACACGAATAAACAAGGTAAGCAAAGGCGCGAAATGGATCGCTGGGTCCTACCACCTTGGCGAAAACTTGCTGGGACCCGAGGGGTATATAAACCTCTTGCAAAACCTTCAGCAGATACCATTGGGGAACAGGCTTTGAGCTCATAGGTGATATCTTTTCCCTTCAGATTTAGTCACAGAACATCACTGGAACAGAACAATACATCCACACAGAGCAAACTTGAACTAATATAAACTTCTTCTTACGATTAATTTTCACACTTTTATCATATAGTGAAAAATGGTGTTGTAAATACCTAAAGAATTACATATGGCAAGTAAGCATACGTGTAAGTGACTACATGTGGTGTGATAGAACTTCAAAACGCTAGGCATAGTTGTCTATAGTAACATAAAAACACAAATAAGAAGAACCTGTCAAAGTCTAGAACTCTTGATTAGTTTGATTCCATAATAACCCAATGGAAAAAATGCTAAGCAAATGCTTATTGATTATCTGGAGGGCTGGCTACACGAATAAGCAAGGTAAGCAGAGGGGCGAAATGGATCGCTGGGTCCTACCACCTTGGTGAAAACTTGCTGGGACCCGAGGGGTATATAAGCCTCTTGCAAAAGCTTCAGCAGATACCACTGGGGAACAGGCTTTGACCCCATAGGTGGTATCTTTTCCCTTCAGATTTAGTCAAAGAACATCACTGGAACAGAACAATACATCCACACAGAGTAAACTTGAACTAATATAAACTTCTTACGATTAATTTTCACACTTTTATCATATAGTGAACAATGATGTTGTAAATACCTAAAGAATTACATATGCCAAGTAAGCATACATGTAAGTGACTACATGTGGTGTGATAGAACTTCAAAACCCTAGGCATAGTTGTCTATAGTAACATGAAAGCAAATAAGAAGAACCTGTCAAAGTCTAGAACTCTTGATTAGTTTTATTCCATAAAAACCCACTGGAGAAAATGCTAAGCAAGTGCATATTGATTATCTGGAGTGCTGGCTACACGAATAAACAAGGTAAGCAAAGGGGCGAAATGGATCGCTGGGTCCTACCACCTTGGTGAAAACGCCTCGGTTACGACTGTAACCTCGGTTCCCTGAAGAGGGAACGAGCGTTGCGTCGAGTTTGACGCTATGGGAACGCTTTGCGTGATGATGTCTTGAAGCACATGTAAAATCAGTCCAATGGCGTGGCGGAGCGTCAGATGCGGGTGACGTCACGTACCAGGAAACTATAAAGCCTGCTTGAAAACAGAGAGCGACAGCTTCGTAAAAAAGTCTGAAGTAGCCGCTGACAGGCATGAAGGAGATATGGCAAGGTGACGCAACGCTCGTTCCCTCTTCAGGGAACCGAGGTTACAGTCGTAAACGAGGCGTTCCCTTTCAAGGGAACTCGCGTTGCGTCGAGTTTGACGCTATGGGAACGTCTATACCAACGCCACCATAGCTACGAATGTCTGTCCTGTGTGAAATCAAGTGAGCAGCACTAGGAAGACAGAACATGAGACCCTGGAGTAGAGTCCAAATCCAGAGAGTAGAACCTGACGAATGTGTGCGGTGAGGACCAGCCTGCCGCATCACAAACGTCCTGTAAGGAAACTCCTGATATAAGGGCCTTGGAGGCCGCCATACTCCTAGTAGAGTGCGACCGGACAGCCATAGGAGAAGGCTGTCCGGCTGCTTCATAAGCAAGCGAAATGGCCTAACCACCCACTTGCTCATCCTTTGCTTAGACACTGGATATCCCTTGTTAGGGGACCCGAAACACCCAAATAATTGGTAGTTTTAAGCCACAGGGCAGCTCTGTGGACATAGCGTCTAACGCCCGAACTGGGCAAAGCAAATAGTTCTTTCCTGGTCCGTGAAAAGGAAGAGGACAGAAGGCCTGCAGAAAATAGTTAGAAGGAACAGAGCTTTCAGTGTCAAGAACTTCTCTGGAGCCTCCTCAATAGGCTCAAAAGGGGCCAGGGAAAGGCCTTGCAGCGCAAAGGACAAACCCCATGGAGGGACCCTAGAGCAAACTGCAGGCCTCAGCCTCAAGTGCCACGAAGGAAACGAGATACCAAGGGGTCTTTCCCCACAGAGATTCCACCCAAAAGCATGTGGTAAGCACCTATGGCCGCCACATAAACCTTTAAAGTGGACGGGGTTAGACCTGCAGTGAACCGTTCTTGCAGGAACTCCAGCACTGTACCAAGTGGGCAGTTAACTGGGTCCAACCGACAGTCACTACACCAAGAAGTGAATAGTCTCCACTTCAGGGCATAAAGTTTCCTCGTGGAGGGAGCTCTGGACTGTAGAATGGTCTCAACAACCTCAGTTGAGAGACCTGACACTATGCGCTGGGCCCCCTCAGAGGCCAAGCCCACAGGTTCCACAGTTCTGGTCGGGGGTGAAATATCGAGCCCTCCGCTTGGGACAGAAGATCCCTCCTGACGGGTAGCTCCAGGGGAGGCCCGTCGAGGAGAGACACGAGGTCGGGAAACCATACTCTGCCCGGCCAGTGCGGGGCTATCAGAAGCAGGCAAACCCGGTCCCTGCGAACTCTTTCCAGAACTCCCGGGAGCAGAGCAACTGGGGGAAAAGCGTACAGACGTAGCCTCGGCCACGTCTGCACCATAGCATCCAGTCCCAGAGGAGCTGGATGCGTGAGGGAGAACCAAAGTGGACAGTGAGACGTCTCTCGAGACGCAAACAGATCCACTTGTGCTTGCCAAACTCCCTCCATATCAGCTCCACCACCTCGGGGTGGAGCCTCCATTCCCCGGGCCTCAGCCCCTGTCTCGACAGAGTGTCTGCTCCTATATTCTGGACCCCGGGGATGTACGCTGCCCTGAGAGACAGCAGCTTTCCCTGGGACCACAAGAGGATATGGCGTGCCAAGTTGCATAACGGGCGCGAGCGCAAACCCCCCTGGTGGTTGATATAGGCGACTACCGACGTGTTGTCCGTATGTACTACACATGGTGTCCCCTGAGACCTGTGATAAAGCTCCTCAGAGCCCGGAAGACAGCTAACATCTCTAGGCTATAGAATGCCAGGAACGATGATGGTCTTCCCACAGACCTTGAGATGAGCGACCCTCAGGATCGCTCCCCAACCCGTGAGGGAAGCATCCGTCGTTAGCAGTTTGCGACGACAAGGAGCTCCCAGCACTGGGCCCTGGGACAGGAACCAAGGTTTCTTCCACATAACCAAGGCACGTAGGCATCACCGCGTGACCTTGATTGTGCGAAATGGGTTGCCCCTTTGGGAAAAACCCTCTGGTCCTGAGCCACCACTGCAGGGGCCTCATGTACAGCAGTCCAAAAGGTATCCCGTTGGAAGCTGCTGCCATGAGACCCAACAGTCTCTGGAACTGTTTGACAGTGAGTAGCTGGCCTAGCTTTACACTTCTCACAGCTGCCAGGATCGAAGCGTGGCGATGACAGGCGCGCCTGCATCGACACTGAATCCCAAACCACGCCTAAAAAAGTGGTCCTCAAAAATAGAGAAGCACACTCTTCTTGGCGTTCAGCCGTAACCCCAACTCTTTCATATGGGCGAGAACAACGTCTCGATGTTGAACCGCCATCTAATGCGACTGAGCTAAAATCAACCAATCGTCGATGTAGTTCGTGATGCGAATACCCCGGAGGCGCAGAGGCGCCAGAGCTGCATCCACGCATTTGGTGAAAGTGCGGGGTGATAAAGCCAGGCCGAATGGAAGAACTCGATATTGGTATGCTTTGCCCCCGAAAGCAAACCTCAGGAACTTCCAATGACACGGACGGATGGAAATATGCGTCCTTGAGGTCTATCGTGACAAACCAGTCCTCGGACTAATCTGTGGCACGATTGTCTCAATGTTAACATTTTGAACTTGAGCTGCATGACAACTCGAAGACCTAAAAAGGGACGCAATCCCCCGTCCTACTTTGGAACTATGAAGTACCGGCTGTAAAACCCGGTTTCCCTGTTGGAGGGAGGTACATATTCTATGGCCCCTTTCTCTAACAGAGTGTTTACTTCCTGTTCCATAACCAGAACCTGCTCGGGGCCCACCATTGTGGGCAGGATCCCCATAAACCGCGGTGGGCGTTACCAGAATTGTATCTAATACCCTTTTTCCACGGTCTGCAGGACCCAACGAGAAACATTTGACAGTAGCTTCCATGCTGTCAAAGATTCTACTAGAGGTACCAGTCTCTCGAGACTGGTTTCTGGATTTTGTTGCTGTTGAGTAGTCGGTTCGTCGCCCTGTAACGGCGCACCGGCAGGGAACGACCAAACAGACTGCTCTAGCACCCTCCTCAGAGGGGGCGGGCATCCCGAGGCCACTACGTTTCCAGGTGGACCTTGAGATATGTGCTCGCCGGAGACCGCTGCGCCCTGTAACACCGGAGGCGGCAGGGTTGGCAGAACGGTCCCCTGAGGGCACCGAAGAGAGACGGCACCGTATTTTTCTCCTGCTGTTGAGCAGTCGGTTCGTCGCCCTGTAACGGCGCACCGGCAGGGAACGACCAAACAGACTGCTCTAGCACCCTCCTCAGAGGGGGCGGGCATCCCGAGGCCACTACGTTTCCGGGTGGACCTTGAGATATGTGCTCGCCGGAGACCGCTGCGCCCTGAAACACCAGAGGTGGCAGGGTTGGCAGAACGGTCCCCTAAGGGTACCGAAGAGAGACGGGCACCGTGAAAAGAGGTGTTGACCGCTGCACTTCGGGGGGGGGGACTACCCTCATTGTCCTGAGTCCTCGAGCATCAGGACAAAAAATTTACTAAGAGAACCAGCCTCTCAAGACTGGTGTAGATGTTACTCGAGCGACCAATTCAGTGCCCTGTATGGCGAACCGGCAGGGAACGACTGAACTGACTGCTCTAGGACCCTCCTCGGAGGGGGCAAGCATCCCAGGACCACTACGTTTCCGGGTGGACCCTGAGATATGTGCTCGCCGGAGACCACTGCGCCCCGAAACACACAAAGTGGCAGGGTTAGCATAAATGGCAAAGACATCGTGTATAAACACACGCGGAATAAGCCTTGCCCACCAGAGATATATTTTTTATTTTTTTTATGTCACTCTGAGGGGCTTATTTAGGCAATGCCGAAACACTTAGGGACGATGCTGTTGCTAGAGAGAGATAGCTCGCGAGCGTCTCTCCCACCTTTGGCATCTCCTCATAACCATGTCTCTTTAACCAGAAAATAGAGGAATAATCAGATATATTTGGAATTAAACACTCTATATGACACTGGTTTCTCCCACGATCTCGACACCTCAGTATGGAGATCGGGGAAAAACGGCAGATTTCGGCGTTGTGATTGTGCACGTGAGGGCAGGAAGCGTTCGTCAAGTTTATTATTTATTTATTTATTTATTTGAACGAACGTCCTGTTTATAAGATTGCCACACAATACATAGTCTATCGACTGCTCTTGTCACTACATCCAGCAATTCTTCAACATTAACAACATCCAGTTCCTCAGAACTGGACAATTGCAGTGTTTGTGTAACCATCAGGGGGAAGAAACCGCCGCGCGTGCTTCCGCACCCTGATGAGAAACACCGGGTCTATCAGGCAAGGGCTGAGATAAGGCAGAGCCCGTCTCAGACCCCGCTGATAGATCCATTTGCGAACCCCAGGACTGAGATCGCCGCTGTGCCTCGGCAGCAGCGGGACCCGAGCCCTGGGGAGCGCGAGCTTCCCGGAAGAAACTCAGCCGGGATCGGAGCGAGCGCATGGACAGCGCCTCACAATGCACACAAGCCAGCACCCTCGAGTGCTGACTGGGCATGCTCCTCTCCCAAACAAACAATACACAGAACGTGAGTGTCCCTACCCATAATAAAAACGCGGGCAGGGATGCACACACATTCTGAACTGATCGCTGGATTGCATAATGTGACAGACAACAATAAATAGACAGAGACAGATTTCACATAAAGCGCTACTGAAGACACAGAAGCTGTCGCTCTCTGTTTTCAAGCAGGCTTTATAGTTTCCTGGTACGTGACGTCACCCGCATCTGACGCTCCGCCACGCCATTGGACTGATTTTACATGTGCTTCAAGACATCATCACGCAAAGCGTTCCCATAGCGTCAAACTCGACGCAACGCGAGTTCCCTTGAAAGGGAACTTGCTGGGACCCGAGGGGTATATAAGCCTCTTGCAAAAGCTTCAGCAGATACCATTGGGGAACAGGCTTTGACCCCATAGGTGGTATCTTTTCCCTTCAGATTTAGTCAAAGAACATCACTGGAACAGAACAATACATCCACACAGAGTAAACTTGAACTAATATAAACTTCTTACGATTAATTTTCACAATTTTATCATATAGTGAACAATGATGTTGTAAATACCTAAAGAATTACATATGCCAAGTAAGCATACATGTAAGTGACTACATGTGGTGTGATAGAACTTCAAAACCCTAGGCATAGTTGTCTATAGTAACATGAAAGCAAATAAGAAGAACCTGTCAAAGTCTAGAACTCTTGATTAGTTTTATTCCATAATAACCCAATGGAAAAAAATGCTAAGCAAGTGCTTATTGATTATCTGGAGGGCTGGCTACACGAATAAACAAGGTAAGCAAAGGCGCGAAATGGATCCCTGGGTCCTACCACCTTGGCGAAAACTTGCTTGGACCCGAGGGGTATATAAACCTCTTGCAAAACCTTCAACAGATACCATTGGGGAACAGGCTTTGAGCCCATAGGTGATATCTTTTCCCTTCAGATTTAGTCACAAAACATCACTGGAACAGAACAATACATCCACACAGAGCAAACTTGAACTAATATAAACTTCTTCTTACGATTAATTTTCACACTTTTATCATATAGTGAAAAATGGTGTTGTAAATACCTAAAGAATTACATATGCCAAGTAAGCATACGTGTAAGTGACTACATGTGGTGTGATAGAACTTCAAAACGCTAGGCATAGTTGTCTATAGTAACATAAAAACGCAAATAAGAAGAACCTGTCAAAGTCTAGAACTCTTGATTAGTTTGATTCCATAATAACCCACTGGAAAAAATGCTAAGTAAATGCATATTGATTATCTGGAGCGCTGGCTACACGAATAAGCAAGGTAAGCAGAGGGGCGAAATGGATCGCTGGGTCCTACCACCTTGGTGAAAACTTGCTGGGACCCGAGGGGTATATAAGCCTCTTGCAAAAGCTTCAGCAGATACCATTGGGGAACAGGCTTTGACCCCATAGGTGGTATCTTTTCCCTTCAGATTTAGTCAAAGAACATCACTGGAACAGAACAATACATCCACACAGAGTAAACTTGAACTAATATAAACTTCTTACGATTAATTTTCACAATTTTATCATATAGTGAACAATGATGTTGTAAATACCTAAAGAATTACATATGCCAAGTAAGCATACATGTAAGTGACTACATGTGGTGTGATAGAACTTCAAAACCCTAGGCATAGTTGTCTATAGTAACATGAAAGCAAATAAGAAGAACCTGTCAAAGTCTAGAACTCTTGATTAGTTTGATTCCATAAAAACCCACTGGAAAAAATGCTAAGCAAGTGCATATTGATTATCTGGAGTGCTGGCTACACGAATAAACAAGGTAAGCAAAGGGGCGAAATGGATCGCTGGGTCCTACCACCTTGGTGAAAACTTGCTGGGACCCGAGATATATAAACCTCTTGCAAAAGCTTCAACAGATACCATTGGGGAACAGGCTTTGACCCCATAGATGGTTCCTTTTTCCTTCAGATGTCGTCAAAGAACATCACTGGAACAGAACAATACATACACAGAGAGCAAACTTGAACTAATATAAACTTCTTCTTACGATTAATTTTCTCACTTTTATCATATAGTGAACATTGGTGTTGTAAATACCTAAAGAATTACATATGCCAAGTAAGCATACATGTAAGTGACTACATGTGGTGTGATAGAACTTCAAAACCCTAGCCATAGTTGTCTATAGTAACATGAAAGCAAATAAGAAGAACCTGTCAAAGTCTAGAACTATTGATTAGTTTTATTCCATAATAACCCAATGGAAAAAATGCTAAGCAAGTGCATATTGATTATCTGGAGGGCTGGCTACACGAATAAACAAGGTAAGCAAAGGCGCGAAATGGATCGCTGGGTCCTACCACCTTGGCGAAAACTTGCTGGGACCCGAGGGGTATATAAACCTCTTGCAAAACCTTCAGCAGATACCATTGGGGAACAGGCTTTGAGCTCATAGGTGATATCTTTTCCCTTCAGATTTAGTCACAGAACATCACTGGAACAGAACAATACATCCACACAGAGCAAACTTGAACTAATATAAACTTCTTCTTACGATTAATTTTCACACTTTTATCATATAGTGAAAAATGGTGTTGTAAATACCTAAAGAATTACATATGGCAAGTAAGCATACGTGTAAGTGACTACATGTGGTGTGATAGAACTTCAAAACGCTAGGCATAGTTGTCTATAGTAACATAAAAACACAAATAAGAAGAACCTGTCAAAGTCTAGAACTCTTGATTAGTTTGATTCCATAATAACCCAATGGAAAAAATGCTAAGCAAATGCTTATTGATTATCTGGAGGGCTGGCTACACGAATAAGCAAGGTAAGCAGAGGGGCGAAATGGATCGCTGGGTCCTACCACCTTGGTGAAAACTTGCTGGGACCCGAGGGGTATATAAGCCTCTTGCAAAAGCTTCAGCAGATACCACTGGGGAACAGGCTTTGACCCCATAGGTGGTATCTTTTCCCTTCAGATTTAGTCAAAGAACATCACTGGAACAGAACAATACATCCACACAGAGTAAACTTGAACTAATATAAACTTCTTACGATTAATTTTCACACTTTTATCATATAGTGAACAATGATGTTGTAAATACCTAAAGAATTACATATGCCAAGTAAGCATACATGTAAGTGACTACATGTGGTGTGATAGAACTTCAAAACCCTAGGCATAGTTGTCTATAGTAACATGAAAGCAAATAAGAAGAACCTGTCAAAGTCTAGAACTCTTGATTAGTTTTATTCCATAAAAACCCACTGGAGAAAATGCTAAGCAAGTGCATATTGATTATCTGGAGTGCTGGCTACACGAATAAACAAGGTAAGCAAAGGGGCGAAATGGATCGCTGGGTCCTACCACCTTGGTGAAAACTTGCTGGGACCCGAGGGGTATATAAGCCTCTTGCAAAAGCTTCAGCAGATACCATTGGGGAACAGGCTTTGACCCCATAGGTGGTATCTTTTCCCTTCAGATTTAGTCAAAGAACATCACTGGAACAGAACAATACATCCACACAGAGTAAACTTGAACTAATATAAACTTCTTACGATTAATTTTCACAATTTTATCATATAGTGAACAATGATGTTGTAAATACCTAAAGAATTACATATGCCAAGTAAGCATACATGTAAGTGACTACATGTGGTGTGATAGAACTTCAAAACCCTAGGCATAGTTGTCTATAGTAACATGAAAGCAAATAAGAAGAACCTGTCAAAGTCTAGAACTCTTGATTAGTTTGATTCCATAAAAACCCACTGGAAAAAATGCTAAGCAAGTGCATATTGATTATCTGGAGTGCTGGCTACACGACTAAACAAGGTAAGCAAAGGGGCGAAATGGATCGCTGGGTCCTACCACCTTGGTGAAAACTTGCTGGGACCCGAGATATATAAACCTCTTGCAAAAGCTTCAGCAGAAACCATTGGGGAACAGGCTTTGACCCCATAGATGGTTCCTTTTTCCTTCAGATGTCGTCAAAGAACATCACTGGAACAGAACAATACATACACAGAGAGCAAACTTGAACTAATATAAACTTCTTCTTACGATTAATTTTCTCACTTTTATCATATAGTGAACATTGGTGTTGTAAATACCTAAAGAATTACATATGCCAAGTAAGCATACATGTAAGTGACTACATGTGGTGTGATAGAACTTCAAAACCCTAGCCATAGTTGTCTATAGTAACATGAAAGCAAATAAGAAGAACCTGTCAAAGTCTAGAACTCTTGATTAGTTTTATTCCATAATAACCCAATGGAAAAAATGCTAAGCAAGTGCATATTGATTATCTGGAGGGCTGGCTACACGAATAAACAAGGTAAGCAAAGGCGCGAAATGGATCGCTGGGTCCTACCACCTTGGCGAAAACTTGCTGGGACCCGAGGGGTATATAAACCTCTTGCAAAACCTTCAGCAGATACCATTGGGGAACAGGCTTTGAGCTCATAGGTGATATCTTTTCCCTTCAGATTTAGTCACAGAACATCACTGGAACAGAACAATACATCCACACAGAGCAAACTTGAACTAATATAAACTTCTTCTTACGATTAATTTTCACACTTTTATCATATAGTGAAAAATGGTGTTGTAAATACCAAAAGAATTACATATGGCAAGTAAGCATACGTGTAAGTGACTACATGTGGTGTGATAGAACTTCAAAACGCTAGGCATAGTTGTCTATAGTAACATAAAAACACAAATAAGAAGAACCTGTCAAAGTCTAGAACTCTTGATTAGTTTGATTCCATAATAACCAAATGGAAAAAATGCTAAGCAAGTGCATTTTGATTATCTGGAGGGCTGGCTACACGAATAAACAAGGTAAGCAAAGGTGCGAAATGGATCGCTGGGTCCTACCACCTTGGTGAAAACTTGCTGGGACCCGAGGGGTATATAAACCTCTTGCAAAAGCTTGAGCAGATACCATTGGGGAACAGGCTTTGAGCCCATAGGTGATATCTTTTCCCTTCAGATTTAGTCACAGAACATCACTGGAACAGAACAATACATCCACACAGAGCAAACTTGAACTAATGTAAACTTCTTCTTAAGATTAATTTTCACACTTTTATCATATAGTGAAAAATGGTGTTGTAAATACCTAAAGAATTACATATGCCAAGTAAGAATACATGTAAGTGACTGCATGTGGTGTGATAGAACTTCAAAACCCTAGGCATAGTTGTCTATAGTAACATGAAAGCAAATAAGAAGAACCTGTCAAAGTCTAGAACTCTTGATTAGTTTTATTCCATAATAACCCAATGGAAAAAAATGCTAAGCAAGTGCTTATTGATTATCTGGAGGGCTGGCTACACGAATAAACAAGGTAAGCAAAGGCGCGAAATGGATCGCTGGGTCCTACCACCTTGGCGAAAACTTGCTTGGACCCGAGGGGTATATAAACCTCTTGCAAAACCTTCAACAGATACCATTTGGGAACAGGCTTTGAGCCCATAGGTGATATCTTTTCCCTTCAGATTTAGTCACAGAACATCACTGGAACAGAACAATACATCCACACAGAGCAAACTTGAACTAATATAAACTTCTTCTTACGATTAATTTTCACACTTTTATCATATAGTGAAAAATGGTGTTGTAAATACCTAAAGAATTACATATGCCAAGTAAGCATACGTGTAAGTGACTACATGTGGTGTGATAGAACTTCAAAACGCTAGGCATAGTTGTCTATAGTAACATAAAAACGCAAATAAGAAGAACCTGTCATAGTCTAGAACTCTTGATTAGTTTGATTCCATAATAACCCACTGGAAAAAATGCTAAGTAAATGCATATTGATTATCTGGAGCGCTGGCTACACGAATAAGCAAGGTAAGCAGAGGGGCGAAATGGATCGCTGGGTCCTACCACCTTGGTGAAAACTTGCTGGGACCCGAGGGGTATATAAGCCTCTTGCAAAAGCTTCAGCAGATACCATTGGGGAACAGGCTTTGACCCCATAGGTGATATCTTTTCCCTTCAGATTTAGTCAAAGAACATCACTGGAACAGAACAATACATCCACACAGAGTAAACTTGAACTAATATAAACTTCTTACGATTAATTTTCACACTTTTATCATATAGTGAACAATGATGTTGTAAATACCTAAAGAATTACATATGCCAAGTAAGCATACATGTAAGTGACTACATGTGGTGTGATAGAACTTCAAAACCCTAGGCATAGTTGTGTATAGTAACATGAAAGCAAATAAGAAGAACCTGTCAAAGTCTAGAACTCTTGATTAGTTTGATTCCATAAAAACCCACTGTAAAAAATGCTAAGCAAGTGCATATTGATTATCTGGAGTGCTGGCTACACGAATAAACAAGGTAAGCAAAGGGGCGAAATGGATCGCTGGGTCCTACCACCTTGGTGAAAACTTGCTGGGACCCGAGAGGTATATAAACCTCTTGCAAAAGCTTCAGCAGATACCATTGGGGAACAGGCTTTGACCCCATAGATGGTTCCTTTTTCCTTCAGATGTCGTCAAAGAACATCACTGGAACAGAACAATACATACACAGAGAGCAAACTTGAACTAATATAAACTTCTTCTTACGATTAATTTTCTCACTTTTATCATATAGTGAACATTGGTGTTGTAAATACCTAAAGAATTACATATGCCAAGTAAGCATACATGTAAGTGACTACATGTGGTGTGATAGAACTTCAAAACCCTAGCCATAGTTGTCTATAGTAACATGAAAGCAAATAAGAAGAACCTGTCAAAGTCTAGAACTCTTGATTAGTTTTATTCCATAATAACCCAATGGAAAAAATGCTAAGCAAGTGCATATTGATTATCTGGAGGGCTGGCTACACGAATAAACAAGGTAAGCAAAGGCGCGAAATGGATCGCTGGGTCCTACCACCTTGGCGAAAACTTGCTGGGACCCGAGGGGTAAATAAACCTCTTGCAAAAGCTTCAGCAGATACCATTGGGGAACTGGCTTTGAGCTCATAGGTGATATCTTTTCCCTTCAGATTTAGTCACAGAACATCACTGGAACAGAACAATACATCCACACAGAGTAAACTTGAACTAATATAAACTTCTTACGATTAATTTTCACACTTTTATCATATAGTGAACAATGATGTTGTAAATACCTAAAGAATTACATATGCCAAGTAAGCATACATGTAAGTGACTACATGTGGTGTGATAGAACTTCAAAACACTAGGCATAGTTGTCTAAAGTAACATGAAAGCAAATAAGAAGAACCTGTCAAAGTCTAGAACTCTTGATTAGTTTTATTCCATAATAACCAAATGGAAAAAATGCTAAGCAAGTGCATATTGATTATCTGGAGGGCTGGCTACACGAATAAACAAGGTAAGCAAAGGGGCGAAATGGATCGCTGGGTCCTACCACCTTGGTGAAAACTTGCTTGGACCCGAGGGGTATATAAACCTCTTGCAAAAGCTTCAGCAGATACCATTGGGGAACAGGCTTTGAGCCCACAGGTGATATCTTTTCCCTTCAGATTTAGTCACAGAACATCACTGGAACAGAAAAATACATCCACACAGAGCAAACTTGAACTAATATAAACTTCTTCTTAAGATTAATTTTCACACTTTTATCATATAGTGAAAAATGGTGTTGTAAATACCTAAAGAATTACATATGCCAAGTAAGCATACATGTAAGTGACTGCATGTGGTGTGATAGAACTTCAAAACCCTAGGCATAGTTGTCTATAGTAACATGAAAGCAAATAAGAAGAACCTGTCAAAGTCTAGAACTCTTGATTAGTTTTATTCCATAATAACCCAATGGAAAAAAATGCTAAGCAAGTGCTTATTGATTATCTGGAGGGCTGGCTACACGAATAAACAAGGTAAGCAAAGGCGCGAAATGGATCCCTGGGTCCTACCACCTTGGCGAAAACTTGCTTGGACCCGAGGGGTATATAAACCTCTTGCAAAACCTTCAACAGATACCATTGGGGAACAGGCTTTGAGCCCATAGGTGATATCTTTTCCCTTCAGATTTAGTCACAGAACATCACTGGAACAGAACAATACATCCACACAGAGCAAACTTGAACTAATGTAAACTTCTTCTTAAGATTAATTTTCACACTTTTATCATATAGTGAAAAATGGTGTTGTAAATACCTAAAGAATTACATATGCCAAGTAAGCATACATGTAAGTGACTGCATGTGGTGTGATAGAACTTCAAAACCCTAGGCATAGTTGTCTATAGTAACATGAAAGCAAATAAGAAGAACCTGTCAAAGTCTAGAACTCTTGATTAGTTTTATTCCATAATAACCCAATGGAAAAAAATGCTAAGCAAGTGCTTATTGATTATCTGGAGGGCTGGCTACACGAATAAACAAGGTAAGCAAAGGCGCGAAATGGATCGCTGGGTCCTACCACCTTGGCGAAAACTTGCTTGGACCCGAGGGGTATATAAACCTCTTGCAAAACCTTCAACAGATACCATTGGGGAACAGGCTTTGAGCCCATAGGTGATATCTTTTCCCTTCAGATTTAGTCACAGAACATCACTGGAACAGAACAATACATCCACACAGAGCAAACTTGAACTAATATAAACTTCTTCTTACGATTAATTTTCACACTTTTATCATATAGTGAAAAATGGTGTTGTAAATACCTAAAGAATTACATATGCCAAGTAAGCATACGTGTAAGTGACTACATGTGGTGTGATAGAACTTCAAAACGCTAGGCATAGTTGTCTATAGTAACATAAAAACGCAAATAAGAAGAACCTGTCAAAGTCTAGAACTCTTGATTAGTTTGATTCCATAATAACCCACTGGAAAAAATGCTAAGTAAATGCATATTGATTATCTGGAGCGCTGGCTACACGAATAAGCAAGGTAAGCAGAGGGGCGAAATGGATCGCTGGGTCCTACCACCTTGGTGAAAACTTGCTGGGACCCGAGGGGTATATAAGCCTCTTGCAAAAGCTTCAGCAGATACCACTGGGGAACAGGCTTTGACCCCATAGGTGGTATCTTTTCCCTTCAGATTTAGTCAAAGAACATCACTGGAACAGAACAATACATCCACACAGAGTAAACTTGAACTAATATAAACTTCTTACGATTAATTTTCACACTTTTATCATATAGTGAACAATGATGTTGTAAATACCTAAAGAATTACATATGCCAAGTAAGCATACATGTAAGTGACTACATGTGGTGTGATAGAACTTCAAAACCCTAGGCATAGTTGTGTATAGTAACATGAAAGCAAATAAGAAGAACCTGTCAAAGTCTAGAACTCTTGATTAGTTTGATTCCATAAAAACCCACTGTAAAAAATGCTAAGCAAGTGCATATTGATTATCTGGAGTGCTGGCTACACGAATAAACAAGGTAAGCAAAGGGGCGAAATGGATCGCTGGGTCCTACCACCTTGGTGAAAACTTGCTGGGACCCGAGAGGTATATAAACCTCTTGCAAAAGCTTCAGCAGATACCATTGGGGAACAGGCTTTGACCCCATAGATGGTTCCTTTTTCCTTCAGATGTCGTCAAAGAACATCACTGGAACAGAACAATACATACACAGAGAGCAAACTTGAACTAATATAAACTTCTTCTTACGATTAATTTTCTCACTTTTATCATATAGTGAACATTGGTGTTGTAAATACCTAAAGAATTACATATGCCAAGTAAGCATACATGTAAGTGACTACATGTGGTGTGATAGAACTTCAAAACCCTAGCCATAGTTGTCTATAGTAACATGAAAGCAAATAAGAAGAACCTGTCAAAGTCTAGAACTCTTGATTAGTTTTATTCCATAATAACCCAATGGAAAAAATGCTAAGCAAGTGCATATTGATTATCTGGAGGGCTGGCTACACGAATAAACAAGGTAAGCAAAGGCGCGAAATGGATCGCTGGGTCCTACCACCTTGGCGAAAACTTGCTGGGACCCGAGGGGTAAATAAACCTCTTGCAAAAGCTTCAGCAGATACCATTGGGGAACTGGCTTTGAGCTCATAGGTGATATCTTTTCCCTTCAGATTTAGTCACAGAACATCACTGGAACAGAACAATACATCCACACAGAGTAAACTTGAACTAATATAAACTTCTTACGATTAATTTTCACACTTTTATCATATAGTGAACAATGATGTTGTAAATACCTAAAGAATTACATATGCCAAGTAAGCATACATGTAAGTGACTACATGTGGTGTGATAGAACTTCAAAACACTAGGCATAGTTGTCTAAAGTAACATGAAAGCAAATAAGAAGAACCTGTCAAAGTCTAGAACTCTTGATTAGTTTTATTCCATAATAACCAAATGGAAAAAATGCTAAGCAAGTGCATATTGATTATCTGGAGGGCTGGCTACACGAATAAACAAGGTAAGCAAAGGTGCGAAATGGATCGCTGGGTCCTACCACCTTGGTGAAAACTTGCTTGGACCCGAGGGGTATATAAACCTCTTGCAAAAGCTTCAGCAGATACCATTGGGGAACAGGCTTTGAGCCCACAGGTGATATCTTTTCCCTTCAGATTTAGTCACAGAACATCACTGGAACAGAAAAATACATCCACACAGAGCAAACTTGAACTAATATAAACTTCTTCTTAAGATTAATTTTCACACTTTTATCATATAGTGAAAAATGGTGTTGTAAATACCTAAAGAATTACATATGCCAAGTAAGCATACATGTAAGTGACTGCATGTGGTGTGATAGAACTTCAAAACCCTAGGCATAGTTGTCTATAGTAACATGAAAGCAAATAAGAAGAACCTGTCAAAGTCTAGAACTCTTGATTAGTTTTATTCCATAATAACCCAATGGAAAAAAATGCTAAGCAAGTGCTTATTGATTATCTGGAGGGCTGGCTACACGAATAAACAAGGTAAGCAAAGGCGCGAAATGGATCCCTGGGTCCTACCACCTTGGCGAAAACTTGCTTGGACCCGAGGGGTATATAAACCTCTTGCAAAACCTTCAACAGATACCATTGGGGAACAGGCTTTGAGCCCATAGGTGATATCTTTTCCCTTCAGATTTAGTCACAGAACATCACTGGAACAGAACAATACATCCACACAGAGCAAACTTGAACTAATGTAAACTTCTTCTTAAGATTAATTTTCACACTTTTATCATATAGTGAAAAATGGTGTTGTAAATACCTAAAGAATTACATATGCCAAGTAAGCATACATGTAAGTGACTGCATGTGGTGTGATAGAACTTCAAAACCCTAGGCATAGTTGTCTATAGTAACATGAAAGCAAATAAGAAGAACCTGTCAAAGTCTAGAACTCTTGATTAGTTTTATTCCATAATAACCCAATGGAAAAAAATGCTAAGCAAGTGCTTATTGATTATCTGGAGGGCTGGCTACACGAATAAACAAGGTAAGCAAAGGCGCGAAATGGATCGCTGGGTCCTACCACCTTGGCGAAAACTTGCTTGGACCCGAGGGGTATATAAACCTCTTGCAAAACCTTCAACAGATACCATTGGGGAACAGGCTTTGAGCCCATAGGTGATATCTTTTCCCTTCAGATTTAGTCACAGAACATCACTGGAACAGAACAATACATCCACACAGAGCAAACTTGAACTAATATAAATTTCTTCTTACGATTAATTTTCACACTTTTATCATATAGTGAAAAATGGTGTTGTAAATACCTAAAGAATTACATATGCCAAGTAAGCATACGTGTAAGTGACTACATGTGGTGTGATAGAACTTCAAAACGCTAGGCATAGTTGTCTATAGTAACATAAAAACGCAAATAAGAAGAACCTGTCAAAGTCTAGAACTCTTGATTAGTTTGATTCCATAATAACCCACTGGAAAAAATGCTAAGTAAATGCATATTGATTATCTGGAGCGCTGGCTACACGAATAAGCAAGGTAAGCAGAGGGGCGAAATGGATCGCTGGGTCCTACCACCTTGGTGAAAACTTGCTGGGACCCGAGGGGTATATAAGCCTCTTGCAAAAGCTTCAGCAGATACCACTGGGGAACAGGCTTTGACCCCATAGGTGGTATCTTTTCCCTTCAGATTTAGTCAAAGAACATCACTGGAACAGAACAATACATCCACACAGAGTAAACTTGAACTAATATAAACTTCTTACGATTAATTTTCACACTTTTATCATATAGTGAACAATGATGTTGTAAATACCTAAAGAATTACATATGCCAAGTAAGCATACATGTAAGTGACTACATGTGGTGTGATAGAACTTCAAAACCCTAGGCATAGTTGTGTATAGTAACATGAAAGCAAATAAGAAGAACCTGTCAAAGTCTAGAACTCTTGATTAGTTTGATTCCATAAAAACCCACTGTAAAAAATGCTAAGCAAGTGCATATTGATTATCTGGAGTGCTGGCTACACGAATAAACAAGGTAAGCAAAGGGGCGAAATGGATCGCTGGGTCCTACCACCTTGGTGAAAACTTGCTGGGACCCGAGAGGTATATAAACCTCTTGCAAAAGCTTCAGCAGATACCATTGGGGAACAGGCTTTGACCCTATAGATGGTTCCTTTTTCCTTCAGATGTCGTCAAAGAACATCACTGGAACAGAACAATACATACACAGAGAGCAAACTTGAACTAATATAAACTTCTTCTTACGATTAATTTTCTCACTTTTATCATATAGTGAACATTGGTGTTGTAAATACCTAAAGAATTACATATGCCAAGTAAGCATACATGTAAGTGACTACATGTGGTGTGATAGAACTTCAAAACCCTAGCCATAGTTGTCTATAGTAACATGAAAGCAAATAAGAAGAACCTGTCAAAGTCTAGAACTCTTGATTAGTTTTATTCCATAATAACCCAATGGAAAAAATGCTAAGCAAGTGCATATTGATTATCTGGAGGGCTGGCTACACGAATAAACAAGGTAAGCAAAGGCGCGAAATGGATCGCTGGGTCCTACCACCTTGGCGAAAACTTGCTGGGACCCGAGGGGTAAATAAACCTCTTGCAAAAGCTTCAGCAGATACCATTGGGGAACTGGCTTTGAGCTCATAGGTGATATCTTTTCCCTTCAGATTTAGTCACAGAACATCACTGGAACAGAACAATACATCCACACAGAGTAAACTTGAACTAATATAAACTTCTTACGATTAATTTTCACACTTTTATCATATAGTGAACAATGATGTTGTAAATACCTAAAGAATTACATATGCCAAGTAAGCATACATGTAAGTGACTACATGTGGTGTGATAGAACTTCAAAACACTAGGCATAGTTGTCTAAAGTAACATGAAAGCAAATAAGAAGAACCTGTCAAAGTCTAGAACTCTTGATTAGTTTTATTCCATAATAACCAAATGGAAAAAATGCTAAGCAAGTGCATATTGATTATCTGGAGGGCTGGCTACACGAATAAACAAGGTAAGCAAAGGTGCGAAATGGATCGCTGGGTCCTACCACCTTGGTGAAAACTTGCTTGGACCCGAGGGGTATATAAACCTCTTGCAAAAGCTTCAGCAGATACCATTGGGGAACAGGCTTTGAGCCCACAGGTGATATCTTTTCCCTTCAGATTTAGTCACAGAACATCACTGGAACAGAAAAATACATCCACACAGAGCAAACTTGAACTAATATAAACTTCTTCTTAAGATTAATTTTCACACTTTTATCATATAGTGAAAAATGGTGTTGTAAATACCTAAAGAATTACATATGCCAAGTAAGCATACATGTAAGTGACTGCATGTGGTGTGATAGAACTTCAAAACCCTAGGCATAGTTGTCTATAGTAACATGAAAGCAAATAAGAAGAACCTGTCAAAGTCTAGAACTCTTGATTAGTTTTATTCCATAATAACCCAATGGAAAAAAATGCTAAGCAAGTGCTTATTGATTATCTGGAGGGCTGGCTACACGAATAAACAAGGTAAGCAAAGGCGCGAAATGGATCCCTGGGTCCTACCACCTTGGCGAAAACTTGCTTGGACCCGAGGGGTATATAAACCTCTTGCAAAACCTTCAACAGATACCATTGGGGAACAGGCTTTGAGCCCATAGGTGATATCTTTTCCCTTCAGATTTAGTCACAGAACATCACTGGAACAGAACAATACATCCACACAGAGCAAACTTGAACTAATGTAAACTTCTTCTTAAGATTAATTTTCACACTTTTATCATATAGTGAAAAATGGTGTTGTAAATACCTAAAGAATTACATATGCCAAGTAAGCATACATGTAAGTGACTGCATGTGGTGTGATAGAACTTCAAAACCCTAGGCATAGTTGTCTATAGTAACATGAAAGCAAATAAGAAGAACCTGTCAAAGTCTAGAACTCTTGATTAGTTTTATTCCATAATAACCCAATGGAAAAAAATGCTAAGCAAGTGCTTATTGATTATCTGGAGGGCTGGCTACACGAATAAACAAGGTAAGCAAAGGCGCGAAATGGATCGCTGGGTCCTACCACCTTGGCGAAAACTTGCTTGGACCCGAGGGGTATATAAACCTCTTGCAAAACCTTCAACAGATACCATTGGGGAACAGGCTTTGAGCCCATAGGTGATATCTTTTCCCTTCAGATTTAGTCACAGAACATCACTGGAACAGAACAATACATCCACACAGAGCAAACTTGAACTAATATAAATTTCTTCTTACGATTAATTTTCACACTTTTATCATATAGTGAAAAATGGTGTTGTAAATACCTAAAGAATTACATATGCCAAGTAAGCATACGTGTAAGTGACTACATGTGGTGTGATAGAACTTCAAAACGCTAGGCATAGTTGTCTATAGTAACATAAAAACGCAAATAAGAAGAACCTGTCAAAGTCTAGAACTCTTGATTAGTTTGATTCCATAATAACCCACTGGAAAAAATGCTAAGTAAATGCATATTGATTATCTGGAGCGCTGGCTACACGAATAAGCAAGGTAAGCAGAGGGGCGAAATGGATCGCTGGGTCCTACCACCTTGGTGAAAACTTGCTGGGACCCGAGGGGTATATAAGCCTCTTGCAAAAGCTTCAGCAGATACCACTGGGGAACAGGCTTTGACCCCATAGGTGGTATCTTTTCCCTTCAGATTTAGTCAAAGAACATCACTGGAACAGAACAATACATCCACACAGAGTAAACTTGAACTAATATAAACTTCTTACGATTAATTTTCACACTTTTATCATATAGTGAACAATGATGTTGTAAATACCTAAAGAATTACATATGCCAAGTAAGCATACATGTAAGTGACTACATGTG
Source organism: Scardinius erythrophthalmus (assembly GCF_964197995.2). Lineage (NCBI taxonomy): Eukaryota > Metazoa > Chordata > Actinopteri > Cypriniformes > Leuciscidae > Scardinius > Scardinius erythrophthalmus. The sequence continues at coordinate 7,140,037 of NC_138235.1, read as the reverse complement.
GTGTGATAGAACTTCAAAACCCTAGGCATAGTTGTGTATAGTAACATGAAAGCAAATAAGAAGAACCTGTCAAAGTCTAGAACTCTTGATTAGTTTGATTCCATAAAAACCCACTGTAAAAAATGCTAAGCAAGTGCATATTGATTATCTGGAGTGCTGGCTACACGAATAAACAAGGTAAGCAAAGGGGCGAAATGGATCGCTGGGTCCTACCACCTTGGTGAAAACTTGCTGGGACCCGAGAGGTATATAAACCTCTTGCAAAAGCTTCAGCAGATACCATTGGGGAACAGGCTTTGACCCCATAGATGGTTCCTTTTTCCTTCAGATGTCGTCAAAGAACATCACTGGAACAGAACAATACATACACAGAGAGCAAACTTGAACTAATATAAACTTCTTCTTACGATTAATTTTCTCACTTTTATCATATAGTGAACATTGGTGTTGTAAATACCTAAAGAATTACATATGCCAAGTAAGCATACATGTAAGTGACTACATGTGGTGTGATAGAACTTCAAAACCCTAGCCATAGTTGTCTATAGTAACATGAAAGCAAATAAGAAGAACCTGTCAAAGTCTAGAACTCTTGATTAGTTTTATTCCATAATAACCCAATGGAAAAAATGCTAAGCAAGTGCATATTGATTATCTGGAGGGCTGGCTACACGAATAAACAAGGTAAGCAAAGGCGCGAAATGGATCGCTGGGTCCTACCACCTTGGCGAAAACTTGCTGGGACCCGAGGGGTAAATAAACCTCTTGCAAAAGCTTCAGCAGATACCATTGGGGAACTGGCTTTGAGCTCATAGGTGATATCTTTTCCCTTCAGATTTAGTCACAGAACATCACTGGAACAGAACAATACATCCACACAGAGTAAACTTGAACTAATATAAACTTCTTACGATTAATTTTCACACTTTTATCATATAGTGAACAATGATGTTGTAAATACCTAAAGAATTACATATGCCAAGTAAGCATACATGTAAGTGACTACATGTGGTGTGATAGAACTTCAAAACACTAGGCATAGTTGTCTAAAGTAACATGAAAGCAAATAAGAAGAACCTGTCAAAGTCTAGAACTCTTGATTAGTTTTATTCCATAATAACCAAATGGAAAAAATGCTAAGCAAGTGCATATTGATTATCTGGAGGGCTGGCTACACGAATAAACAAGGTAAGCAAAGGTGCGAAATGGATCGCTGGGTCCTACCACCTTGGTGAAAACTTGCTTGGACCCGAGGGGTATATAAACCTCTTGCAAAAGCTTCAGCAGATACCATTGGGGAACAGGCTTTGAGCCCACAGGTGATATCTTTTCCCTTCAGATTTAGTCACAGAACATCACTGGAACAGAAAAATACATCCACACAGAGCAAACTTGAACTAATATAAACTTCTTCTTAAGATTAATTTTCACACTTTTATCATATAGTGAAAAATGGTGTTGTAAATACCTAAAGAATTACATATGCCAAGTAAGCATACATGTAAGTGACTGCATGTGGTGTGATAGAACTTCAAAACCCTAGGCATAGTTGTCTATAGTAACATGAAAGCAAATAAGAAGAACCTGTCAAAGTCTAGAACTCTTGATTAGTTTTATTCCATAATAACCCAATGGAAAAAAATGCTAAGCAAGTGCTTATTGATTATCTGGAGGGCTGGCTACACGAATAAACAAGGTAAGCAAAGGCGCGAAATGGATCCCTGGGTCCTACCACCTTGGCGAAAACTTGCATGGACCCGAGGGGTATATAAACCTCTTGCAAAACCTTCAACAGATACCATTGGGGAACAGGCTTTGAGCCCATAGGTGATATCTTTTCCCTTCAGATTTAGTCACAGAACATCACTGGAACAGAACAATACATCCACACAGAGCAAACTTGAACTAATGTAAACTTCTTCTTAAGATTAATTTTCACACTTTTATCATATAGTGAAAAATGGTGTTGTAAATACCTAAAGAATTACATATGCCAAGTAAGCATACATGTAAGTGACTGCATGTGGTGTGATAGAACTTCAAAACCCTAGGCATAGTTGTCTATAGTAACATGAAAGCAAATAAGAAGAACCTGTCAAAGTCTAGAACTCTTGATTAGTTTTATTCCATAATAACCCAATGGAAAAAAATGCTAAGCAAGTGCTTATTGATTATCTGGAGGGCTGGCTACACGAATAAACAAGGTAAGCAAAGGCGCGAAATGGATCGCTGAGTCCTACCACCTTGGCGAAAACTTGCTTGGACCCGAGGGGTATATAAACCTCTTGCAAAACCTTCAACAGATACCATTGGGGAACAGGCTTTGAGCCCATAGGTGATATCTTTTCCCTTCAGATTTAGTCACAGAACATCACTGGAACAGAACAATACATCCACACAGAGCAAACTTGAACTAATATAAACTTCTTCTTACGATTAATTTTCACACTTTTATCATATAGTGAAAAATGGTGTTGTAAATACCTAAAGAATTACATATGCCAAGTAAGCATACGTGTAAGTGACTACATGTGGTGTGATAGAACTTCAAAACGCTAGGCATAGTTGTCTATAGTAACATAAAAACGCAAATAAGAAGAACCTGTCAAAGTCTAGAACTCTTGATTAGTTTGATTCCATAATAACCCACTGGAAAAAATGCTAAGTAAATGCATATTGATTATCTGGAGCGCTGGCTACACGAATAAGCAAGGTAAGCAGAGGGGCGAAATGGATCGCTGGGTCCTACCACCTTGGTGAAAACTTGCTGGGACCCGAGGGGTATATAAGCCTCTTGCAAAAGCTTCAGCAGATACCACTGGGGAACAGGCTTTGACCCCATAGGTGGTATCTTTTCCCTTCAGATTTAGTCAAAGAACATCACTGGAACAGAACAATACATCCACACAGAGTAAACTTGAACTAATATAAACTTCTTACGATTAATTTTCACACTTTTATCATATAGTGAACAATGATGTTGTAAATACCTAAAGAATTACATATGCCAAGTAAGCATACATGTAAGTGACTACATGTGGTGTGATAGAACTTCAAAACCCTAGGCATAGTTGTGTATAGTAACATGAAAGCAAATAAGAAGAACCTGTCAAAGTCTAGAACTCTTGATTAGTTTGATTCCATAAAAACCCACTGTAAAAAATGCTAAGCAAGTGCATATTGATTATCTGGAGTGCTGGCTACACGAATAAACAAGGTAAGCAAAGGGGCGAAATGGATCGCTGGGTCCTACCACCTTGGTGAAAACTTGCTGGGACCCGAGAGGTATATAAACCTCTTGCAAAAGCTTCAGCAGATACCATTGGGGAACAGGCTTTGACCCCATAGATGGTTCCTTTTTCCTTCAGATGTCGTCAAAGAACATCACTGGAACAGAACAATACATACACAGAGAGCAAACTTGAACTAATATAAACTTCTTCTTACGATTAATTTTCTCACTTTTATCATATAGTGAACATTGGTGTTGTAAATACCTAAAGAATTACATATGCCAAGTAAGCATACATGTAAGTGACTACATGTGGTGTGATAGAACTTCAAAACCCTAGCCATAGTTGTCTATAGTAACATGAAAGCAAATAAGAAGAACCTGTCAAAGTCTAGAACTCTTGATTAGTTTTATTCCATAATAACCCAATGGAAAAAATGCTAAGCAAGTGCATATTGATTATCTGGAGGGCTGGCTACACGAATAAACAAGGTAAGCAAAGGCGCGAAATGGATCGCTGGGTCCTACCACCTTGGCGAAAACTTGCTGGGACCCGAGGGGTAAATAAACCTCTTGCAAAAGCTTCAGCAGATACCATTGGGGAACTGGCTTTGAGCTCATAGGTGATATCTTTTCCCTTCAGATTTAGTCACAGAACATCACTGGAACAGAACAATACATCCACACAGAGTAAACTTGAACTAATATAAACTTCTTACGATTAATTTTCACACTTTTATCATATAGTGAACAATGATGTTGTAAATACCTAAAGAATTACATATGCCAAGTAAGCATACATGTAAGTGACTACATGTGGTGTGATAGAACTTCAAAACACTAGGCATAGTTGTCTAAAGTAACATGAAAGCAAATAAGAAGAACCTGTCAAAGTCTAGAACTCTTGATTAGTTTTATTCCATAATAACCAAATGGAAAAAATGCTAAGCAAGTGCATATTGATTATCTGGAGGGCTGGCTACACGAATAAACAAGGTAAGCAAAGGTGCGAAATGGATCGCTGGGTCCTACCACCTTGGTGAAAACTTGCTTGGACCCGAGGGGTATATAAACCTCTTGCAAAAGCTTCAGCAGATACCATTGGGGAACAGGCTTTGAGCCCACAGGTGATATCTTTTCCCTTCAGATTTAGTCACAGAACATCACTGGAACAGAAAAATACATCCACACAGAGCAAACTTGAACTAATATAAACTTCTTCTTAAGATTAATTTTCACACTTTTATCATATAGTGAAAAATGGTGTTGTAAATACCTAAAGAATTACATATGCCAAGTAAGCATACATGTAAGTGACTGCATGTGGTGTGATAGAACTTCAAAACCCTAGGCATAGTTGTCTATAGTAACATGAAAGCAAATAAGAAGAACCTGTCAAAGTCTAGAACTCTTGATTAGTTTTATTCCATAATAACCCAATGGAAAAAAATGCTAAGCAAGTGCTTATTGATTATCTGGAGGGCTGGCTACACGAATAAACAAGGTAAGCAAAGGCGCGAAATGGATCCCTGGGTCCTACCACCTTGGCGAAAACTTGCTTGGACCCGAGGGGTATATAAACCTCTTGCAAAACCTTCAACAGATACCATTGGGGAACAGGCTTTGAGCCCATAGGTGATATCTTTTCCCTTCAGATTTAGTCACAGAACATCACTGGAACAGAACAATACATCCACACAGAGCAAACTTGAACTAATGTAAACTTCTTCTTAAGATTAATTTTCACACTTTTATCATATAGTGAAAAATGGTGTTGTAAATACCTAAAGAATTACATATGCCAAGTAAGCATACATGTAAGTGACTGCATGTGGTGTGATAGAACTTCAAAACCCTAGGCATAGTTGTCTATAGTAACATGAAAGCAAATAAGAAGAACCTGTCAAAGTTTAGAACTCTTGATTAGTTTTATTCCATAATAACCCAATGGAAAAAAATGCTAAGCAAGTGCTTATTGATTATCTGGAGGGCTGGCTACACGAATAAACAAGGTAAGCAAAGGCGCGAAATGGATCGCTGAGTCCTACCACCTTGGCGAAAACTTGCTTGGACCCGAGGGGTATATAAACCTCTTGCAAAACCTTCAACAGATACCATTGGGGAACAGGCTTTGAGCCCATAGGTGATATCTTTTCCCTTCAGATTTAGTCACAGAACATCACTGGAACAGAACAATACATCCACACAGAGCAAACTTGAACTAATATAAACTTCTTCTTACGATTAATTTTCACACTTTTATCATATAGTGAAAAATGGTGTTGTAAATACCTAAAGAATTACATATGCCAAGTAAGCATACGTGTAAGTGACTACATGTGGTGTGATAGAACTTCAAAACGCTAGGCATAGTTGTCTATAGTAACATAAAAACGCAAATAAGAAGAACCTGTCAAAGTCTAGAACTCTTGATTAGTTTGATTCCATAATAACCCACTGGAAAAAATGCTAAGTAAATGCATATTGATTATCTGGAGCGCTGGCTACACGAATAAGCAAGGTAAGCAGAGGGGCGAAATGGATCGCTGGGTCCTACCACCTTGGTGAAAACTTGCTGGGACCCGAGGGGTATATAAGCCTCTTGCAAAAGCTTCAGCAGATACCATTGGGGAACAGGCTTTGACCCCATAGGTGGTATCTTTTCCCTTCAGATTTAGTCAAAGAACATCACTGGAACAGAACAATACATCCACACAGAGTAAACTTGAACTAATATAAACTTCTTACGATTAATTTTCACACTTTTATCATATAGTGAACAATGATGTTGTAAATACCTAAAGAATTACATATGCCAAGTAAGCATACATGTAAGTGACTACATGTGGTGTGATAGAACTTCAAAACCCTAGGCATAGTTGTGTATAGTAACATGAAAGCAAATAAGAAGAACCTGTCAAAGTCTAGAACTCTTGATTAGTTTGATTCCATAAAAACCCACTGTAAAAAATGCTAAGCAAGTGCATATTGATTATCTGGAGTGCTGGCTACACGAATAAACAAGGTAAGCAAAGGGGCAAAATGGATCGCTGGGTCCTACCACCTTGGTGAAAACTTGCTGGGACCCGAGAGGTATATAAACCTCTTGCAAAAGCTTCAGCAGATACCATTGGGGAACAGGCTTTGACCCCATAGATGGTTCCTTTTTCCTTCAGATGTCGTCAAAGAACATCACTGGAACAGAACAATACATACACAGAGAGCAAACTTGAACTAATATAAACTTCTTCTTACGATTAATTTTCTCACTTTTATCATATAGTGAACATTGGTGTTGTAAATACCTAAAGAATTACATATGCCAAGTAAGCATACATGTAAGTGACTATGTGGTGTGATAGAACTTCAAAACCCTAGCCATAGTTGTCTATAGTAACATGAAAGCAAATAAGAAGAACCTGTCAAAGTCTAGAACTCTTGATTAGTTTTATTCCATAATAACCCAATGGAAAAAAATGCTAAGCAAGTGCATATTGATTATCTGGAGGGCTGGCTACACGAATAAACAAGGTAAGCAAAGGCGCGAAATGGATCGCTGGGTCCTACCACCTTGGCGAAAACTTGCTGGGACCCGAGGGTTAAATAAACCTCTTGCAAAAGCTTCAGCAGATACCATTGGGGAACTGGCTTTGAGCTCATAGGTGATATCTTTTCCCTTCAGATTTAGTCACAGAACATCACTGGAACAGAACAATACATCCACACAGAGTAAACTTGAACTAATATAAACTTCTTACGATTAATTTTCACACTTTTATCATATAGTGAACAATGATGTTGTAAATACCTAAAGAATTACATATGCCAAGTAAGCATACATGTAAGTGACTACATGTGGTGTGATAGAACTTCAAAACACTAGGCATAGTTGTCTAAAGTAACATGAAAGCAAATAAGAAGAACCTGTCAAAGTCTAGAACTCTTGATTAGTTTTATTCCATAATAACCAAATGGAAAAAATGCTAAGCAAGTGCATATTGATTATCTGGAGGGCTGGCTACACGAATAAACAAGGTAAGAAAAGGTGCGAAATGGATCGCTGGGTCCTACCACCTTGGTGAAAACTTGCTTGGACCCGAGGGGTATATAAACCTCTTGCAAAAGCTTCAGCAGATACCATTGGGGAACAGGCTTTGAGCCCACAGGTGATATCTTTTCCCTTCAGATTTAGTCACAGAACATCACTGGAACAGAAAAATACATCCACACAGAGCAAACTTGAACTAATATAAACTTCTTCTTAAGATTAATTTTCACACTTTTATCATATAGTGAAAAATGGTGTTGTAAATACCTAAAGAATTACATATGCCAAGTAAGCATACATGTAAGTGACTGCATGTGGTGTGATAGAACTTCAAAACCCTAGGCATAGTTGTCTATAGTAACATGAAAGCAAATAAGAAGAACCTGTCAAAGTCTAGAACTCTTGATTAGTTTTATTCCATAATAACCCAATGGAAAAAAATGCTAAGCAAGTGCTTATTGATTATCTGGAGGGCTGGCTACACGAATAAACAAGGTAAGCAAAGGCGCGAAATGGATCCCTGGGTCCTACCACCTTGGCGAAAACTTGCTTGGACCCGAGGGGTATATAAACCTCTTGCAAAACCTTCAACAGATACCATTGGGGAACAGGCTTTGAGCCCAAAGGTGATATCTTTTCCCTTCAGATTTAGTCACAAAACATCACTGGAACAGAACAATACATCCACACAGAGCAAACTTGAACTAATATAAACTTCTTCTTACGATTAATTTTCACACTTTTATCATATAGTGAAAAATGGTGTTGTAAATACCTAAAGAATTACATATGCCAAGTAAGCATACGTGTAAGTGACTACATGTGGTGTGATAGAACTTCAAAACGCTAGGCATAGTTGTCTATAGTAACATGAAAGCAAATAAGAAGAACCTGTCAAAGTCTAGAACTCTTGATTAGTTTGATTCCATAATAACCCACTGGAAAAAATGCTAAGTAAATGCATATTGATTATCTGGAGCGCTGGCTACACGAATAAGCAAGGTAAGCAGAGGGGCGAAATGGATCGCTGGGTCCTACCACCTTGGTGAAAACTTGCTGGGACCCGAGGGGTATATAAGCCTCTTGCAAAAACTTCAGCAGATACCATTGGGGAACAGGCTTTGACCCCATAGGTGGTATCTTTTCCCTTCAGATTTAGTCAAAGAACATCACTGGAACAGAACAATACATCCACACAGAGTAAACTTGAACTAATATAAACTTCTTACGATTAATTTTCACAATTTTATCATATAGTGAACAATGATGTTGTAAATACCTAAAGAATTACATATGCCAAGTAAGCATACATGTAAGTGACTACATGTGGTGTGATAGAACTTCAAAACCCTAGGCATAGTTGTCTATAGTAACATGAAAGCAAATAAGAAGAACCTGTCAAAGTCTAGAACTCTTGATTAGTTTGATTCCATAAAAACCCACTGGAAAAAATGCTAAGCAAGTGCATATTGATTATCTGGAGTGCTGGCTACACGAATAAACAAGGTAAGCAAAGGGGCGAAATGGATCGCTGGGTCCTACCACCTGGGTGAAAACTTGCTGGGACCCGAGATATATAAACCTCTTGCAAAAGCTTCAACAGATACCATTGGGGAACAGGCTTTGACCCCATAGATGGTTCCTTTTTCCTTCAGATGTCGTCAAAGAACATCACTGGAACAGAACAATACATACACAGAGAGCAAACTTGAACTAATATAAACTTCTTCTTACGATTAATTTTCTCACTTTTATCATATAGTGAACATTGGTGTTGTAAATACCTAAAGAATTACATATGCCAAGTAAGCATACATGTAAGTGACTACATGTGGTGTGATAGAACTTCAAAACCCTAGCCATAGTTGTCTATAGTAACATGAAAGCAAATAAGAAGAACCTGTCAAAGTCTAGAACTCTTGATTAGTTTTATTCCATAATAACCCAATGGAAAAAATGCTAAGCAAGTGCATATTGATTATCTGGAGGGCTGGCTACACAAATAAACAAGGTAAGCAAAGGCGCGAAATGGATCGCTGGGTCCTACCACCTTGGCGAAAACTTGCTGGGACCCGAGGGGTATATAAACCTCTTGCAAAACCTTCAGCAGATACCATTGGGGAACAGGCTTTGAGCTCATAGGTGATATCTTTTCCCTTCAGATTTAGTCACAGAACATCACTGGAACAGAACAATACATCCACACAGAGCAAACTTGAACTAATATAAACTTCTTCTTACGATTAATTTTCACACTTTTATCATATAGTGAAAAATGGTGTTGTAAATACCTAAAGAATTACATATGGCAAGTAAGCATACGTGTAAGTGACTACATGTGGTGTGATAGAACTTCAAAACGCTAGGCATAGTTGTCTATAGTAACATAAAAACACAAATAAGAAGAACCTGTCAAAGTCTAGAACTCTTGATTAGTTTGATTCCATAATAACCCAATGGAAAAAATGCTAAGCAAATGCTTATTGATTATCTGGAGGGCTGGCTACACGAATAAGCAAGGTAAGCAGAGGGGCGAAATGGATCGCTGGGTCCTACCACCTTGGTGAAAACTTGCTGGGACCCGAGGGGTATATAAGCCTCTTGCAAAAACTTCAGCAGATACCACTGGGGAACAGGCTTTGACCCCATAGGTGGTATCTTTTCCCTTCAGATTTAGTCAAAGAACATCACTGGAACAGAACAATACATCCACACAGAGTAAACTTGAACTAATATAAACTTCTTACGATTAATTTTCACACTTTTATCATATAGTGAACAATGATGTTGTAAATACCTAAAGAATTACATATGCCAAGTAAGCATACATGTAAGTGACTACATGTGGTGTGATAGAACTTCAAAACCCTAGGCATAGTTGTCTATAGTAACATGAAAGCAAATAAGAAGAACCTGTCAAAGTCTAGAACTCTTGATTAGTTTTATTCCATAAAAACCCACTGGAGAAAATGCTAAGCAAGTGCATATTGATTATCTGGAGTGCTGGCTACACGAATAAACAAGGTAAGCAAAGGGGCGAAATGGATCGCTGGGTCCTACCACCTTGGTGAAAACTTGCTGGGACCCGAGAGGTATATAAACCTCTTGCAAAAGCTTCAGCAGATACCATTGGGGAACAGGCTTTGACCCCATAGATGGTTCCTTTTTCCTTCAGATGTCGTCAAAGAACATCACTGGAACAGAACAATACATACACAGAGAGCAAACTTGAACTAATATAAACTTCTTCTTACGATTAATTTTCTCACTTTTATCATATAGTGAACATTGGTGTTGTAAATACCTAAAGAATTACATATGCCAAGTAAGCATACATGTAAGTGACTACATGTGGTGTGATAGAACTTCAAAACCCTAGCCATAGTTGTCTATAGTAACATGAAAGCAAATAAGAAGAACCTGTCAAAGTCTAGAACTCTTGATTAGTTTTATTCCATAATAACCCAATGGAAAAAATGCTAAGCAAGTGCATATTGATTATCTGGAGGGCTGGCTACACGAATAAACAAGGTAAGCAAAGGCGCGAAATGGATCGCTGGGTCCTACCACCTTGGCGAAAACTTGCTGGGACCCGAGGGGTAAATAAACCTCTTGCAAAAGCTTCAGCAGATACCATTGGGGAACTGGCTTTGAGCTCATAGGTGATATCTTTTCCCTTCAGATTTAGTCACAGAACATCACTGGAACAGAACAATACATCCACACAGAGTAAACTTGAACTAATATAAACTTCTTACGATTAATTTTCACACTTTTATCATATAGTGAACAATGATGTTGTAAATACCTAAAGAATTACATATGCCAAGTAAGCATACATGTAAGTGACTACATGTGGTGTGATAGAACTTCAAAACACTAGGCATAGTTGTCTAAAGTAACATGAAAGCAAATAAGAAGAACCTGTCAAAGTCTAGAACTCTTGATTAGTTTTATTCCATAATAACCAAATGGAAAAAATGCTAAGCAAGTGCATATTGATTATCTGGAGGGCTGGCTACACGAATAAACAAGGTAAGCAAAGGTGCGAAATGGATCGCTGGGTCCTACCACCTTGGTGAAAACTTGCTTGGACCCGAGGGGTATATAAACCTCTTGCAAAAGCTTCAGCAGATACCATTGGGGAACAGGCTTTGAGCCCACAGGTGATATCTTTTCCCTTCAGATTTAGTCACAGAACATCACTGGAACAGAAAAATACATCCACACAGAGCAAACTTGAACTAATATAAACTTCTTCTTAAGATTAATTTTCACACTTTTATCATATAGTGAAAAATGGTGTTGTAAATACCTAAAGAATTACATATGCCAAGTAAGCATACATGTAAGTGACTGCATGTGGTGTGATAGAACTTCAAAACCCTAGGCATAGTTGTCTATAGTAACATGAAAGCAAATAAGAAGAACCTGTCAAAGTCTAGAACTCTTGATTAGTTTTATTCCATAATAACCCAATGGAAAAAAATGCTAAGCAAGTGCTTATTGATTATCTGGAGGGCTGGCTACACGAATAAACAAGGTAAGCAAAGGCGCGAAATGGATCCCTGGGTCCTACCACCTTGGCGAAAACTTGCTTGGACCCGAGGGGTATATAAACCTCTTGCAAAACCTTCAACAGATACCATTGGGGAACAGGCTTTGAGCCCATAGGTGATATCTTTTCCCTTCAGATTTAGTCACAGAACATCACTGGAACAGAACAATACATCCACACAGAGCAAACTTGAACTAATGTAAACTTCTTCTTAAGATTAATTTTCACACTTTTATCATATAGTGAAAAATGGTGTTGTAAATACCTAAAGAATTACATATGCCAAGTAAGCATACATGTAAGTGACTGCATGTGGTGTGATAGAACTTCAAAACCCTAGGCATAGTTGTCTATAGTAACATGAAAGCAAATAAGAAGAACCTGTCAAAGTCTAGAACTCTTGATTAGTTTTATTCCATAATAACCCAATGGAAAAAAATGCTAAGCAAGTGCTTATTGATTATCTGGAGGGCTGGCTACACGAATAAACAAGGTAAGCAAAGGCGCGAAATGGATCGCTGGGTCCTACCACCTTGGCGAAAACTTGCTTGGACCCGAGGGGTATATAAACCTCTTGCAAAACCTTCAACAGATACCATTGGGGAACAGGCTTTGAGCCCATAGGTGATATCTTTTCCCTTCAGATTTAGTCACAGAACATCACTGGAACAGAACAATACATCCACACAGAGCAAACTTGAACTAATATAAACTTCTTCTTACGATTAATTTTCACACTTTTATCATATAGTGAAAAATGGTGTTGTAAATACCTAAAGAATTACATATGCCAAGTAAGCATACGTGTAAGTGACTACATGTGGTGTGATAGAACTTCAAAACGCTAGGCATAGTTGTCTATAGTAACATAAAAACGCAAATAAGAAGAACCTGTCAAAGTCTAGAACTCTTGATTAGTTTGATTCCATAATAACCCACTGGAAAAAATGCTAAGTAAATGCATATTGATTATCTGGAGCGCTGGCTACACGAATAAGCAAGGTAAGCAGAGGGGCGAAATGGATCGCTGGGTCCTACCACCTTGGTGAAAACTTGCTGGGACCCGAGGGGTATATAAGCCTCTTGCAAAAGCTTCAGCAGATACAATTGGGGAACAGGCTTTGACCCCATAGGTGGTATCTTTTCCCTTCAGATTTAGTCAAAGAACATCACTGGAACAGAACAATACATCCACACAGAGTAAACTTGAACTAATATAAACTTCTTACGATTAATTTTCACACTTTTATCATATAGTGAACAATGATGTTGTAAATACCTAAAGAATTACATATGCCAAGTAAGCATACATGTAAGTGACTACATGTGGTGTGATAGAACTTCAAAACCCTAGGCATAGTTGTGTATAGTAACATGAAAGCAAATAAGAAGAACCTGTCAAAGTCTAGAACTCTTGATTAGTTTGATTCCATAAAAACCCACTGTAAAAAATGCTAAGCAAGTGCATATTGATTATCTGGAGTGCTGGCTACACGAATAAACAAGGTAAGCAAAGGGGCAAAATGGATCGCTGGGTCCTACCACCTTGGTGAAAACTTGCTGGGACCCGAGAGGTATATAAACCTCTTGCAAAAGCTTCAGCAGATACCATTGGGGAACAGGCTTTGACCCCATAGATGGTTCCTTTTTCCTTCAGATGTCGTCAAAGAACATCACTGGAACAGAACAATACATACACAGAGAGCAAACTTGAACTAATATAAACTTCTTCTTACGATTAATTTTCTCACTTTTATCATATAGTGAACATTGGTGTTGTAAATACCTAAAGAATTACATATGCCAAGTAAGCATACATGTAAGTGACTATGTGGTGTGATAGAACTTCAAAACCCTAGCCATAGTTGTCTATAGTAACATGAAAGCAAATAAGAAGAACCTGTCAAAGTCTAGAACTCTTGATTAGTTTTATTCCATAATAACCCAATGGAAAAAAATGCTAAGCAAGTGCATATTGATTATCTGGAGGGCTGGCTACACGAATAAACAAGGTAAGCAAAGGCGCGAAATGGATCGCTGGGTCCTACCACCTTGGCGAAAACTTGCTGGGACCCGAGGGGTAAATAAACCTCTTGCAAAAGCTTCAGCAGATACCATTGGAGAACTGGCTTTGAGCTCATAGGTGATATCTTTTCCCTTCAGATTTAGTCACAGAACATCACTGGAACAGAACAATACATCCACACAGAGTAAACTTGAACTAATATAAACTTCTTACGATTAATTTTCACACTTTTATCATATAGTGAACAATGATGTTGTAAATACCTAAAGAATTACATATGCCAAGTAAGCATACATGTAAGTGACTACATGTGGTGTGATAGAACTTCAAAACACTAGGCATAGTTGTCTAAAGTAACATGAAAGCAAATAAGAAGAACCTGTCAAAGTCTAGAACTCTTGATTAGTTTTATTCCATAATAACCAAATGGAAAAAATGCTAAGCAAGTGCATATTGATTATCTGGAGGGCTGGCTACACGAATAAACAAGGTAAAAAAAGGTGCGAAATGGATCGCTGGGTCCTACCACCTTGGTGAAAACTTGCTTGGACCCGAGGGGTATATAAACCTCTTGCAAAAGCTTCAGCAGATACCATTGGGGAACAGGCTTTGAGCCCACAGGTGATATCTTTTCCCTTCAGATTTAGTCACAGAACATCACTGGAACAGAAAAATACATCCACACAGAGCAAACTTGAACTAATATAAACTTCTTCTTAAGATTAATTTTCACACTTTTATCATATAGTGAAAAATGGTGTTGTAAATACCTAAAGAATTACATATGCCAAGTAAGCATACATGTAAGTGACTGCATGTGGTGTGATAGAACTTCAAAACCCTAGGCATAGTTGTCTATAGTAACATGAAAGCAAATAAGAAGAACCTGTCAAAGTCTAGAACTCTTGATTAGTTTTATTCCATAATAACCCAATGGAAAAAAATGCTAAGCAAGTGCTTATTGATTATCTGGAGGGCTGGCTACACGAATAAACAAGGTAAGCAAAGGCGCGAAATGGATCCCTGGGTCCTACCACCTTGGCGAAAACTTGCTTGGACCCGAGGGGTATATAAACCTCTTGCAAAACCTTCAACAGATACCATTGGGGAACAGGCTTTGAGCCCATAGGTGATATCTTTTCCCTTCAGATTTAGTCACAAAACATCACTGGAACAGAACAATACATCCACACAGAGCAAACTTGAACTAATATAAACTTCTTCTTACGATTAATTTTCACACTTTTATCATATAGTGAAAAATGGTGTTGTAAATACCTAAAGAATTACATATGCCAAGTAAGCATACGTGTAAGTGACTACATGTGGTGTGATAGAACTTCAAAACGCTAGGCATAGTTGTCTATAGTAACATAAAAACGCAAATAAGAAGAACCTGTCAAAGTCTAGAAATCTTGATTAGTTTGATTCCATAATAACCCACTGGAAAAAATGCTAAGTAAATGCATCTTGATTATCTGGAGCGCTGGCTACACGAATAAGCAAGGTAAGCAGAGGGGCGAAATGGATCGCTGGGTCCTACCACCTTGGTGAAAACTTGCTGGGACCCGAGGGGTATATAAGCCTCTTGCAAAAACTTCAGCAGATACCATTGGGGAACAGGCTTTGACCCCATAGGTGGTATCTTTTCCCTTCAGATTTAGTCAAAGAACATCACTGGAACAGAACAATACATCCACACAGAGTAAACTTGAACTAATATAAACTTCTTACGATTAATTTTCACAATTTTATCATATAGTGAACAATGATGTTGTAAATACCTAAAGAATTACATATGCCAAGTAAGCATACATGTAAGTGACTACATGTGGTGTGATAGAACTTCAAAACCCTAGGCATAGTTGTCTATAGTAACATGAAAGCAAATAAGAAGAACCTGTCAAAGTCTAGAACTCTTGATTAGTTTGATTCCATAAAAACCCACTGGAAAAAATGCTAAGCAAGTGCATATTGATTATCTGGAGTGCTGGCTACACGAATAAACAAGGTAAGCAAAGGGGCGAAATGGATCGCTGGGTCCTACCACCTGGGTGAAAACTTGCTGGGACCCGAGATATATAAACCTCTTGCAAAAGCTTCAACAGATACCATTGGGGAACAGGCTTTGACCCCATAGATGGTTCCTTTTTCCTTCAGATGTCGTCAAAGAACATCACTGGAACAGAACAATACATACACAGAGAGCAAACTTGAACTAATATAAACTTCTTCTTACGATTAATTTTCTCACTTTTATCATATAGTGAACATTGGTGTTGTAAATACCTAAAGAATTACATATGCCAAGTAAGCATACATGTAAGTGACTACATGTGGTGTGATAGAACTTCAAAACCCTAGCCATAGTTGTCTATAGTAACATGAAAGCAAATAAGAAGAACCTGTCAAAGTCTAGAACTCTTGATTAGTTTTATTCCATAATAACCCAATGGAAAAAATGCTAAGCAAGTGCATATTGATTATCTGGAGGGCTGGCTACACAAATAAACAAGGTAAGCAAAGGCGCGAAATGGATCGCTGGGTCCTACCACCTTGGCGAAAACTTGCTGGGACCCGAGGGGTATATAAACCTCTTGCAAAACCTTCAGCAGATACCATTGGGGAACAGGCTTTGAGCTCATAGGTGATATCTTTTCCCTTCAGATTTAGTCACAGAACATCACTGGAACAGAACAATACATCCACACAGAGCAAACTTGAACTAATATAAACTTCTTCTTACGATTAATTTTCACACTTTTATCATATAGTGAAAAATGGTGTTGTAAATACCTAAAGAATTACATATGGCAAGTAAGCATACGTGTAAGTGACTACATGTGGTGTGATAGAACTTCAAAACGCTAGGCATAGTTGTCTATAGTAACATAAAAACACAAATAAGAAGAACCTGTCAAAGTCTAGAACTCTTGATTAGTTTGATTCCATAATAACCCAATGGAAAAAATGCTAAGCAAATGCTTATTGATTATCTGGAGGGCTGGCTACACGAATAAGCAAGGTAAGCAGAGGGGCGAAATGGATCGCTGGGTCCTACCACCTTGGTGAAAACTTGCTGGGACCCGAGGGGTATATAAGCCTCTTGCAAAAACTTCAGCAGATACCACTGGGGAACAGGCTTTGACCCCATAGGTGGTATCTTTTCCCTTCAGATTTAGTCAAAGAACATCACTGGAACAGAACAATACATCCACACAGAGTAAACTTGAACTAATATAAACTTCTTACGATTAATTTTCACACTTTTATCATATAGTGAACAATGATGTTGTAAATACCTAAAGAATTACATATGCCAAGTAAGCATACATGTAAGTGACTACATGTGGTGTGATAGAACTTCAAAACCCTAGGCATAGTTGTCTATAGTAACATGAAAGCAAATAAGAAGAACCTGTCAAAGTCTAGAACTCTTGATTAGTTTGATTCCATAATAACCCAATGGAAAAAATGCTAAGCAAATGCTTATTGATTATCTGGAGGGCTGGCTACACGAATAAGCAAGGTAAGCAGAGGGGCGAAATGGATCGCTGGGTCCTACCACCTTGGTGAAAACTTGCTGGGACCCGAGGGGTATATAAGCCTCTTGCAAAAGCTTCAGCAGATACCACTGGGGAACAGGCTTTGACCCCATAGGTGGTATCTTTTCCCTTCAGATTTAGTCAAAGAACATCACTGGAACAGAACAATACATCCACACAGAGTAAACTTGAACTAATATAAACTTCTTACGATTAATTTTCACACTTTTTTCATATAGTGAACAATGATGTTGTAAATACCTAAAGAATTACATATGCCAAGTAAGCATACATGTAAGTGACTACATGTGGTGTGATAGAACTTCAAAACCCTAGGCATAGTTGTCTATAGTAACATGAAAGCAAATAAGAAGAACCTGTCAAAGTCTAGAACTCTTGATTAGTTTTATTCCATAAAAACCCACTGGAGAAAATGCTAAGCAAGTGCATATTGATTATCTGGAGTGCTGGCTACACGAATAAACAAGGTAAGCAAAGGGGCGAAATGGATCGCTGGGTCCTACCACCTTGGTGAAAACTTGCTGGGACCCGAGAGGTATATAAACCTCTTGCAAAAGCTTCAGCAGATACCACTGGGGAACAGGCTTTGACCCCATAGGTGGTTCCCTTTTCCTTCAGATTTAGTCAAAGAACATCACTGGAACAGAACAATACATACACAGAGAGCAAACTTGAACTAATATAAACTTCTTCTTACGATTAATTTTCTCACTTTTATCATATAGTGAACATTGGTGTTGTAAATACCTAAAGAATTACATATGCCAAGTAAGCATACATGTAAGTGACTACATGTGGTGTGATAGAACTTCAAAACACTAGGCATAGTTGTCTAAAGTAACATGAAAGCAAATAAGAAGAACCTGTCAAAGTCTAGAACTCTTGATTAGTTTTATTCCATAATAACCCAATGGAAAAAAATGCTAAGCAAGTGCTTATTGATTATCTGGAGGGCTGGCTACACGAATAAACAAGGTAAGCAAAGGCGCGAAATGGATCGCTGGGTCCTACCACCTTGGCGAAAACTTGCTTGGACCCGAGGGGTATATAAAACTCTTGCAAAACCTTCAACAGATACCATTGGGGAACAGGCTTTGAGCCCATAGGTGATATCTTTTCCCTTCAGATTTAGTCACAGAACATCACTGGAACAGAACAATACATCCACACAGAGCAAACTTGAACTAATATAAACTTCTTCTTACGATTAATTTTCACACTTTTATCATATAGTGAAAAATGGTGTTGTAAATACCTAAAGAATTACATATGCCAAGTAAGCATACGTGTAAGTGACTACATGTGGTGTGATAGAACTTCAAAACGCTAGGCATAGTTGTCTATAGTAACATAAAAACGCAAATAAGAAGAACCTGTCAAAGTCTAGAACTCTTGATTAGTTTTATTCCATAATAACCCAATGGAAAAAAATGCTAAGCAAGTGCTTATTGATTATCTGAAGGGCTGGCTACACGAATAAACAAGGTAAGCAAAGGCGCGAAATGGATCGCTGGGTCCTACCACCTTGTCGAAAACTTGCTGGGACCCGAGATATATAAACCTCTTGCAAAAGCTTCAGCAGATACCATTGGGGAACAGGCTTTGACCCCATAGATGGTTCCTTTTTCCTTCAGATGTCGTCAAAGAACATCACTGGAACAGAACAATACATACACAGAGAGCAAACTTGAACTAATATAAACTTCTTCTTACGATTAATTTTCTCACTTTTATCATATAGTGAACATTGGTGTTGTAAATACCTAAAGAATTACATATGCCAAGTAAGCATACATGTAAGTGACTACATGTGGTGTGATAGAACTTCAAAACCCTAGCCATAGTTGTCTATAGTAACATGAAAGCAAATAAGAAGAACCTGTCAAAGTCTAGAACTCTTGATTAGTTTTATTCCATAATAACCCAATGGAAAAAATGCTAAGCAAGTGCATATTGATTATCTGGAGGGCTGGCTACACGAATAAACAAGGTAAGCAAAGGCGCGAAATGGATCGCTGGGTCCTACCACCTTGGCGAAAACTTGCTGGGACCCGAGGGGTATATAAACCTCTTGCAAAACCTTCAGCAGATACCATTGGGGAACAGGCTTTGAGCTCATAGGTGATATCTTTTCCCTTCAGATTTAGTCACAGAACATCACTGGAACAGAACAATACATCCACACAGAGCAAACTTGAACTAATATAAACTTCTTCTTACGATTAATTTTCACACTTTTATCATATAGTGAAAAATGGTGTTGTAAATACCTAAAGAATTACATATGGCAAGTAAGCATACATGTAAGTGACTACATGTGGTGTGATAGAACTTCAAAACGCTAGGCATAGTTGTCTATAGTAACATAAAAACACAAATAAGAAGAACCTGTCAAAGTCTAGAACTCTTGATTAGTTTGATTCCATAATAACCCAATGGAAAAAATGCTAAGCAAATGCTTATTGATTATCTGGAGGGCTGGCTACACGAATAAGCAAGGTAAGCAGAGGGGCGAAATGGATCGCTGGGTCCTACCACCTTGGTGAAAACTTGCTGGGACCCGAGGGGTATATAAGCCTCTTGCAAAAGCTTCAGCAGATACCACTGGGGAACAGGCTTTGACCCCATAGGTGGTATCTTTTCCCTTCAGATTTAGTCAAAGAACATCACTGGAACAGAACAATACATCCACACAGAGTAAACTTGAACTAATATAAACTTCTTACGATTAATTTTCACACTTTTATCATATAGTGAACAATGATGTTGTAAATACCTAAAGAATTACATATGCCAAGTAAGCATACATGTAAGTGACTACATGTGGTGTGATAGAACTTCAAAACCCTAGGCATAGTTGTCTATAGTAACATGAAAGCAAATAAGAAGAACCTGTCAAAGTCTAGAACTCTTGATTAGTTTTATTCCATAAAAACCCACTGGAGAAAATGCTAAGCAAGTGCATATTGATTATCTGGAGTGCTGGCTACACGAATAAACAAGGTAAGCAAAGGGGCGAAATGGATCGCTGGGTCCTACCACCTTGGTGAAAACTTGCTGGGACCCGAGAGGTATATAAACCTCTTGCAAAAGCTTCAGCAGATACCACTGGGGAACAGGCTTTGACCCCATAGGTGGTTCCCTTTTCCTTCAGATTTAGTCAAAGGACATCACTGGAACAGAACAATACATACAAAGAGAGCAAACTTGAACTAATATAAACTTCTTCTTACGATTAATTTTCTCACTTTTATCATATAGTGAACATTGGTGTTGTAAATACCTAAAGAATTACATATGCCAAGTAAGCATACATGTAAGTGACTACATGTGGTGTGATAGAACTTCAAAACACTAGGCATAGTTGTCTAAAGTAACATGAAAGCAAATAAGAAGAACCTGTCAAAGTCTAGAACTCTTGATTAGTTTTATTCCATTATAACCAAATGGAAAAAATGCTAAGCAAGTGCATTTTGATTATCTGGAGGGCTGGCTACACAAATAAACAAGGTAAGCAAAGGTGCGAAATGGATCGCTGGGTCCTACCACCTTGGTGAAAACTTGCTGGGACCCGAGGGGTATATAAACCTCTTGCAAAAGCTTCAGCAGATACCATTGGGGAACAGGCTTTGAGCCCATAGGTGATATCTTTTCCCTTCAGATTTAGTCACAGAACATCACTGGAACAGAACAATACATCCACACAGAGCAAACTTGAACTAATGTAAACTTCTTCTTAAGATTAATTTTCACACTTTTATCATATAGTGAAAAATGGTGTTGTAAATACCTAAAGAATTACATATGCCAAGTAAGCATACATGTAAGTGACTGCATGTGGTGTGATAGAACTTCAAAACCCTAGGCATAGTTGTCTATAGTAACATGAAAGCAAATAAGAAGAACCTGTCAAAGTCTAGAACTCTTGATTAGTTTTATTCCATAATAACCCAATGGAAAAAAATGCTAAGCAAGTGCTTATTTATTATCTGGAGGGCTGGCTACACGAATAAACAAGGTAAGCAAAGGCGCGAAATGGATCGCTGGGTCCTACCACCTTGGCGAAAACTTGCTTGGACCCGAGGGGTATATAAACCTCTTGCAAAACCTTCAACAGATACCATTGGGGAACAGGCTTTGAGCCCATAGGTGATATCTTTTCCCTTCAGATTTAGTCACAGAACATCACTGGAACAGAACAATACATCCACACAGAGCAAACTTGAACTAATATAAACTTCTTCTTACGATTAATTTTCACACTTTTATCATATAGTGAAAAATGGTGTTGTAAATACCTAAAGAATTACATATGCCAAGTAAGCATACGTGTAAGTGACTACATGTGGTGTGATAGAACTTCAAAACGCTAGGCATAGTTGTCTATAGTAACATAAAAACGCAAATAAGAAGAACCTGTCAAAGTCTAGAACTCTTGATTAGTTTGATTCCATAAAAACCCACTGGAAAAAATGCTAAGTAAATGCATATTGATTATCTGGAGCGCTGGCTACACGAATAAGCAAGGTAAGCAGAGGGGCGAAATGGATCGCTGGGTCCTACCACCTTGGTGAAAACTTGCTGGGACCCGAGGGGTATATAAGCCTCTTGCAAAAGCTTCAGCAGATACCATTGGGGAACAGGCTTTGACCCCATAGGTGGTATCTTTTCCCTTCAGATTTAGTCAAAGAACATCACTGGAACAGAACAATACATCCACACAGAGTAAACTTGAACTAATATAAACTTCTTACGATTAATTTTCACACTTTTATCATATAGTGAACAATGATGTTGTAAATACCTAAAGAATTACATATGCCAAGTAAGCATACATGTAAGTGACTACATGTGGTGTGATAGAACTTCAAAACCCTAGGCATAGTTGTGTATAGTAACATGAAAGCAAATAAGAAGAACCTGTCAAAGTCTAGAACTCTTGATTAGTTTGATTCCATAAAAACCCACTGTAAAAAATGCTAAGCAAGTGCATATTGATTATCTGGAGTGCTGGCTACACGAATAAACAAGGTAAGCAAAGGGGCGAAATGGATCGCTGGGTCCTACCACCTTGGTGAAAACTTGCTGGGACCCGAGAGGTATATAAACCTCTTGCAAAAGCTTCAGCAGATACCATTGGGGAACAGGCTTTGACCCCATAGATGGTTCCTTTTTCCTTCAGATGTCGTCAAAGAACATCACTGGAACAGAACAATACATACACAGAGAGCAAACTTGAACTAATATAAACTTCTTCTTACGATTAATTATCTCACTTTTATCATATAGTGAACATTGGTGTTGTAAATACCTAAAGAATTACATATGCCAAGTAAGCATACATGTAAGTGACTACATGTGGTGTGATAGAACTTCAAAACCCTAGCCATAGTTGTCTATAGTAACATGAAAGCAAATAAGAAGAACCTGTCAAAGTCTAGAACTCTTGATTAGTTTTATTCCATAATAACCCAATGGAAAAAATGCTAAGCAAGTGCATATTGATTATCTGGAGGGCTGGCTACACGAATAAACAAGGTAAGCAAAGGCGCGAAATGGATCGCTGGGTCCTACCACCTTGGCGAAAACTTGCTGGGACCCGAGGGGTAAATAAACCTCTTGCAAAAGCTTCAGCAGATACCATTGGGGAACTGGCTTTGAGCTCATAGGTGATATCTTTTCCCTTCAGATTTAGTCACAGAACATCACTGGAACAGAACAATACATCCACACAGAGTAAACTTGAACTAATATAAACTTCTTACGATTAATTTTCACACTTTTATCATATAGTGAACAATGATGTTGTAAATACCTAAAGAATTACATATGCCAAGTAAGCATACATGTAAGTGACTACATGTGGTGTGATAGAACTTCAAAACCCTAGGCATAGTTGTCTATAGTAACATGAAAGCAAATAAGAAGAACCTGTCAAAGTCTAGAACTCTTGATTAGTTTTATTCCATAAAAACCCACTGGAAAAAATGCTAAGCAAGTGCATATTGATTATCTGGAGTGCTGGCTACACGAATAAACAAGGTAAGCAAAGGGGCGAAATGGATCACTGGGTCCTACCACCTTGGTGAAAACTTGCTGGGACCCGAGAGGTATATAAACCTCTTGCAAAAGCTTCAGCAGATACCACTGGGGAACAGGCTTTGACCCCATAGGTGGTTCCTTTTTCCTTCAGATTTAGTCAAAGAACATCACTGGAACAGAACAATACATACACAGAGAGCAAACTTGAACTAATATAAACTTCTTCTTACGATTAATTTTCTCACTTTTATCATATAGTGAACATTGGTGTTGTAAATACCTAAAGAATTACATATGCCAAGTAAGCATACATGTAAGTGACTACATGTGGTGTGATAGAACTTCAAAACACTAGGCATAGTTCCCTTTCAAGGGAACTCCCGTTGCGTCGAGAATGACGCTATGGGGAACGCTTTGCGTGATGACGTCTTGAAGCACATGTAAAATCAGTCCAATGGTGTGGCGGAACGTCAGAGGCGGGTGACGTCACGTACCAGGAAGCTATAAAAGCCGGCCCGAAACAGAAAACGAAAGCTTTCTGAGTCTTCAGTTGCGCTCTGTGTTGAAATCTGTCCTTGTTATTTGGTGTTGTCTGTCTATATATATATATATATATTTATTCAGTTATGGCGAGCAAGCAGCAGTATCGAGTGTGTGTCCATCCCTGCCCGCGTTATTTAACGGGAGGTGACACACACACTCTTTGTGTTGTTTGTTTGGGAGAGGAGCATGCCCAGTCAGCACTCGAGGGTGGTGACTGTGTGCATTGCTGTGCGCTTCCATTGCGTACGCTCCGATCCCGTTTGGCTCGGTTCAATCCCGACCACGTTCCCCAGGGCTCGGGTCCCGCCGCGGCTGAGGCTCGGCGGCGATCTCAGACCTGGGGTTCGCAAATGGATCTGTCAGTGGATGTTGAGACGGGCTCTGCCTTATCTCAGCCTCTTACTGACAGATCCAGTGCCTCTCATCAGGGTGTGGAAGCACGCGCTGCGGTTTCTTCCCCCCCGATGGAGGCACCAGTACTGCAACTATCCAGCTCTGAGGAGTTGGATGTTGTGAGTATTGAAGCTGAGTCTGAGGATTCGCCACCTCAGTCTCACGCGTTTGAGGAACTGCTCGATGTGATTACTAGAGCGGTTGACAGACTGTCTATTGAGTGGCCAGAGGATAGGCAGGACGTTCGTTCGAAAAGCAAACTCGACGAGCGCTTCCTGCCATCTCGTGCGCAGCCCCAGCGCAGGAGTCTTCCGTTTTTCCCCGATCTCCACACCGAGGTGTCGAGATCGTGGGGGAAACCAGTTTCATATAGAGTTTTTACACCAAACACATCCCACTACTCTTCTATTCACAAATATAAAGAGCATGGTTATGGGGAGATGCCGAAGGTGGAAGAGACGCTTGCGAGCTATCTCTCTCCAGCAACGGCATCTTCCCTAAAGACTCCTACACTTCCTTCTAAACCAGTGAAAATGACATCTTCACTGGTTCATAAATCATATGCAGCCGCTGGTCAAGCAGCAGCGTGTCTGCATACGATGTCCATTATGCAGGCCTATCAGGCTGAATTGCTGGGTGATTTAGAGGAGGGCGGGGGAATTGGTCCAGATACGGTGGCTGAACTACGCAGAGCCACAGACCTGTCTCTCAGGGCCACCAAGGAGACCGCTAAGTCAATCGGGCGGTCTATGGCAGCCCTGGTGGCCACTGAGAGGCATCTGTGGCTCAATCTGAGTGACATAAAAGATAAAGAAAAGCATGTTCTCTTAGATGCTCCGGTCTCCACTGTTGGTCTGTTTGGCGATGCTGTTAACAGTGCGGTTGCTAAATCACAAGAAGCTTCTAAACAGGCAGTTGCGCTTCAAAAACTTCTCCCCCGCCGTTCATTCTTTGAGGCTGCTGAGCGGGAGCAGCCTCACTCCTCTAAAAAGAGCGCTGAACATCGTGCCACTCAAAAACAGAGCGTGTCCTCCCGTGCTCCCCCACAAAAATCACGGGGACACGGAGGGCGCGCTCAAACCCAGCAGTCTTCGAGGGGTAGGACGGATCTGCGGACCGTCATTACCGCCAAGAAGGCTGCTGGGAAAAAGTCCTGACGTCCGAGGGCTCAGGACAAATGAGGGTAGTCCCCCCCGAAGCAGAGCGGTTAACACCTCTTTTTACGGTGCCCGTCTCTCTTCGGTACCCTCAGGGGACCGTTCTGCCAACCCTGCCGCCTCCGGTGTTACAGGGCGCAGCGGTCTCCGGCGAGCACATATCTCAAGGACCACCCGGAAACGTAGTGGCCTCGGGATGCCCGCCCCCTCCGAGGAGGGTGTTAGAGCAGTCTGTTCGGTCGTTCCCTGCCGGTGCGCCGTTACAGGGCGACGAATTGACTACTCAACAACAACGAAATCCAGAAACCAGTCTTGAGAGGCTGGTACCTCTAGTAGAATCTTTGACAGCGTGGAAGCTACTGTCGAATGTTTCTCGTTGGGTCCTGCAGACCGTGGAAAAAGGGTATCAGATACAATTCAAAAAACGCCCACCTCGGTTTATGGGGGTCCTGCCCACAGTGGTGGGCCCCGAGCAGGTTCTGGTTATGGAACAGGAAGTAAACACTCTGTTAGAGAAAGGGGCCATAGAATATGTACCTCCCTCCAACAGGGAAACCGGATTTTACAGCCGGTATTTCATAGTTCCGAAAAAGGACGGGGGATTGCGTCCCATTTTAGATCTTCGAGTTCTGAACGAGTCAGTCATGCAGCTCAAGTTCAAAATGTTAACATTGAGACAGATCGTGCCACAGATCAGGTCCGAGGACTGGTTTGTCACGATAGACCTCAAGGACGCATATTTCCATATTTCCATCCGTCCGTGTCATTGGAAGTTCCTGAGGTTTGCTTTCGGGGGCAAAGCATACCAATATCGTGTTCTTCCATTCGGCCTAGCTTTATCACCCCGCACTTTCACCAAATGCATGGATGCAGCTCTGGCGCCGCTGCGCCTCCAAGGTATTCGCATCATGAACTACATCAACGATTGGTTGATTTTAGCTCAGTCGCATCAGTTGGCGGTTCAACATCGAGATGTTGTTCTCGCCCACATGAAAGAGTTGGGGTTACGGCTGAACGCCAAGAAGAGTGTGCTTTCTCCACTCCAGAGGACCACTTTTTTAGGCGTAGTTTGGGATTCAGTGTCGATGCAGGCGCGCCTGTCACCGCCACGTATAGAGTCCATCCTTGCAGCTGTGAAAAGTGTAAAGCTAGGCCAGCTACTCACTGTCAAACAGTTCCAGAGACTGTTGGGTCTCATGGCAGCAGCGTCCAACGTGATACCTTTTGGACTGCTACACATGAGGCCCCTGCAGTGGTGGCTCAGGACCAGGGGGTTTTCCCCGAGGGGCAACCCATTTCGCACAATCAGGGTCACGCGGCGATGCTTACGTGCCCTGGTTATGTGGAAGAAACCTTGGTTCCTGTCCCAGGGCCCAGTGTTGGGAGCTCCTTGTCGTCGCAAACTGCTAACGACGGATGCTTCCCTCACGGGTTGGGGAGCGATCCTGGAGGGTCGCTCAGCTCAAGGTCTGTGGGAAGACCATCATCGTTCCTGGCATATCAATCGCCTAGAGATGTTAGCTGTCTTCCGGGCTCTGAGGAGCTTTATCACAGATCTCAGGGGACACCATGTGCTAGTACATACGGACAACACGTCGGTAGTCGCCTATATCAACCACCAAGGGGGTTTGCGCTCGCGCCCGTTATCCAACTTGGCACGCCATATCCTCTTGTGGTCCCAGGGGAAGTTACTGTCACTCAGGGCAGCTTACATCCCCGGGGTCCAGAATTTAGGAGCAGACACTCTGTCGAGGCAGGGGCCGAGGCCCGGGGAATGGAGGCTCCACCCCGAGGTGGTGGAGCTGATATGGAGGGAGTTCGGCCAAGCACAAGTAGATTTGTTTGCGTCTCGAGAGACTTCTCACTGTCCACTTTGGTTCTCCCTCACGCATCCAGCTCCTCTGGGACTGGATGCTATGGTTCAGACGTGGCCGAGGCTACGTCTGTACGCCTTTCCCCCAGTGGCTCTGCTCCCGGGAGTTCTGGAGAGAGTTCGCAGGGACCGGGTTTGCCTGCTTCTGATAGCCCCGCGCTGGCCGGGCAGAGTATGGTTTCCCGATCTGGTCTCCCTCATCGACGGGCATCCTCTGGAGTTACCCGTCAGGAGAGACCTTCTGTCCCAGGCAGGGGGCTCAATATATCACCCCCGCCCAGAACTGTGGAACCTGTGGGCTTGGCCTCTGAGGGGGCCCAGCTCATAGAGTCAGGTCTCTCAACTGAGGTTGTTGAGACCATTCTACAGTCCAGAGCTCCCTCCACGAGGAAACTTTATGCCCTGAAGTGGAGAGTCTTCACTTCTTGGTGTAGTGACCGTCGGTTGGACCCAGTTAACTGCCCAATTGGTACAGTGCTGGAGTTCCTGCAAGACCGGTTCACGGCAGGTCTGACCCCGTCCACTTTAAAGGTTTATGTGGCGGCCATAGGTGCTTACCACATTCCTTTGGGTGGAATGTCTGTGGGGAAAGACCCTTTGATATCTCGTTTCCTTCGTGGCACTTGGAGGCTGAGGCCTGCAGTTCGCTCTAGGGTTCCGCCATGGGACCTGTCCATTGCATTACAAGGCTTGTCCCTGGCCCCCTTTGAGCCGATTGAGGAGGTTCCTGAGAAGTTTTTAACTCTGAAAGCTCTTTTTCTCCTTGCTATTTCTTCTCTCAAGAGAATAGGGGATCTTCAAGCATTGTCAGTTGCTCCGTCATGCTTAGAGTTTGCTCCGGGTATGGTTAAAGCGTTTCTTCATCCAAGACCGGGTTATATCCCCAAGGTCCCCACTAATGTGGTCAGACCTGTTGTTCTGCAGGCCTTCTGTCCTCCTCCCTTTCAAAATGCTGACCAGGAGGCTAATAATTTGCTTTGCCCTGTGCGGGCGTTAGACGCATATGTCCACAGAGCTGCCCTGTGGCGTAAAAGTGATCAATTATTTGTGTGCTTTGGGTCCCCTAACAAAGGAGGTCCAGTGTCTAAGCAAAGGATGAGCAAGTGGGTGGTCGAGGCTATCTCACTTGCTTATGAGGCGGCTGGGCAGCCTTCTCCTTTGGCTGTCCGGTCGCACTCGACGAGGAGTATGGCGGCCTCTAAGGCCCTTATTTCAGGAGTTTCTTTACAGGACGTCTGTGATGCGGCAGGCTGGTCCTCACCGCACACTTTCGTCAGGTTTTACTCTCTGGATCTAGACTCTGCTCCAGGGTCTCATGTTTTGTCTTCCTAATGCTGCTCTCTAGATTTCACACAGGACAGACATTCGTAGCTATGGAGGCGTTGGTATAGACGTTCCCCATAGCGTCATTCTCGACGCAACGGGAGTTCCCTTGAAAGGGAACGCCTCGGTTACGACTGTAACCTCGGTTCCCTGAAGAGGGAACGAGCGTTGCGTCGCCTTGCCATATCTCCTTCATGCCTGTCAGCTCGACTTCAGACTTTTACGAAGCTTTCGTTTTCTGTTTCGGGCCGGCTTTTATAGCTTCCTGGTACGTGACGTCACCCGCCTCTGACGTTCCGCCACACCATTGGACTGATTTTACATTTGCTTCAAGACGTCATCACGCAAAGCGTTCCCCATAGCGTCATTCTCGGCGCAACGCTCGTTCCCTCTTCAGGGAACCGAGGTTACAGTCGTAACCGAGGCGTTCTCTAAAGTAACATGAAAGCAAATAAGAAGAACCTGTCAAAGTCTAGAACTCTTGATTAGTTTTATTCCATAATAACCAAATGGAAAAAATGCTAAGCAAGTGCATATTGATTATCTGGAGGGCTGGCTACACGAATAAACAAGGTAAGCAAAGGTGCGAAATGGATCGCTGGGTCCTACCACCTTGGTGAAAACTTGCTGGGACCCGAGGGGTATATAAACCTCTTGCAAAAGCTTCAGCAGATACCATTGGGGAACAGGCTTTGAGCCCATAGGTGATATCTTTTCCCTTCAGATTTAGTCACAGAACATCACTGGAACAGAACAATACATCCACACAGAGCAAACTTGAACTAATATAAACTTCTTCTTAAGATTAATTTTCACACTTTTATCATATAGTGAAAAATGGTGTTGTAAATACCTAAAGAATTACATATGCCAAGTAAGCATACATGTAAGTGACTGCATGTGGTGTGATAGAACTTCAAAACCCTAGGCATAGTTGTCTATAGTAACATGAAAGCAAATAAGAAGAACCTGTCAAAGTCTAGAACTCTTAATTAGTTTGATTCCATAATAACCCAATGGAAAAACTGCTAAGCAAGTGCATATTGATTATCTGGAGTGCTGGCTACACGAATAAACAAGGTAAGCAAAGGGGCGAAATGGATCACTGGGTCCTACCACCTTGGTGAAAACTTGCTGGGACCCGAGAGGTATATAAACCTCTTGCAAAAGCTTCAGCATATACCATTGGGGAACAGGCATTGACCCCATAGGTGGTTCCTTTTTCCTTCAGATGTCGTCAAAGAACATCACTGGAACAGAACAATACATACACAGAGAGCAAACTTGAACTAATATAAACTTCTTCTTACGATTAATTTTCTCACTTTTATCATATAGTGAACATTGGTGTTGTAAATACCTAAAGAATTACATATGCCAAGTAAGCATACATGTAAGTGACTACATGTGGTGTGATAGAACTTCAAAACCCTAGCCATAGTTGTCTATAGTAACATGAAAGCAAATAAGAAGAACCTGTCAAAGTCTAGAACTCTTGATTAGTTTTATTCCATAATAACCCAATGGAAAAAAATGCTAAGCAAGTGCTTATTGATTATCTGGAGGGCTGGCTACACGAATAAACAAGGTAAGCAAAGGCGCGAAATGGATCGCTGGGTCCTACCACCTTGGCGAAAACTTGCTTGGACCCGAGGGGTATATAAACCTCTTGCAAAACCTTCAGCAGATACCATTGGGGAACAGGCTTTGAGCCCATAGGTGATATCTTTTCCCTTCAGATTTAGTCACAGAACATCACTGGAACAGAACAATACATCCACACAGAGCAAACTTGAACTAATATAAACTTCTTCTTACGATTAATTTTCACACTTTTATCATATAGTGAAAAATGGTGTTGTAAATACCTAAAGAATTACATATGCCAAGTAAGCATACGTGTAAGTGACTACATGTGGTGTGATAGAACTTCAAAACGCTAGGCATAGTTGTCTATAGTAACATAAAAACGCAAATAAGAAGAACCTGTCAAAGTCTAGAACTCTTGATTAGTTTTATTCCATAATAACCCAATGGAAAAAATGCTAAGCAAGTGCATATTGATTATCTGGAGGGCTGGCTACACGAATAAACAAGGTAAGCAAAGGCGCGAAATGGATCGCTGGGTCCTACCACCTTGGCGAAAACTTGCTGGGACCCGAGGGGTATATAAACCTCTTGCAAAACCATCAGCAGATACCATTGGGGAACAGGCTTTGAGCTCATAGGTGATATCTTTTCCCTTCAGATTTAGTCACAGAACATCACTGGAACAGAACAATACATCCACACAGAGCAAACTTGAACTAATATAAACTTCTTCTTACGATTAATTTTCACACTTTTATCATATAGTGAAAAATGGTGTTGTAAATACCTAAAGAATTACACATGCCAAGTAAGCATACGTGTAAGTGACTACATGTGGTGTGATAGAACTTCAAAACGCTAGGCATAGTTGTCTATAGTAACATAAAAACGCAAATAAGAAGAACCTGTCAAAGTCTAGAACTCTTGATTAGTTTGATTCCATAATAACCCAATGGAAAAAATGCTAAGCAAATGCTTATTGATTATCTGGAGGGCTGGCTACACGAATAAGCAAGGTAAGCAGAGGGGCGAAATGAATCGCTGGGTCCTACCACCTTGGTGAAAACTTGCTGGGACCCGAGGGGTATATAAGTCTCTTGCAAAAGCTTCAGCAGATACCACTGGGGAACAGGCTTTGACCCCATAGGTGGTATCTTTTCCCTTCAGATTTAGTCAAAGAACATCACTGGAACAGAACAATACATCCACACAGAGTAAACTTGAACTAATATAAACTTCTTACGATTAATTTTCACACTTTTATCATATAGTGAACAATGATGTTGTAAATACCTAAAGAATTACATATGCCAAGTAAGCATACATGTAAGTGACTACATGTGGTGTGATAGAACTTCAAAACCCTAGGCATAGTTGTCTATAGTAACATGAAAGCAAATAAGAAGAACCTGTCAAAGTCTAGAACTCTTAATTAGTTTGATTCCATAATAACCCAATGGAAAAACTGCTAAGCAAGTGCATATTGATTATCTGGAGTGCTGGCTACACGAATAAACAAGGTAAGCAAAGGGGCGAAATGGATCACTGGGTCCTACCACCTTGGTGAAAACTTGCTGGGACCCGAGAGGTATATAAACCTCTTGCAAAAGCTTCAGCATATACCATTGGGGAACAGGCTTTGACCCCATAGGTGGTTCCTTTTTCCTTCAGATGTCGTCAAAGAACATCACTGGAACAGAACAATACATACACAGAGAGCAAACTTGAACTAATATAAACTTCTTCTTACGATTAATTTTCTCACTTTTATCATATAGTGAACATTGGTGTTGTAAATACCTAAAGAATTACATATGCCAAGTAAGCATACATGTAAGTGACTACATGTGGTGTGATAGAACTTCAAAACCCTAGCCATAGTTGTCTATAGTAACATGAAAGCAAATAAGAAGAACCTGTCAAAGTCTAGAACTCTTGATTAGTTTTATTCCATAATAACCCAATGGAAAAAAATGCTAAGCAAGTGCTTATTGATTATCTGGAGGGCTGGCTACACGAATAAACAAGGTAAGCAAAGGCGCGAAATGGATCGCTGGGTCCTACCACCTTGGCGAAAACTTGCTTGGACCCGAGGGGTATATAAACCTCTTGCAAAACCTTCAGCAGATACCATTGGGGAACAGGCTTTGAGCCCATAGGTGATATCTTTTCCCTTCAGATTTAGTCACAGAACATCACTGGAACAGAACAATACATCCACACAGAGCAAACTTGAACTAATATAAACTTCTTCTTACGATTAATTTTCACACTTTTATCATATAGTGAAAAATGGTGTTGTAAATACCTAAAGAATTACATATGCCAAGTAAGCATACGTGTAAGTGACTACATGTGGTGTGATAGAACTTCAAAACGCTAGGCATAGTTGTCTATAGTAACATAAAAACGCAAATAAGAAGAACCTGTCAAAGTCTAGAACTCTTGATTAGTTTTATTCCATAATAACCCAATGGAAAAAATGCTAAGCAAGTGCATATTGATTATCTGGAGGGCTGGCTACACGAATAAACAAGGTAAGCAAAGGCGCGAAATGGATCGCTGGGTCCTACCACCTTGGCGAAAACTTGCTGGGACCCGAGGGGTATATAAACCTCTTGCAAAACCATCAGCAGATACCATTGGGGAACAGGCTTTGAGCTCATAGGTGATATCTTTTCCCTTCAGATTTAGTCACAGAACATCACTGGAACAGAACAATACATCCACACAGAGCAAACTTGAACTAATATAAACTTCTTCTTACGATTAATTT
Organism: Scardinius erythrophthalmus; assembly: GCF_964197995.2. Lineage (NCBI taxonomy): Eukaryota > Metazoa > Chordata > Actinopteri > Cypriniformes > Leuciscidae > Scardinius > Scardinius erythrophthalmus. Next base: position 7,106,910 of record NC_138235.1, on the reverse strand, counting down.
TCACACTTTTATCATATAGTGAAAAATGGTGTTGTAAATACCTAAAGAATTACACATGCCAAGTAAGCATACGTGTAAGTGACTACATGTGGTGTGATAGAACTTCAAAACGCTAGGCATAGTTGTCTATAGTAACATAAAAACGCAAATAAGAAGAACCTGTCAAAGTCTAGAACTCTTGATTAGTTTGATTCCATAATAACCCAATGGAAAAAATGCTAAGCAAATGCTTATTGATTATCTGGAGGGCTGGCTACACGAATAAGCAAGGTAAGCAGAGGGGCGAAATGAATCGCTGGGTCCTACCACCTTGGTGAAAACTTGCTGGGACCCGAGGGGTATATAAGTCTCTTGCAAAAGCTTCAGCAGATACCACTGGGGAACAGGCTTTGACCCCATAGGTGGTATCTTTTCCCTTCAGATTTAGTCAAAGAACATCACTGGAACAGAACAATACATCCACACAGAGTAAACTTGAACTAATATAAACTTCTTACGATTAATTTTCACACTTTTATCATATAGTGAACAATGATGTTGTAAATACCTAAAGAATTACATATGCCAAGTAAGCATACATGTAAGTGACTACATGTGGTGTGATAGAACTTCAAAACCCTAGGCATAGTTGTCTATAGTAACATGAAAGCAAATAAGAAGAACCTGTCAAAGTCTAGAACTCTTGATTAGTTTTATTCCATAAAAACCCACAGGAAAAAATGCTAAGCAAGTGCATATTGATTATCTGGAGTGCTGGCTACACGAATAAACAAGGTAAGCAAAGGGGCGAAATGGATCACTGGGTCCTACCACCTTGGTGAAAACTTGCTGGGACCCGAGAGGTATATAAACCTCTTGCAAAAGCTTCAGCATATACCATTGGGGAACAGGCTTTGACCCCATAGGTGGTTCCTTTTTCCTTCAGATGTCGTCAAAGAACATCACTGGAACAGAACAATACATACACAGAGAGCAAACTTGAACTAATATAAACTTCTTCTTACGATTAATTTTCTCACTTTTATCATATAGTGAACATTGGTGTTGTAAATACCTAAAGAATTACATATGCCAAGTAAGCATACATGTAAGTGACTACATGTGGTGTGATAGAACTTCAAAACCCTAGCCATAGTTGTCTATAGTAACATGAAAGCAAATAAGAAGAACCTGTCAAAGTCTAGAACTCTTGATTAGTTTTATTCCATAATAACCCAATGGAAAAAAATGCTAAGCAAGTGCTTATTGATTATCTGGAGGGCTGGCTACACGAATAAACAAGGTAAGCAAAGGCGCGAAATGGATCGCTGGGTCCTACCACCTTGGCGAAAACTTGCTTGGACCCGAGGGGTATATAAACCTCTTGCAAAACCTTCAGCAGATACCATTGGGGAACAGGCTTTGAGCCCATAGGTGATATCTTTTCCCTTCAGATTTAGTCACAGAACATCACTGGAACAGAACAATACATCCACACAGAGCAAACTTGAACTAATATAAACTTCTTCTTACGATTAATTTTCACACTTTTATCATATAGTGAAAAATGGTGTTGTAAATACCTAAAGAATTACATATGCCAAGTAAGCATACGTGTAAGTGACTACATGTGGTGTGATAGAACTTCAAAACGCTAGGCATAGTTGTCTATAGTAACATAAAAACGCAAATAAGAAGAACCTGTCAAAGTCTAGAACTCTTGATTAGTTTTATTCCATAATAACCCAATGGAAAAAATGCTAAGCAAGTGCATATTGATTATCTGGAGGGCTGGCTACACGAATAAACAAGGTAAGCAAAGGCGCGAAATGGATCGCTGGGTCCTACCACCTTGGCGAAAACTTGCTGGGACCCGAGGGGTATATAAACCTCTTGCAAAACCATCAGCAGATACCATTGGGGAACAGGCTTTGAGCTCATAGGTGATATCTTTTCCCTTCAGATTTAGTCACAGAACATCACTGGAACAGAACAATACATCCACACAGAGCAAACTTGAACTAATATAAACTTCTTCTTACGATTAATTTTCACACTTTTATCATATAGTGAAAAATGGTGTTGTAAATACCTAAAGAATTACACATGCCAAGTAAGCATACGTGTAAGTGACTACATGTGGTGTGATAGAACTTCAAAACGCTAGGCATAGTTGTCTATAGTAACATAAAAACGCAAATAAGAAGAACCTGTCAAAGTCTAGAACTCTTGATTAGTTTGATTCCATAATAACCCAATGGAAAAAATGCTAAGCAAATGCTTATTGATTATCTGGAGGGCTGGCTACACGAATAAGCAAGGTAAGCAGAGGGGCGAAATGAATCGCTGGGTCCTACCACCTTGGTGAAAACTTGCTGGGACCCGAGGGGTATATAAGTCTCTTGCAAAAGCTTCAGCAGATACCACTGGGGAACAGGCTTTGACCCCATAGGTGGTATCTTTTCCCTTCAGATTTAGTCAAAGAACATCACTGGAACAGAACAATACATCCACACAGAGTAAACTTGAACTAATATAAACTTCTTACGATTAATTTTCACACTTTTATCATATAGTGAACAATGATGTTGTAAATACCTAAAGAATTACATATGCCAAGTAAGCATACATGTAAGTGACTACATGTGGTGTGATAGAACTTCAAAACCCTAGGCATAGTTGTCTATAGTAACATGAAAGCAAATAAGAAGAACCTGTCAAAGTCTAGAACTCTTGATTAGTTTTATTCCATAAAAACCCACAGGAAAAAATGCTAAGCAAGTGCATATTGATTATCTGGAGTGCTGGCTACACGAATAAACAAGGTAAGCAAAGGGGCGAAATGGATCGCTGGGTCCTACCACCTTGGTGAAAACTTGCTGGGACCCGAGAGGTATATAAACCTCTTGCAAAAGCTTCAGCAGATACCACTGGGGAACAGGCTTTGACCCCATAGGTGGTTCCTTTTTCCTTCAGATTTAGTCAAAGAACATCACTGGAACAGAACAATACATACACAGAGAGCAAACTTGAACTAATATAAACTTCTTCTTACGATTAATTTTCTCACTTTTATCATATAGTGAACATTGGTGTTGTAAATACCTAAAGAATTACATATGCCAAGTAAGCATACATGTAAGTGACTACATGTGGTGTGATAGAACTTCAAAACACTAGGCATAGTTGTCTAAAGTAACATGAAAGCAAATAAGAAGAACCTGTCAAAGTCTAGAACTCTTGATTAGTTTTATTCCATAATAACCAAATGGAAAAAATGCTAAGCAAGTGCATATTGATTATCTGGAGGGCTGGCTACACGAATAAACAAGGTAAGCAAAGGTGCGAAATGGATCGCTGGGTCCTACCACCTTGGTGAAAACTTGCTGGGACCCGAGGGGTATATAAACCTCTTGCAAAAGCTTCAGCAGATACCATTGGGGAACAGGCTTTGAGCCCATAGGTGATATCTTTTCCCTTCAGATTTAGTCACAGAACATCACTGGAACAGAACAATACATCCACACAGAGCAAACTTGAACTAATATAAACTTCTTCTTAAGATTAATTTTCACACTTTTATCATATAGTGAAAAATGGTGTTGTAAATACCTAAAGAATTACATATGCCAAGTAAGCATACATGTAAGTGACTGCATGTGGTGTGATAGAACTTCAAAACCCTAGGCATAGTTGTCTATAGTAACATGAAAGCAAATAAGAAGAACCTGTCAAAGTCTAGAACTCTTAATTAGTTTGATTCCATAATAACCCAATGGAAAAACTGCTAAGCAAGTGCATATTGATTATCTGGAGTGCTGGCTACACGAATAAACAAGGTAAGCAAAGGGGCGAAATGGATCACTGGGTCCTACCACCTTGGTGAAAACTTGCTGGGACCCAAAAGAGGTATATAAACCTCTTGCAAAAGCTTCAGCAGATACCATTGGGGAACAGGCTTTGACCCCATAGGTGGTTCCTTTTTCCTTCAGATGTCATCAAAGAACATCACTGGAACAGAACAATACATACACAGAGAGCAAACTTGAACTAATATAAACTTCTTCTTACGATTAATTTTCTCACTTTTATCATATAGTGAACATTGGTGTTGTAAATACCTAAAGAATTACATATGCCAAGTAAGCATACATGTAAGTGACTACATGTGGTGTGATAGAACTTCAAAACCCTAGCCATAGTTGTCTATAGTAACATGAAAGCAAATAAGAAGAACCTGTCAAAGTCTAGAACTCTTGATTAGTTTTATTCCATAATAACCCAATGGAAAAAAATGGTAAGCAAGTGCTTATTGATTATCTGGAGGGCTGGCTACACGAATAAACAAGGTAAGCAAAGGCGCGAAATGGATCGCTGGGTCCTACCACCTTGGCGAAAACTTGCTTGGACCCGAGGGGTATATAAACCTCTTGCAAAACCTTCAGCAGATACCATTGGGGAACAGGCTTTGAGCCCATAGGTGATATCTTTTCCCTTCAGATTTAGTCACAGAACATCACTGGAACAGAACAATACATCCACACAGAGCAAACTTGAACTAATATAAACTTCTTCTTACGATTAATTTTCACACTTTTATCATACAGTGAAAAATGGTGTTGTAAATACCTAAAGAATTACATATGCCAAGTAAGCATACGTGTAAGTGACTACATGTGGTGTGATAGAACTTCAAAACGCTAGGCATAGTTGTCTATAGTAACATAAAAACGCAAATAAGAAGAACCTGTCAAAGTCTAGAACTCTTGATTAGTTTGATTCCATAATAACCCAATGGAAAAAATGCTAAGTAAATGCATATTGATTATCTGGAGGGCTGGCTACACGAATAAGCAAGGTAAGCAGAGGGGCGTAATGGATCGCTGGGTCCTACCACCTTGGTGAAAACTTGCTGGGACCCGAGGGGTATATAAGCCTCTTGCAAAAGCTTCAGCAGATACCATTGGGGAACAGGCTTTGACCCCATAGGTGGTATCTTTTCCCTTCAGATTTAGTCAAAGAACATCACTGGAACAGAACAATACATCCACACAGAGCAAACTTGAACTAATATAAACTTCTTACGATTAATTTTCACACTTTTATCATATAGTGAACAACGATGTTGTAAATACCTAAAGAATTACATATGCCAAGTAAGCATACATGTAAGTGACTACATGTGGTGTGATAGAACTTCAAAACCCTAGGCATAGTTGTCTATAGTAACATGAAAGCAAATAAGAAGAACCTGTCAAAGTCTAGAACTCTTGATTAGTTTGATTCCATAATAACCCACTGGAAAAAATGCTAAGCAAGTGCATATTGATTATCTGGAGTGCTGGCTACACGAAAAAACAAGGTAAGCAAAGGGGCGAAATGGATCGCTGGGTCCTACCACCTTGGTGAAAACTTGCTGGGACCCGAGAGGTATATAAACCTCTTGCAAAAGCTTCAGCAGATACCATTGGGGAACAGGCTTTGACCCCATAGATGGTTCCTTTTTCCTTCAGATGTCGTCAAAGAACATCACTGGAACAGAACAATACATACACACAGAGCAAACTTGAACTAATATAAACTTCTTCTTACGATTAATTTTCTCACTTTTATCATATATTGAACATTGGTGTTGTAAATACCTAAAGAATTACATATGCCAAGTAAGCATACATGTAAGTGACTACATGTGGTGTGATAGAACTTCAAAACCCTAGCCATAGTTGTCTATAGTAACATGAAAGCAAATAAGAAGAACCTGTCAAAGTCTAGAACTCTTGATTAGTTTTATTCCATAATAACCCACTGGAAAAAATGCTAAGCAAGTGCATATTGATTATCTGGAGGGCTGGCTACACGAATAAACAAGGTAAGCAAAGGCGCGAAATGGATCGCTGGGTCCTACCACCTTGGCGAAAACTTGCTGGGACCCGAGGGGTATATAAACCTCTTGCAAAACCTTCAGCAGATACCATTGGGGAACAGGCTTTGAGCTCATAGGTGATATCTTTTCCCTTCAGATTTAGTCACAGAACATCACTGGAACAGAACAATACATCCACACAGAGCAAACTTGAACTAATATAAACTTCTTCTTACGATTAATTTTCACACTTTTATCATATAGTGAAAAATGGTATTGTAAATACCTAAAGAATTACACATGCCAAGTAAGCATACGTGTAAGTGACAACATGTGGTGTGATAGAACTTCAAAACGCTAGGCATAGTTGTCTATAGTAACATAAAAACACAAATAAGAAGATCCTGTCAAAGTCTAGAACTCTTGATTAGTTTGATTCCATAAAAACCCACTGGAAAAAATGCTAAGCAAGTGCATATTGATTATCTGGAGGGCTGTCTACACGAATAAACAAGGTAAGCAAAGGGGCGAAATGGATCGCTGGGTCCTACCACCTTGGTGAAAACTTGCTGGGACCCGAGGGGTATATAAACCTCTTGCAAAAGCTTCAGCAGATACCATTGGGGAACAGGCTTTGAGCCCATAGGTGATATCTTTTCCCTTCAGATTTAGTCACAGAACATCACTGGAACAGAACAATACATCCACACAGAGCAAACTTGAACTAATATAAACTTCTTCTTAAGATTAATTTTCACACTTTTATCATATAGTGAAAAATGGTGTTGTAAATACCTAAAGAATTACATATGCCAAGTAAGCATACATGTAAGTGACTACATGTGGTGTGATAGAACTTCAAAACCCTAGCCATAGTTGTCTATAGTAACATGAAAGCAAATAAGAAGAACCTGTCAAAGTCTAGAACTCTTGATTAGTTTGATTCCATAATAACCCAATGGAAAAAATGCTAAGCAAGTGCATATTGATTATCTGGAGGGCTGGCTACACAAATAAACAAGGTAAGCAAAGGGGCGAAATGGATCGCTGTGTCCTACCACCTTGGTGAAAACTTGCTGGGACCCGAGGGGTATATATGCCTCTTGCAAAAGCTTCAGCAGATACCATTGGGGAACAGGCTTTGAGCCCATAGGTGATATCTTTTCCCTTCAGATTTAGTCACAGAACATCACTGGAACAGAACAATACATCCACACAGAGCAAACTTGAACTAATATAAACTTCTTCTTACGATTAATTTTCTCACTTTTATCATATAGTGAACATTGGTGTTGTAAATACCTAAAGAATTAAATATGCCAAGTAAGCATACATGTAAGTGACTACATGTGGTGTGATAGAACTTCAAAACACTAGGCATAGTTGTCTATAGTAACATGAAAGCAAATAAGAAGAACCTGTCAAAGTCTAGAACTCTTGATTAGTTTTATTCCATAATAACCCAATGGAAAAAATGCTAAGCAAGTGCATATTGATTATCTGGAGGGCTGGCTACACGAATAAACAAGGTAAGCAAAGGTGCGAAATAGATCGCTGGGTCCTACCACCTTGGTGAAAACTTGCTGGGACCCGAGGGGTATATAAACCTCTTGCAAAAGCTTCAGCAAATACCATTGGGGAACAGGCTTTGAGCCCATAGGTGATATCTTTTCCCTTCAGATTTAGTCACAGAACATCACTGGAACAGAACAATACATCCACACAGAGCAAACTTGAACTAATATAAACTTCTTCTTAAGATTAATTTTCACACTTTTATCATATAGTGAAAAATGGTGTTGTAAATACCTAAAGAATTACATATGCCAAGTAAGCATACATGTAAGTGACTGCATGTGGTGTGATAGAACTTCAAAACCCTAGGCATAGTTGTCTATAGTAACATGAAAGCAAATAAGAAGAACCTGTCAAAGTCTAGAACTCTTAATTAGTTTGATTCCATAAAAACCCAATGGAAAAACTGCTAAGCAAGTGCATATTGATTATCTGGAGTGCTGGCTACACGAATAAACAAGGTAAGCAAAGGGGCGAAATGGATCACTGGGTCCTACCACCTTGGTGAAAACTTGCTGGGACCCGAGAGGTATATAAACCTCTTGCAAAAGCTTCAGCAGATACCATTGGGGAACAGGCTTTGACCCCATAGGTGGTTCCTTTTTCCTTCAGATGTCGTCAAAGAACATCACTGGAACAGAACAATACATCCACACAGAGTAAACTTGAACTAATATAAACTTCTTACGATTAATTTTCACACTTTTATCATATAGTGAACAATGATGTTGTAAATACCTAAAGAATTACATATGCCAAGTAAGCATACATGTAAGTGACTACATGTGGTGTGATAGAACTTCAAAACCCTAGCCATAGTTGTCTATAGTAACATGAAAGCAAATAAGAAGAACCTGTCAAAGTCTAGAACTCTTGATTAGTTTGATTCCATAATAACCAAATGGAAAAAATGCTAAGCAAGTGCATATTGATTATCTGGAGGGCTGGCTACACGAATAAACAAGGTAAGCAAAGGTGCGAAATGGATCGCTGGGTCCTACCACCTTGGTGAAAACTTGCTGGGACCCGAGGGGTATATAAACCTCTTGCAAAAGCTTCAGCAGATACCATTGGGGAACAGGCTTTGAGCCCATAGGTGATATCTTTTCCCTTCAGATTTAGTCACAGAACATCACTGGAACAGAACAATACATCCACACAGAGCAAACTTGAACTAATATAAACTTCTTCTTAAGATTAATTTTCACACTTTTATCATATTGTGAAAAATGGTGTTGTAAATACCTAAAGAATTACATATGCCAAGTAAGCATACATGTAAGTGACTGCATGTGGTGTGATAGAACTTCAAAACCCTAGGCATAGGTGTCTATAGTAACATGAAAGCAAATAAGAAGAACCTGTCAAAGTCTAGAACTCTTAATTAGTTTGATTCCATAATAACCCAATGGAAAAACTGCTAAGCAAGTGCATATTGATTATCTGGAGTGCTGGCTACACGAATAAACAAGGTAAGCAAAGGGGCGAAATGGATCACTGGGTCCTACCACCTTGGTGAAAACTTGCTGGGACCCAAAAGAGGTATATAAACCTCTTGCAAAAGCTTCAGCAGATACCATTGGGGAACAGGCTTTGACCCCATAGGTGGTTCCTTTTTCCTTCAGATGTCATCAAAGAACATCACTGGAACAGAACAATACATACACAGAGAGCAAACTTGAACTAATATAAACTTCTTCTTACGATTAATTTTCTCACTTTTATCATATAGTGAACATTGGTGTTGTAAATACCTAAAGAATTACATATGCCAAGTAAGCATACATGTAAGTGACTACATGTGGTGTGATAGAACTTCAAAACCCTAGGCATAGTTGTCTATAGTAACATGAAAGCAAATAAGAAGAACCTGTCAAAGTCTAGAACTCTTGATTAGTTTGATTCCATAATAACCCAATGGAAAAAATGCTAAGCAAGTGCATATTGATTATCTGGAGGGCTGGCTACACAAATAAACAAGGTAAGCAAAGGGGCGAAATGGATCGCTGTGTCCTACCACCTTGGTGAAAACTTGCTGGGACCCGAGGGGTATATATGCCTCTTGCAAAAGCTTCAGCAGATACCATTGGGGAACAGGCTTTGAGCCCATAGGTGATATCTTTTCCCTTCAGATTTAGTCACAGAACATCACTGGAACAGAACAATACATCCACACAGAGCAAACTTGAACTAATATAAACTTCTTCTTACGATTAATTTTCTCACTTTTATCATATAGTGAACATTGGTGTTGTAAATACCTAAAGAATTACATATGCCAAGTAAGCATACATGTAAGTGACTACATGTGGTGTGATAGAACTTCAAAACACTAGGCATAGTTGTCTAAAGTAACATGAAAGCAAATAAGAAGAACCTGTCAAAGTCTAGAACTCTTGATTAGTTTTATTCCATAATAACCCAATGGAAAAAATGCTAAGCAAGTGCATATTGATTATGTGGAGGGCTGGCTACACGAATAAACAAGGTAAGCAAAGGTGCGAAATGGATCGCTGGGTCCTACCACCTTGGTGAAAACTTGCTGGGACCCGAGGGGTATATAAACCTCTTGCAAAATCTTCAGCAGATACCATTGGGGAACAGGCTTTGAGCCCATAGGTGATATCTTTTCCCTTCAGATTTAGTCACAGAACATCACTGGAACAGAACAATACATCCACACAGAGCAAACTTGAACTAATATAAACTTCTTCTTAAGATTAATTTTCACACTTTTATCATATAGTGAAAAATGGTGTTGTAAATACCTAAAGAATTACATATGCCAAGTAAGCATACATGTAAGTGACTACATGTGGTGTGATAGAACTTCAAAACCCTAGCCATAGTTGTCTATAGTAACATGAAAGCAAATAAGAAGAACCTGTCAAAGTCTAGAACTCTTGATTAGTTTGATTCCATAATAACCCAATGGAAAAAATGCTAAGCAAGTGCATATTGATTATCTGGAGGGCTGGCTACACAAATAAACAAGGTAAGCAAAGGGGCGAAATGGATCGCTGTGTCCTACCACCTTGGTGAAAACTTGCTGGGACCCTAGGGGTATTTATGCCTCTTGCAAAAGCTTCAGCAGATACCATTGGGGAACAGGCTTTGAGCCCATAGGTGATATCTTTTCCCTTCAGATTTAGTCACAGAACATCACTGGAACAGAACAATACATCCACACAGAGCAAACTTGAACTAATATAAACTTCTTCTTACGATTAATTTTCTCACTTTTATTATATAGTGAACATTGGTGTTGTAAATACCTAAAGAATTACATATGCCAAGTAAGCATACATGTAAGTGACTACATGTGGTGTGATAGAACTTCAAAACACTAGGCATAGTTGTCTAAAGTAACATGAAAGCAAATAAGAAGAACCTGTCAAAGTCTAGAACTCTTGATTAGTTTGATTCCATAATAACCCAATGGAAAAAATGCTAAGCAAGTGCATATTGATTATCTGGAGGGCTGGCTACACGAATAAACAAGGTAAGCAAAGGTGCGAAATAGATCGCTGGGTCCTACCACCTTGGTGAAAACTTGCTGGGACCCGAGGGGTATATAAACCTCTTGCAAAAGCTTCAGCAAATACCATTGGGGAACAGGCTTTGAGCCCATAGGTGATATCTTTTCCCTTCAGATTTAGTCACAGAACATCACTCGAACAGAACAATACATCCACACAGAGCAAACTTGAACTAATATAAACTTCTTCTTAAGATTAATTTTCACACTTTTATCATATAGTGAAAAATGGTGTTGTAAATACCTAAAGAATTACATATGCCAAGTAAGCATACATGTAAGTGACTGCATGTGGTGTGATAGAACTTCAAAACCCTAGGCATAGTTGTCTATAGTAACATGAAAGCAAATAAGAAGAACCTGTCAAAGTCTAGAACTCTTAATTAGTTTGATTCCATAATAACCCAATGGAAAAACTGCTAAGCAAGTGCATATTGATTATCTGGAGTGCTGGCTACACGAATAAACAAGGTAAGCAAAGGGGCGAAATGGATCACTGGGTCCTACCACCTTGGTGAAAACTTGCTGGGACCCGAGAGGTATATAAACCTCTTGCAAAAGCTTCAGCAGATACCATTGGGGAACAGGCTTTGACCCCATAGGTGGTTCCTTTTTCCTTCAGATGTCGTCAAAGAACATCACTGGAACAGAACAATACATACACAGAGAGCAAACTTGAACTAATATAAACTTCTTCTTACGATTAATTTTCTCACTTTTATCATATAGTGAACATTGGTGTTGTAAATACCTAAAGAATTACATATGCCAAGTAAGCATACATGTAAGTGACTGCATGTGGTCTGATAGAACTTCAAAACCCTAGGCATAGTTGTCTATAGTAACATGAAAGCAAATAAGAAGAACCTGTCAAAGTCTAGAACTCTTAATTAGTTTGATTCCATAATAACCCAATGGAAAAACTGCTAAGCAAGTGCATATTGATTATCTGGAGTGCTGGCTACACGAATAAACAAGGTAAGCAAAGGGGCGAAATGGATCACTGGGTCCTACCACCTTGGTGAAAACTTGCTGGGACCAGAGAGGTATATAAACCTCTTGCAAAAGCTTCAGCAGATACCATTGGGGAACAGGCTTTGACCCCATAGGTGGTTCCTTTTTCCTTCAGATGTCGTCAAAGAACATCACTGGAACAGAACAATACATACACAGAGAGCAAACTTGAACTAATATAAACTTCTTCTTACGATTAATTTTCTCACTTTTATCATATAGTGAACATTGGTGTTGTAAATACCTAAAGAATTACATATGCCAAGTAAGCATACATGTAAGTGACTACATGTGGTGTGATAGAACTTCAAAACCCTAGCCATAGTTGTCTATAGTAACATGAAAGCAAATAAGAAGAACCTGTCAAAGTCTAGAACTCTTGATTAGTTTTATTCCATAATAACCCAATGGAAAAAAATGCTAAGCAAGTGCATATTGATTATCTGGAGGGCTGGCTACACGAATAAACAAGGTAAGCAAAGGCGCGAAATGGATCCCTGGGTCCTACCACCTTGGCGAAAACTTGCTGGGACCCGAGGGGTATATAAACCTCTTGCAAAACCTTCAGCAGATACCATTGGGGAACAGGCTTTGAGCCCGTAGGTGATATCTTTTCCCTTCAGATTTAGTCACAGAACATCACTGGAACAGAACAATACATCCACACAGAGCAAACTTGAACTAATATAAACTTCTTCTTACGATTAATTTTCACACTTTTATCATATAGTGAAAAATGGTGTTGTAAATACCTAAAGAATTACATATGCCAAGTAAGCATACGTGTAAGTGACTACATGTGGTGTGATAGAACTTCAAAACGCTAGGCATAGTTGTCTATAGTAACATAAAAACGCAAATAAGAAGAACCTGTCAAAGTCTAGAACTCTTGATTAGTTTGATTCCATAATAACCCAATGGAAAAAATGCTAAGCAAATGCATATTGATTATCTGGAGGGCTGGCTACACGAATAAGCAAGGTAAGCAGAGGGGCGAAATGGATCGCTGGGTCCTACCACCTTGGTGAAAACTTGCTGGGACCCGAGGGGTATATAAGCCTCTTGCAAAAGCTTCAGCAGATACCATTGGGGAACAGGCTTTGACCCCATAGGTGGTATCTTTTCCCTTCAGATTTAGTCAAAGAACATCACTGGAACAGAACAATACATCCACACAGAGTAAACTTGAACTAATATAAACTTCTTACGATTAATTTTCACACTTTTATCATATAGTGAACAATGATGTTGTAAATACCTAAAGAATTACATATGCCAAGTAAGCATACATGTAAGTGACTACATGTGGTGTGATAGAACTTCAAAACCCTAGCCATAGTTGTCTATAGTAACATGAAAGCAAATAAGAAGAACCTGTCAAAGTCTAGAACTCTTGATTAGTTTGATTCCATAAAAACCCACTGGAAAAAATGCTAAGCAAGTGCATATTTATTATCTGGAGGGCTGGCTACACGAATAAACAAGGTATGCAAAGGGGAAAAATGGATCGCTGGGTCCTACCACCTTGGTGAAAACTTGCTGGGACCCGAGGGATATAAATGCCTCTTGCAAAAGCTTCAGCAGATACCATTGGGGAACAGGCTTTGAGCCCATAGGTGATATCTTTTCCCTTCAGATTTAGTCACAGAACATCACTGGAACAGAACAATACATCCACACAGAGCAAACTTGAACTAATATAAACTTCTTACGATTAATTTTCTCACTTTTATCATATAGTGAACATTGGTTTTGTAAATACCTAAAGAATTACAAATGCCAAGTAAGCATACATGTAAGTGACTACATGTGGTGTGATAGAACTTCAAAACCCTAGGCATAGTTGTCTATAGTAACATGAAAGCAAATAAGAAGAACCTGTCAAAGTCTATAACTCTTGATTAGTTTGATTCCATAATAACCCAATGGAAAAAATGCTAAGCAAGTGCATACTGATTATCTGGAGGGCTGGCTACACAAATAAACAAGGTAAGCAAAGGGGCGAAATGGGTCGCTGTGCCCTACCACCTTGGTGAAAACTTGCTGGGACCCGAGGAGTATATATGCCTCTTGCAAAAGCTTCAGCAGATACCATTGGGGAACAGGCTTTGAGCCCATAGGTGATATCTTTTCCCTTCAGATTTAGTCACAGAACATCACTGGAACAGAACAATACATCCACACAGAGCAAACTTGAACTAGTATAAACTTCTTCTTACAATTAATTTTCACAATTTTATCATACAGTGACCAGTGGTGTTGTAAATACCTAAAGAGTTACATATGCCAAGTAAGCATACATGTAAGTGGCTACATGTGGTGTGATAGAACTTCAAGACCCTAGGCATAGTTGTCTATAGTAACATGAAAGCAAATAAGAAGAACCTGTCAAAGTCTAGAACTCTTGATTAGTTTGATTCCATAATAACCCAATGGAAAAAATGCTAAGCAAGTGCATATTGATTATCTGGAGGGCTGGCTACACGAATAAACAAGGTAAGCAAAGGCGCGAAATGGATCCCTGGGTCCTACCACCTTGGCGAAAACTTGCTGGGACTCGAGGGGTATATAAACCTCTTGCAAAACCTTCAGCAGATACCATTGGGGAACAGGCTTTGAGCCCGTAGGTGATATCTTTTCCCTTCAGATTTAGTACCAGAACATCACTGGAACAGAACAATACATCCACACAGAGCAAACTTGAACTAATATAAACTTCTTCTTACGATTAATTTTCACACTTTTATCATATAGTGAAAAATGGTGTTGTAAATACCTAAAGAATTACATATGCCAAGTAAGCATACGTGTAAGTGACTACATGTGGTGTGATAGAACTTCAAAACGCTAGGCATAGTTGTCTATAGTAACATAAAAACGCAAATAAGAAGAACCTGTCAAAGTCTAGAACTCTTGATTAGTTTGATTCCATAATAACCCAATGGAAAAAATGCTAAGCAAATGCATATTGATTATCTGGAGGGCTGGCTACACGAATAAGCAAGGTAAGCAGAGGGGCGAAATGGATCGCTGGGTCCTACCACCTTGGTGAAAACTTGCTGGGACCCGAGGGGTATATAAGCCTCTTGCAAAAGCTTCAGCAGATACCATTGGGGAACAGGCTTTGACCCCATAGGTGGTATCTTTTCCCTTCAGATTTAGTCAAAGAACATCACTGGAACAGAACAATACATCCACACAGAGTAAACTTGAACTAATATAAACTTCTTACGATTAATTTTCACACTTTTATCATATAGTGAACAATGATGTTGTAAATACCTAAAGAATTACATATGCCAAGTAAGCATACATGTAAGTGACTACATGTGGTGTGATAGAACTTCAAAACCCTAGCCATAGTTGTCTATAGTTACATGAAAGCAAATAAGAAGAACCTGTCAAAGTCTAGAACTCTTGATTAGTTTGATTCCATAAAAACCCACTGGAAAAAATGCTAAGCAAGTGCATATTTATTATCTGGAGGGCTGGCTACACGAATAAACAAGGTATGCAAAGGGGAAAAATGGATCGCTGGGTCCTACCACCTTGGTGAAAACTTGCTGGGACCCGAGGGGTATAAATGCCTCTTGCAAAAGCTTCAGCAGATACCATTGGGGAACAGGCTTTGAGCCCATAGGTGATATCTTTTCCCTTCAGATTTAGTCACAGAACATCACTGGAACAGAACAATACATCCACACAGAGCAAACTTGAACTAATATAAACTTCTTCTTACGATTAATTTTCTCACTTTTATTATATCGTGAACATTGGTGTTGTAAATACCTAAAGAATTACATATGCCAAGTAAGCATACATGTAAGTAACTACATGTGGTGTGATAGAACTTCAAAACCCTAGGCATAGTTGTCTATAGTAACATGAAAGCAAATAAGAAGAACATGTCAAAGTCTATAACTCTTGATTAGTTTTATTCCATAATAACCCAATGGAGAAAATGCTAAGCAAGTGCATATTGATTATCTGGAGGGCTGGCTACTCGAATAAACAAGGTAAGCAAAGGGGCGAAATGGATCGCTGGGTCCTACCACCTTGGTGAAAACTTGCTGGGACCCGAGGGGTATATATGCCTCTTGCAAAAGCTTCAGCAGATACAATTGGGGAACAGGCTTTGAGCCCATAGGTGATATCTTTTCCCTTCAGATTTAGTCACAGAACATCACTGGAACAGAACAATACATACACAGAGAGCAAACTTGAACTAATATAAACTTCTTCTTACGATTAATTTTCTCACTTTTATCATATAGTGAACATTGGTGTTGTAAATACCTAAAGAATTACATATGCCAAGTAAGCATACATGTAAGTGACTACATGTGGTGTGATAGAACTTCAAAACCCTAGGCATAGTTGTCTATAGTAACATGAAAGCAAATAAGAAGAACCTGTCAAAGTCTAGAACTCTTGATTAGTTTGATTCCATAATAACCCAATGGAAAAAATGCTAAGCAAGTGCATATTGATTATCTGGAGTGCTGGCTACACGAAAAAACAAGGTAAGCAAAGGGGCGAAATGGATCGCTGGGTCCTACCACCTTGGTGAAAACTTGCTGGGACCCGAGAGGTATATAAACCTCTTGCAAAAGCTTCAGCAGATACCATTGGGGAACAGGCTTTGACCCCATAGATGGTTCCTTTTTCCTTCAGATGTCGTCAAAGAACATCACTGGAACAGAACAATACATACACACAGAGCAAACTTGAACTAATATAAACTTCTTCTTACGATTAATTTTCTCACTTTTATCATATATTGAACATTGGTGTTGTAAATACCTAAAGAATTACATATGCCAAGTAAGCATACATGTAAGTGACTACATGTGGTGTGATAGAACTTCAAAACCCTAGCCATAGTTGTCTATAGTAACATGAAAGCAAATAAGAAGAACCTGTCAAAGTCTAGAACTCTTGATTAGTTTTATTCCATAATAACCCACTGGAAAAAATGCTAAGCAAGTGCATATTGATTATCTGGAGGGCTGGCTACACGAATAAACAAGGTAAGCAAAGGCGCGAAATGGATCGCTGGGTCCTACCACCTTGGCGAAAACTTGCTGGGACCCGAGGGGTATATAAACCTCTTGCAAAACCTTCAGCAGATACCATTGGGGAACAGGCTTTGAGCTCATAGGTGATATCTTTTCCCTTCAGATTTAGTCACAGAACATCACTGGAACAGAACAATACATCCACACAGAGCAAACTTGAACTAATATAAACTTCTTCTTACGATTAATTTTCACACTTTTATCATATAGTGAAAAATGGTATTGTAAATACCTAAAGAATTACACATGCCAAGTAAGCATACGTGTAAGTGACAACATGTGGTGTGATAGAACTTCAAAACGCTAGGCATAGTTGTCTATAGTAACATAAAAACACAAATAAGAAGATCCTGTCAAAGTCTAGAACTCTTGATTAGTTTGATTCCATAAAAACCCACTGGAAAAAATGCTAAGCAAGTGCATATTGATTATCTGGAGGGCTGTCTACACGAATAAACAAGGTAAGCAAAGGGGCGAAATGGATCGCTGGGTCCTACCACCTTGGTGAAAACTTGCTGGGACCCGAGGGGTATATAAACCTCTTGCAAAAGCTTCAGCAGATACCATTGGGGAACAGGCTTTGAGCCCATAGGTGATATCTTTTCCCTTCAGATTTAGTCACAGAACATCACTGGAACAGAACAATACATCCACACAGAGCAAACTTGAACTAATATAAACTTCTTCTTAAGATTAATTTTCACACTTTTATCATATAGTGAAAAATGGTGTTGTAAATACCTAAAGAATTACATATGCCAAGTAAGCATACATGTAAGTGACTACATGTGGTGTGATAGAACTTCAAAACCCTAGCCATAGTTGTCTATAGTAACATGAAAGCAAATAAGAAGAACCTGTCAAAGTCTAGAACTCTTGATTAGTTTGATTCCATAATAACCCAATGGAAAAAATGCTAAGCAAGTGCATATTGATTATCTGGAGGGCTGGCTACACAAATAAACAAGGTAAGCAAAGGGGCGAAATGGATCGCTGTGTCCTACCACCTTGGTGAAAACTTGCTGGGACCCGAGGGGTATATATGCCTCTTGCAAAAGCTTCAGCAGATACCATTGGGGAACAGGCTTTGAGCCCATAGGTGATATCTTTTCCCTTCAGATTTAGTCACAGAACATCACTGGAACAGAACAATACATCCACACAGAGCAAACTTGAACTAATATAAACTTCTTCTTACGATTAATTTTCTCACTTTTATCATATAGTGAACATTGGTGTTGTAAATACCTAAAGAATTAAATATGCCAAGTAAGCATACATGTAAGTGACTACATGTGGTGTGATAGAACTTCAAAACACTAGGCATAGTTGTCTATAGTAACATGAAAGCAAATAAGAAGAACCTGTCAAAGTCTAGAACTCTTCATTAGTTTTATTCCATAATAACCCAATGGAAAAAATGCTAAGCAAGTGCATATTGATTATCTGGAGGGCTGGCTACACGAATAAACAAGGTAAGCAAAGGTGCGAAATAGATCGCTGGGTCCTACCACCTTGGTGAAAACTTGCTGGGACCCGAGGGGTATATAAACCTCTTGCAAAAGCTTCAGCAAATACCATTGGGGAACAGGCTTTGAGCCCATAGGTGATATCTTTTCCCTTCAGATTTAGTCACAGAACATCACTGGAACAGAACAATACATCCACACAGAGCAAACTTGAACTAATATAAACTTCTTCTTAAGATTAATTTTCACACTTTTATCATATAGTGAAAAATGGTGTTGTAAATACCTAAAGAATTACATATGCCAAGTAAGCATACATGTAAGTGACTGCATGTGGTGTGATAGAACTTCAAAACCCTAGGCATAGTTGTCTATAGTAACATGAAAGCAAATAAGAAGAACCTGTCAAAGTCTAGAACTCTTAATTAGTTTGATTCCATAAAAACCCAATGGAAAAACTGCTAAGCAAGTGCATATTGATTATCTGGAGTGCTGGCTACACGAATAAACAAGGTAAGCAAAGGGGCGAAATGGATCACTGGGTCCTACCACCTTGGTGAAAACTTGCTGGGACCCGAGAGGTATATAAACCTCTTGCAAAAGCTTCAGCAGATACCATTGGGGAACAGGCTTTGACCCCATAGGTGGTTCCTTTTTCCTTCAGATGTCGTCAAAGAACATCACTGGAACAGAACAATACATCCACACAGAGTAAACTTGAACTAATATAAACTTCTTACGATTAATTTTCACACTTTTATCATATAGTGAACAATGATGTTGTAAATACCTAAAGAATTACATATGCCAAGTAAGCATACATGTAAGTGACTACATGTGGTGTGATAGAACTTCAAAACCCTAGCCATAGTTGTCTATAGTAACATGAAAGCAAATAAGAAGAACCTGTCAAAGTCTAGAACTCTTGATTAGTTTGATTCCATAATAACCAAATGGAAAAAATGCTAAGCAAGTGCATATTGATTATCTGGAGGGCTGGCTACACGAATAAACAAGGTAAGCAAAGGTGCGAAATGGATCGCTGGGTCCTACCACCTTGGTGAAAACTTGCTGGGACCCGAGGGGTATATAAACCTCTTGCAAAAGCTTCAGCAGATACCATTGGGGAACAGGCTTTGAGCCCATAGGTGATATCTTTTCCCTTCAGATTTAGTCACAGAACATCACTGGAACAGAACAATACATCCACACAGAGCAAACTTGAACTAATATAAACTTCTTCTTAAGATTAATTTTCACACTTTTATCATATTGTGAAAAATGGTGTTGTAAATACCTAAAGAATTACATATGCCAAGTAAGCATACATGTAAGTGACTGCATGTGGTGTGATAGAACTTCAAAACCCTAGGCATAGGTGTCTATAGTAACATGAAAGCAAATAAGAAGAACCTGTCAAAGTCTAGAACTCTTAATTAGTTTGATTCCATAATAACCCAATGGAAAAACTGCTAAGCAAGTGCATATTGATTATCTGGAGTGCTGGCTACACGAATAAACAAGGTAAGCAAAGGGGCGAAATGGATCACTGGGTCCTACCACCTTGGTGAAAACTTGCTGGGACCCAAAAGAGGTATATAAACCTCTTGCAAAAGCTTCAGCAGATACCATTGGGGAACAGGCTTTGACCCCATAGGTGGTTCCTTTTTCCTTCAGATGTCATCAAAGAACATCACTGGAACAGAACAATACATACACAGAGAGCAAACTTGAACTAATATAAACTTCTTCTTACGATTAATTTTCTCACTTTTATCATATAGTGAACATTGGTGTTGTAAATACCTAAAGAATTACATATGCCAAGTAAGCATACATGTAAGTGACTACATGTGGTGTGATAGAACTTCAAAACCCTAGGCATAGTTGTCTATAGTAACATGAAAGCAAATAAGAAGAACCTGTCAAAGTCTAGAACTCTTGATTAGTTTGATTCCATAATAACCCAATGGAAAAAATGCTAAGCAAGTGCATATTGATTATCTGGAGGGCTGGCTACACAAATAAACAAGGTAAGCAAAGGGGCGAAATGGATCGCTGTGTCCTACCACCTTGGTGAAAACTTGCTGGGACCCGAGGGGTATATATGCCTCTTGCAAAAGCTTCAGCAGATACCATTGGGGAACAGGCTTTGAGCCCATAGGTGATATCTTTTCCCTTCAGATTTAGTCACAGAACATCACTGGAACAGAACAATACATCCACACAGAGCAAACTTGAACTAATATAAACTTCTTCTTACGATTAATTTTCTCACTTTTATCATATAGTGAACATTGGTGTTGTAAATACCTAAAGAATTACATATGCCAAGTAAGCATACATGTAAGTGACTACATGTGGTGTGATAGAACTTCAAAACACTAGGCATAGTTGTCTAAAGTAACATGAAAGCAAATAAGAAGAACCTGTCAAAGTCTAGAACTCTTGATTAGTTTTATTCCATAATAACCCAATGGAAAAAATGCTAAGCAAGTGCATATTGATTATGTGGAGGGCTGGCTACACGAATAAACAAGGTAAGCAAAGGTGCGAAATGGATCGCTGGGTCCTACCACCTTGGTGAAAACTTGCTGGGACCCGAGGGGTATATAAACCTCTTGCAAAATCTTCAGCAGATACCATTGGGGAACAGGCTTTGAGCCCATAGGTGATATCTTTTCCCTTCAGATTTAGTCACAGAACATCACTGGAACAGAACAATACATCCACACAGAGCAAACTTGAACTAATATAAACTTCTTCTTAAGATTAATTTTCACACTTTTATCATATAGTGAAAAATGGTGTTGTAAATACCTAAAGAATTACATATGCCAAGTAAGCATACATGTAAGTGACTACATGTGGTGTGATAGAACTTCAAAACCCTAGCCATAGTTGTCTATAGTAACATGAAAGCAAATAAGAAGAACCTGTCAAAGTCTAGAACTCTTGATTAGTTTGATTCCATAATAACCCAATGGAAAAAATGCTAAGCAAGTGCATATTGATTATCTGGAGGGCTGGCTACACAAATAAACAAGGTAAGCAAAGGGGCGAAATGGATCGCTGTGTCCTACCACCTTGGTGAAAACTTGCTGGGACCCTAGGGGTATTTATGCCTCTTGCAAAAGCTTCAGCAGATACCATTGGGGAACAGGCTTTGAGCCCATAGGTGATATCTTTTCCCTTCAGATTTAGTCACAGAACATCACTGGAACAGAACAATACATCCACACAGAGCAAACTTGAACTAATATAAACTTCTTCTTACGATTAATTTTCTCACTTTTATTATATAGTGAACATTGGTGTTGTAAATACCTAAAGAATTACATATGCCAAGTAAGCATACGTGTAAGTGACTACATGTGGTGTGATAGAACTTCAAAACGCTAGGCATAGTTGTCTATAGTAACATAAAAACGCAAATAAGAAGAACCTGTCAAAGTCTAGAACTCTTGATTAGTTTGATTCCATAATAACCCAATGGAAAAAATGCTAAGCAAATGCATATTGATTATCTGGAGGGCTGGCTACACGAATAAGCAAGGTAAGCAGAGGGGCGAAATGGATCGCTGGGTCCTACCACCTTGGTGAAAACTTGCTGGGACCCGAGGGGTATATAAGCCTCTTGCAAAAGCTTCAGCAGATACCATTGGGGAACAGGCTTTGACCCCATAGGTGGTATCTTTTCCCTTCAGATTTAGTCAAAGAACATCACTGGAACAGAACAATACATCCACACAGAGTAAACTTGAACTAATATAAACTTCTTACGATTAATTTTCACACTTTTATCATATAGTGAACAATGATGTTGTAAATACCTAAAGAATTACATATGCCAAGTAAGCATACATGTAAGTGACTACATGTGGTGTGATAGAACTTCAAAACCCTAGCCATAGTTGTCTATAGTAACATGAAAGCAAATAAGAAGAACCTGTCAAAGTCTAGAACTCTTGATTAGTTTGATTCCATAAAAACCCACTGGAAAAAATGCTAAGCAAGTGCATATTTATTATCTGGAGGGCTGGCTACACGAATAAACAAGGTATGCAAAGGGGAAAAATGGATCGCTGGGTCCTACCACCTTGGTGAAAACTTGCTGGGACCCGAGGGATATAAATGCCTCTTGCAAAAGCTTCAGCAGATACCATTGGGGAACAGGCTTTGAGCCCATAGGTGATATCTTTTCCCTTCAGATTTAGTCACAGAACATCACTGGAACAGAACAATACATCCACACAGAGCAAACTTGAACTAATATAAACTTCTTACGATTAATTTTCTCACTTTTATCATATAGTGAACATTGGTTTTGTAAATACCTAAAGAATTACAAATGCCAAGTAAGCATACATGTAAGTGACTACATGTGGTGTGATAGAACTTCAAAACCCTAGGCATAGTTGTCTATAGTAACATGAAAGCAAATAAGAAGAACCTGTCAAAGTCTATAACTCTTGATTAGTTTGATTCCATAATAACCCAATGGAAAAAATGCTAAGCAAGTGCATACTGATTATCTGGAGGGCTGGCTACACAAATAAACAAGGTAAGCAAAGGGGCGAAATGGGTCGCTGTGCCCTACCACCTTGGTGAAAACTTGCTGGGACCCGAGGAGTATATATGCCTCTTGCAAAAGCTTCAGCAGATACCATTGGGGAACAGGCTTTGAGCCCATAGGTGATATCTTTTCCCTTCAGATTTAGTCACAGAACATCACTGGAACAGAACAATACATCCACACAGAGCAAACTTGAACTAGTATAAACTTCTTCTTACAATTAATTTTCACAATTTTATCATACAGTGACCAGTGGTGTTGTAAATACCTAAAGAGTTACATATGCCAAGTAAGCATACATGTAAGTGGCTACATGTGGTGTGATAGAACTTCAAGACCCTAGGCATAGTTGTCTATAGTAACATGAAAGCAAATAAGAAGAACCTGTCAAAGTCTAGAACTCTTGATTAGTTTGATTCCATAATAACCCAATGGAAAAAATGCTAAGCAAGTGCATATTGATTATCTGGAGGGCTGGCTACACGAATAAACAAGGTAAGCAAAGGCGCGAAATGGATCCCTGGGTCCTACCACCTTGGCGAAAACTTGCTGGGACTCGAGGGGTATATAAACCTCTTGCAAAACCTTCAGCAGATACCATTGGGGAACAGGCTTTGAGCCCGTAGGTGATATCTTTTCCCTTCAGATTTAGTACCAGAACATCACTGGAACAGAACAATACATCCACACAGAGCAAACTTGAACTAATATAAACTTCTTCTTACGATTAATTTTCACACTTTTATCATATAGTGAAAAATGGTGTTGTAAATACCTAAAGAATTACATATGCCAAGTAAGCATACGTGTAAGTGACTACATGTGGTGTGATAGAACTTCAAAACGCTAGGCATAGTTGTCTATAGTAACATAAAAACGCAAATAAGAAGAACCTGTCAAAGTCTAGAACTCTTGATTAGTTTGATTCCATAATAACCCAATGGAAAAAATGCTAAGCAAATGCATATTGATTATCTGGAGGGCTGGCTACACGAATAAGCAAGGTAAGCAGAGGGGCGAAATGGATCGCTGGGTCCTACCACCTTGGTGAAAACTTGCTGGGACCCGAGGGGTATATAAGCCTCTTGCAAAAGCTTCAGCAGATACCATTGGGGAACAGGCTTTGACCCCATAGGTGGTATCTTTTCCCTTCAGATTTAGTCAAAGAACATCACTGGAACAGAACAATACATCCACACAGAGTAAACTTGAACTAATATAAACTTCTTACGATTAATTTTCACACTTTTATCATATAGTGAACAATGATGTTGTAAATACCTAAAGAATTACATATGCCAAGTAAGCATACATGTAAGTGACTACATGTGGTGTGATAGAACTTCAAAACCCTAGCCATAGTTGTCTATAGTTACATGAAAGCAAATAAGAAGAACCTGTCAAAGTCTAGAACTCTTGATTAGTTTGATTCCATAAAAACCCACTGGAAAAAATGCTAAGCAAGTGCATATTTATTATCTGGAGGGCTGGCTACACGAATAAACAAGGTATGCAAAGGGGAAAAATGGATCGCTGGGTCCTACCACCTTGGTGAAAACTTGCTGGGACCCGAGGGGTATAAATGCCTCTTGCAAAAGCTTCAGCAGATACCATTGGGGAACAGGCTTTGAGCCCATAGGTGATATCTTTTCCCTTCAGATTTAGTCACAGAACATCACTGGAACAGAACAATACATCCACACAGAGCAAACTTGAACTAATATAAACTTCTTCTTACGATTAATTTTCTCACTTTTATTATATCGTGAACATTGGTGTTGTAAATACCTAAAGAATTACATATGCCAAGTAAGCATACATGTAAGTAACTACATGTGGTGTGATAGAACTTCAAAACCCTAGGCATAGTTGTCTATAGTAACATGAAAGCAAATAAGAAGAACATGTCAAAGTCTATAACTCTTGATTAGTTTTATTCCATAATAACCCAATGGAGAAAATGCTAAGCAAGTGCATATTGATTATCTGGAGGGCTGGCTACTCGAATAAACAAGGTAAGCAAAGGGGCGAAATGGATCGCTGGGTCCTACCACCTTGGTGAAAACTTGCTGGGACCCGAGGGGTATATATGCCTCTTGCAAAAGCTTCAGCAGATACAATTGGGGAACAGGCTTTGAGCCCATAGGTGATATCTTTTCCCTTCAGATTTAGTCACAGAACATCACTGGAACAGAACAATACATACACAGAGAGCAAACTTGAACTAATATAAACTTCTTCTTACGATTAATTTTCTCACTTTTATCATATAGTGAACATTGGTGTTGTAAATACCTAAAGAATTACATATGCCAAGTAAGCATACATGTAAGTGACTACATGTGGTGTGATAGAACTTCAAAACCCTAGGCATAGTTGTCTATAGTAACATGAAAGCAAATAAGAAGAACCTGTCAAAGTCTAGAACTCTTGATTAGTTTGATTCCATAATAACCCAATGGAAAAAATGCTAAGCAAGTGCATATTGATTATCTGGAGTGCTGGCTACACGAAAAAACAAGGTAAGCAAAGGGGCGAAATGGATCGCTGGGTCCTACCACCTTGGTGAAAACTTGCTGGGACCCGAGAGGTATATAAACCTCTTGCAAAAGCTTCAGCAGATACCATTGGGGAACAGGCTTTGACCCCATAGATGGTTCCTTTTTCCTTCAGATGTCGTCAAAGAACATCACTGGAACAGAACAATACATACACACAGAGCAAACTTGAACTAATATAAACTTCTTCTTACGATTAATTTTCTCACTTTTATCATATATTGAACATTGGTGTTGTAAATACCTAAAGAATTACATATGCCAAGTAAGCATACATGTAAGTGACTACATGTGGTGTGATAGAACTTCAAAACCCTAGCCATAGTTGTCTATAGTAACATGAAAGCAAATAAGAAGAACCTGTCAAAGTCTAGAACTCTTGATTAGTTTTATTCCATAATAACCCACTGGAAAAAATGCTAAGCAAGTGCATATTGATTATCTGGAGGGCTGGCTACACGAATAAACAAGGTAAGCAAAGGCGCGAAATGGATCGCTGGGTCCTACCACCTTGGCGAAAACTTGCTGGGACCCGAGGGGTATATAAACCTCTTGCAAAACCTTCAGCAGATACCATTGGGGAACAGGCTTTGAGCTCATAGGTGATATCTTTTCCCTTCAGATTTAGTCACAGAACATCACTGGAACAGAACAATACATCCACACAGAGCAAACTTGAACTAATATAAACTTCTTCTTACGATTAATTTTCACACTTTTATCATATAGTGAAAAATGGTATTGTAAATACCTAAAGAATTACACATGCCAAGTAAGCATACGTGTAAGTGACAACATGTGGTGTGATAGAACTTCAAAACGCTAGGCATAGTTGTCTATAGTAACATAAAAACACAAATAAGAAGATCCTGTCAAAGTCTAGAACTCTTGATTAGTTTGATTCCATAAAAACCCACTGGAAAAAATGCTAAGCAAGTGCATATTGATTATCTGGAGGGCTGTCTACACGAATAAACAAGGTAAGCAAAGGGGCGAAATGGATCGCTGGGTCCTACCACCTTGGTGAAAACTTGCTGGGACCCGAGGGGTATATAAACCTCTTGCAAAAGCTTCAGCAGATACCATTGGGGAACAGGCTTTGAGCCCATAGGTGATATCTTTTCCCTTCAGATTTAGTCACAGAACATCACTGGAACAGAACAATACATCCACACAGAGCAAACTTGAACTAATATAAACTTCTTCTTAAGATTAATTTTCACACTTTTATCATATAGTGAAAAATGGTGTTGTAAATACCTAAAGAATTACATATGCCAAGTAAGCATACATGTAAGTGACTACATGTGGTGTGATAGAACTTCAAAACCCTAGCCATAGTTGTCTATAGTAACATGAAAGCAAATAAGAAGAACCTGTCAAAGTCTAGAACTCTTGATTAGTTTGATTCCATAATAACCCAATGGAAAAAATGCTAAGCAAGTGCATATTGATTATCTGGAGGGCTGGCTACACAAATAAACAAGGTAAGCAAAGGGGCGAAATGGATCGCTGTGTCCTACCACCTTGGTGAAAACTTGCTGGGACCCGAGGGGTATATATGCCTCTTGCAAAAGCTTCAGCAGATACCATTGGGGAACAGGCTTTGAGCCCATAGGTGATATCTTTTCCCTTCAGATTTAGTCACAGAACATCACTGGAACAGAACAATACATCCACACAGAGCAAACTTGAACTAATATAAACTTCTTCTTACGATTAATTTTCTCACTTTTATCATATAGTGAACATTGGTGTTGTAAATACCTAAAGAATTAAATATGCCAAGTAAGCATACATGTAAGTGACTACATGTGGTGTGATAGAACTTCAAAACACTAGGCATAGTTGTCTATAGTAACATGAAAGCAAATAAGAAGAACCTGTCAAAGTCTAGAACTCTTCATTAGTTTTATTCCATAATAACCCAATGGAAAAAATGCTAAGCAAGTGCATATTGATTATCTGGAGGGCTGGCTACACGAATAAACAAGGTAAGCAAAGGTGCGAAATAGATCGCTGGGTCCTACCACCTTGGTGAAAACTTGCTGGGACCCGAGGGGTATATAAACCTCTTGCAAAAGCTTCAGCAAATACCATTGGGGAACAGGCTTTGAGCCCATAGGTGATATCTTTTCCCTTCAGATTTAGTCACAGAACATCACTGGAACAGAACAATACATCCACACAGAGCAAACTTGAACTAATATAAACTTCTTCTTAAGATTAATTTTCACACTTTTATCATATAGTGAAAAATGGTGTTGTAAATACCTAAAGAATTACATATGCCAAGTAAGCATACATGTAAGTGACTGCATGTGGTGTGATAGAACTTCAAAACCCTAGGCATAGTTGTCTATAGTAACATGAAAGCAAATAAGAAGAACCTGTCAAAGTCTAGAACTCTTAATTAGTTTGATTCCATAAAAACCCAATGGAAAAACTGCTAAGCAAGTGCATATTGATTATCTGGAGTGCTGGCTACACGAATAAACAAGGTAAGCAAAGGGGCGAAATGGATCACTGGGTCCTACCACCTTGGTGAAAACTTGCTGGGACCCGAGAGGTATATAAACCTCTTGCAAAAGCTTCAGCAGATACCATTGGGGAACAGGCTTTGACCCCATAGGTGGTTCCTTTTTCCTTCAGATGTCGTCAAAGAACATCACTGGAACAGAACAATACATCCACACAGAGTAAACTTGAACTAATATAAACTTCTTACGATTAATTTTCACACTTTTATCATATAGTGAACAATGATGTTGTAAATACCTAAAGAATTACATATGCCAAGTAAGCATACATGTAAGTGACTACATGTGGTGTGATAGAACTTCAAAACCCTAGCCATAGTTGTCTATAGTAACATGAAAGCAAATAAGAAGAACCTGTCAAAGTCTAGAACTCTTGATTAGTTTGATTCCATAATAACCAAATGGAAAAAATGCTAAGCAAGTGCATATTGATTATCTGGAGGGCTGGCTACACGAATAAACAAGGTAAGCAAAGGTGCGAAATGGATCGCTGGGTCCTACCACCTTGGTGAAAACTTGCTGGGACCCGAGGGGTATATAAACCTCTTGCAAAAGCTTCAGCAGATACCATTGGGGAACAGGCTTTGAGCCCATAGGTGATATCTTTTCCCTTCAGATTTAGTCACAGAACATCACTGGAACAGAACAATACATCCACACAGAGCAAACTTGAACTAATATAAACTTCTTCTTAAGATTAATTTTCACACTTTTATCATATTGTGAAAAATGGTGTTGTAAATACCTAAAGAATTACATATGCCAAGTAAGCATACATGTAAGTGACTGCATGTGGTGTGATAGAACTTCAAAACCCTAGGCATAGGTGTCTATAGTAACATGAAAGCAAATAAGAAGAACCTGTCAAAGTCTAGAACTCTTAATTAGTTTGATTCCATAATAACCCAATGGAAAAACTGCTAAGCAAGTGCATATTGATTATCTGGAGTGCTGGCTACACGAATAAACAAGGTAAGCAAAGGGGCGAAATGGATCACTGGGTCCTACCACCTTGGTGAAAACTTGCTGGGACCCAAAAGAGGTATATAAACCTCTTGCAAAAGCTTCAGCAGATACCATTGGGGAACAGGCTTTGACCCCATAGGTGGTTCCTTTTTCCTTCAGATGTCATCAAAGAACATCACTGGAACAGAACAATACATACACAGAGAGCAAACTTGAACTAATATAAACTTCTTCTTACGATTAATTTTCTCACTTTTATCATATAGTGAACATTGGTGTTGTAAATACCTAAAGAATTACATATGCCAAGTAAGCATACATGTAAGTGACTACATGTGGTGTGATAGAACTTCAAAACCCTAGGCATAGTTGTCTATAGTAACATGAAAGCAAATAAGAAGAACCTGTCAAAGTCTAGAACTCTTGATTAGTTTGATTCCATAATAACCCAATGGAAAAAATGCTAAGCAAGTGCATATTGATTATCTGGAGGGCTGGCTACACAAATAAACAAGGTAAGCAAAGGGGCGAAATGGATCGCTGTGTCCTACCACCTTGGTGAAAACTTGCTGGGACCCGAGGGGTATATATGCCTCTTGCAAAAGCTTCAGCAGATACCATTGGGGAACAGGCTTTGAGCCCATAGGTGATATCTTTTCCCTTCAGATTTAGTCACAGAACATCACTGGAACAGAACAATACATCCACACAGAGCAAACTTGAACTAATATAAACTTCTTCTTACGATTAATTTTCTCACTTTTATCATATAGTGAACATTGGTGTTGTAAATACCTAAAGAATTACATATGCCAAGTAAGCATACATGTAAGTGACTACATGTGGTGTGATAGAACTTCAAAACACTAGGCATAGTTGTCTAAAGTAACATGAAAGCAAATAAGAAGAACCTGTCAAAGTCTAGAACTCTTGATTAGTTTTATTCCATAATAACCCAATGGAAAAAATGCTAAGCAAGTGCATATTGATTATGTGGAGGGCTGGCTACACGAATAAACAAGGTAAGCAAAGGTGCGAAATGGATCGCTGGGTCCTACCACCTTGGTGAAAACTTGCTGGGACCCGAGGGGTATATAAACCTCTTGCAAAATCTTCAGCAGATACCATTGGGGAACAGGCTTTGAGCCCATAGGTGATATCTTTTCCCTTCAGATTTAGTCACAGAACATCACTGGAACAGAACAATACATCCACACAGAGCAAACTTGAACTAATATAAACTTCTTCTTAAGATTAATTTTCACACTTTTATCATATAGTGAAAAATGGTGTTGTAAATACCTAAAGAATTACATATGCCAAGTAAGCATACATGTAAGTGACTACATGTGGTGTGATAGAACTTCAAAACCCTAGCCATAGTTGTCTATAGTAACATGAAAGCAAATAAGAAGAACCTGTCAAAGTCTAGAACTCTTGATTAGTTTGATTCCATAATAACCCAATGGAAAAAATGCTAAGCAAGTGCATATTGATTATCTGGAGGGCTGGCTACACAAATAAACAAGGTAAGCAAAGGGGCGAAATGGATCGCTGTGTCCTACCACCTTGGTGAAAACTTGCTGGGACCCTAGGGGTATTTATGCCTCTTGCAAAAGCTTCAGCAGATACCATTGGGGAACAGGCTTTGAGCCCATAGGTGATATCTTTTCCCTTCAGATTTAGTCACAGAACATCACTGGAACAGAACAATACATCCACACAGAGCAAACTTGAACTAATATAAACTTCTTCTTACGATTAATTTTCTCACTTTTATTATATAGTGAACATTGGTGTTGTAAATACCTAAAGAATTACATATGCCAAGTAAGCATACATGTAAGTGACTACATGTGGTGTGATAGAACTTCAAAACACTAGGCATAGTTGTCTAAAGTAACATGAAAGCAAATAAGAAGAACCTGTCAAAGTCTAGAACTCTTGATTAGTTTGATTCCATAATAACCCAATGGAAAAAATGCTAAGCAAGTGCATATTGATTATCTGGAGGGCTGGCTACACGAATAAACAAGGTAAGCAAAGGTGCGAAATAGATCGCTGGGTCCTACCACCTTGGTGAAAACTTGCTGGGACCCGAGGGGTATATAAACCTCTTGCAAAAGCTTCAGCAAATACCATTGGGGAACAGGCTTTGAGCCCATAGGTGAT
This sequence comes from Scardinius erythrophthalmus, assembly GCF_964197995.2. Taxonomy (NCBI): domain Eukaryota; kingdom Metazoa; phylum Chordata; class Actinopteri; order Cypriniformes; family Leuciscidae; genus Scardinius; species Scardinius erythrophthalmus. The sequence goes on along the minus strand of NC_138235.1, from coordinate 7,075,582 downwards.
ATCTTTTCCCTTCAGATTTAGTCACAGAACATCACTCGAACAGAACAATACATCCACACAGAGCAAACTTGAACTAATATAAACTTCTTCTTAAGATTAATTTTCACACTTTTATCATATAGTGAAAAATGGTGTTGTAAATACCTAAAGAATTACATATGCCAAGTAAGCATACATGTAAGTGACTGCATGTGGTGTGATAGAACTTCAAAACCCTAGGCATAGTTGTCTATAGTAACATGAAAGCAAATAAGAAGAACCTGTCAAAGTCTAGAACTCTTAATTAGTTTGATTCCATAATAACCCAATGGAAAAACTGCTAAGCAAGTGCATATTGATTATCTGGAGTGCTGGCTACACGAATAAACAAGGTAAGCAAAGGGGCGAAATGGATCACTGGGTCCTACCACCTTGGTGAAAACTTGCTGGGACCCGAGAGGTATATAAACCTCTTGCAAAAGCTTCAGCAGATACCATTGGGGAACAGGCTTTGACCCCATAGGTGGTTCCTTTTTCCTTCAGATGTCGTCAAAGAACATCACTGGAACAGAACAATACATACACAGAGAGCAAACTTGAACTAATATAAACTTCTTCTTACGATTAATTTTCTCACTTTTATCATATAGTGAACATTGGTGTTGTAAATACCTAAAGAATTACATATGCCAAGTAAGCATACATGTAAGTGACTGCATGTGGTCTGATAGAACTTCAAAACCCTAGGCATAGTTGTCTATAGTAACATGAAAGCAAATAAGAAGAACCTGTCAAAGTCTAGAACTCTTAATTAGTTTGATTCCATAATAACCCAATGGAAAAACTGCTAAGCAAGTGCATATTGATTATCTGGAGTGCTGGCTACACGAATAAACAAGGTAAGCAAAGGGGCGAAATGGATCACTGGGTCCTACCACCTTGGTGAAAACTTGCTGGGACCAGAGAGGTATATAAACCTCTTGCAAAAGCTTCAGCAGATACCATTGGGGAACAGGCTTTGACCCCATAGGTGGTTCCTTTTTCCTTCAGATGTCGTCAAAGAACATCACTGGAACAGAACAATACATACACAGAGAGCAAACTTGAACTAATATAAACTTCTTCTTACGATTAATTTTCTCACTTTTATCATATAGTGAACATTGGTGTTGTAAATACCTAAAGAATTACATATGCCAAGTAAGCATACATGTAAGTGACTACATGTGGTGTGATAGAACTTCAAAACCCTAGCCATAGTTGTCTATAGTAACATGAAAGCAAATAAGAAGAACCTGTCAAAGTCTAGAACTCTTGATTAGTTTTATTCCATAATAACCCAATGGAAAAAAATGCTAAGCAAGTGCATATTGATTATCTGGAGGGCTGGCTACACGAATAAACAAGGTAAGCAAAGGCGCGAAATGGATCCCTGGGTCCTACCACCTTGGCGAAAACTTGCTGGGACCCGAGGGGTATATAAACCTCTTGCAAAACCTTCAGCAGATACCATTGGGGAACAGGCTTTGAGCCCGTAGGTGATATCTTTTCCCTTCAGATTTAGTCACAGAACATCACTGGAACAGAACAATACATCCACACAGAGCAAACTTGAACTAATATAAACTTCTTCTTACGATTAATTTTCACACTTTTATCATATAGTGAAAAATGGTGTTGTAAATACCTAAAGAATTACATATGCCAAGTAAGCATACGTGTAAGTGACTACATGTGGTGTGATAGAACTTCAAAACGCTAGGCATAGTTGTCTATAGTAACATAAAAACGCAAATAAGAAGAACCTGTCAAAGTCTAGAACTCTTGATTAGTTTGATTCCATAATAACCCAATGGAAAAAATGCTAAGCAAATGCATATTGATTATCTGGAGGGCTGGCTACACGAATAAGCAAGGTAAGCAGAGGGGCGAAATGGATCGCTGGGTCCTACCACCTTGGTGAAAACTTGCTGGGACCCGAGGGGTATATAAGCCTCTTGCAAAAGCTTCAGCAGATACCATTGGGGAACAGGCTTTGACCCCATAGGTGGTATCTTTTCCCTTCAGATTTAGTCAAAGAACATCACTGGAACAGAACAATACATCCACACAGAGTAAACTTGAACTAATATAAACTTCTTACGATTAATTTTCACACTTTTATCATATAGTGAACAATGATGTTGTAAATACCTAAAGAATTACATATGCCAAGTAAGCATACATGTAAGTGACTACATGTGGTGTGATAGAACTTCAAAACCCTAGCCATAGTTGTCTATAGTAACATGAAAGCAAATAAGAAGAACCTGTCAAAGTCTAGAACTCTTGATTAGTTTGATTCCATAAAAACCCACTGGAAAAAATGCTAAGCAAGTGCATATTTATTATCTGGAGGGCTGGCTACACGAATAAACAAGGTATGCAAAGGGGAAAAATGGATCGCTGGGTCCTACCACCTTGGTGAAAACTTGCTGGGACCCGAGGGATATAAATGCCTCTTGCAAAAGCTTCAGCAGATACCATTGGGGAACAGGCTTTGAGCCCATAGGTGATATCTTTTCCCTTCAGATTTAGTCACAGAACATCACTGGAACAGAACAATACATCCACACAGAGCAAACTTGAACTAATATAAACTTCTTACGATTAATTTTCTCACTTTTATCATATAGTGAACATTGGTTTTGTAAATACCTAAAGAATTACAAATGCCAAGTAAGCATACATGTAAGTGACTACATGTGGTGTGATAGAACTTCAAAACCCTAGGCATAGTTGTCTATAGTAACATGAAAGCAAATAAGAAGAACCTGTCAAAGTCTATAACTCTTGATTAGTTTGATTCCATAATAACCCAATGGAAAAAATGCTAAGCAAGTGCATACTGATTATCTGGAGGGCTGGCTACACAAATAAACAAGGTAAGCAAAGGGGCGAAATGGGTCGCTGTGCCCTACCACCTTGGTGAAAACTTGCTGGGACCCGAGGAGTATATATGCCTCTTGCAAAAGCTTCAGCAGATACCATTGGGGAACAGGCTTTGAGCCCATAGGTGATATCTTTTCCCTTCAGATTTAGTCACAGAACATCACTGGAACAGAACAATACATCCACACAGAGCAAACTTGAACTAGTATAAACTTCTTCTTACAATTAATTTTCACAATTTTATCATACAGTGACCAGTGGTGTTGTAAATACCTAAAGAGTTACATATGCCAAGTAAGCATACATGTAAGTGGCTACATGTGGTGTGATAGAACTTCAAGACCCTAGGCATAGTTGTCTATAGTAACATGAAAGCAAATAAGAAGAACCTGTCAAAGTCTAGAACTCTTGATTAGTTTGATTCCATAATAACCCAATGGAAAAAATGCTAAGCAAGTGCATATTGATTATCTGGAGGGCTGGCTACACGAATAAACAAGGTAAGCAAAGGCGCGAAATGGATCCCTGGGTCCTACCACCTTGGCGAAAACTTGCTGGGACTCGAGGGGTATATAAACCTCTTGCAAAACCTTCAGCAGATACCATTGGGGAACAGGCTTTGAGCCCGTAGGTGATATCTTTTCCCTTCAGATTTAGTACCAGAACATCACTGGAACAGAACAATACATCCACACAGAGCAAACTTGAACTAATATAAACTTCTTCTTACGATTAATTTTCACACTTTTATCATATAGTGAAAAATGGTGTTGTAAATACCTAAAGAATTACATATGCCAAGTAAGCATACGTGTAAGTGACTACATGTGGTGTGATAGAACTTCAAAACGCTAGGCATAGTTGTCTATAGTAACATAAAAACGCAAATAAGAAGAACCTGTCAAAGTCTAGAACTCTTGATTAGTTTGATTCCATAATAACCCAATGGAAAAAATGCTAAGCAAATGCATATTGATTATCTGGAGGGCTGGCTACACGAATAAGCAAGGTAAGCAGAGGGGCGAAATGGATCGCTGGGTCCTACCACCTTGGTGAAAACTTGCTGGGACCCGAGGGGTATATAAGCCTCTTGCAAAAGCTTCAGCAGATACCATTGGGGAACAGGCTTTGACCCCATAGGTGGTATCTTTTCCCTTCAGATTTAGTCAAAGAACATCACTGGAACAGAACAATACATCCACACAGAGTAAACTTGAACTAATATAAACTTCTTACGATTAATTTTCACACTTTTATCATATAGTGAACAATGATGTTGTAAATACCTAAAGAATTACATATGCCAAGTAAGCATACATGTAAGTGACTACATGTGGTGTGATAGAACTTCAAAACCCTAGCCATAGTTGTCTATAGTTACATGAAAGCAAATAAGAAGAACCTGTCAAAGTCTAGAACTCTTGATTAGTTTGATTCCATAAAAACCCACTGGAAAAAATGCTAAGCAAGTGCATATTTATTATCTGGAGGGCTGGCTACACGAATAAACAAGGTATGCAAAGGGGAAAAATGGATCGCTGGGTCCTACCACCTTGGTGAAAACTTGCTGGGACCCGAGGGGTATAAATGCCTCTTGCAAAAGCTTCAGCAGATACCATTGGGGAACAGGCTTTGAGCCCATAGGTGATATCTTTTCCCTTCAGATTTAGTCACAGAACATCACTGGAACAGAACAATACATCCACACAGAGCAAACTTGAACTAATATAAACTTCTTCTTACGATTAATTTTCTCACTTTTATTATATCGTGAACATTGGTGTTGTAAATACCTAAAGAATTACATATGCCAAGTAAGCATACATGTAAGTAACTACATGTGGTGTGATAGAACTTCAAAACCCTAGGCATAGTTGTCTATAGTAACATGAAAGCAAATAAGAAGAACATGTCAAAGTCTATAACTCTTGATTAGTTTTATTCCATAATAACCCAATGGAGAAAATGCTAAGCAAGTGCATATTGATTATCTGGAGGGCTGGCTACTCGAATAAACAAGGTAAGCAAAGGGGCGAAATGGATCGCTGGGTCCTACCACCTTGGTGAAAACTTGCTGGGACCCGAGGGGTATATATGCCTCTTGCAAAAGCTTCAGCAGATACAATTGGGGAACAGGCTTTGAGCCCATAGGTGATATCTTTTCCCTTCAGATTTAGTCACAGAACATCACTGGAACAGAACAATACATACACAGAGAGCAAACTTGAACTAATATAAACTTCTTCTTACGATTAATTTTCTCACTTTTATCATATAGTGAACATTGGTGTTGTAAATACCTAAAGAATTACATATGCCAAGTAAGCATACATGTAAGTGACTACATGTGGTGTGATAGAACTTCAAAACCCTAGGCATAGTTGTCTATAGTAACATGAAAGCAAATAAGAAGAACCTGTCAAAGTCTAGAACTCTTGATTAGTTTGATTCCATAATAACCCAATGGAAAAAATGCTAAGCAAGTGCATATTGATTATCTGGAGTGCTGGCTACACGAAAAAACAAGGTAAGCAAAGGGGCGAAATGGATCGCTGGGTCCTACCACCTTGGTGAAAACTTGCTGGGACCCGAGAGGTATATAAACCTCTTGCAAAAGCTTCAGCAGATACCATTGGGGAACAGGCTTTGACCCCATAGATGGTTCCTTTTTCCTTCAGATGTCGTCAAAGAACATCACTGGAACAGAACAATACATACACACAGAGCAAACTTGAACTAATATAAACTTCTTCTTACGATTAATTTTCTCACTTTTATCATATATTGAACATTGGTGTTGTAAATACCTAAAGAATTACATATGCCAAGTAAGCATACATGTAAGTGACTACATGTGGTGTGATAGAACTTCAAAACCCTAGCCATAGTTGTCTATAGTAACATGAAAGCAAATAAGAAGAACCTGTCAAAGTCTAGAACTCTTGATTAGTTTTATTCCATAATAACCCACTGGAAAAAATGCTAAGCAAGTGCATATTGATTATCTGGAGGGCTGGCTACACGAATAAACAAGGTAAGCAAAGGCGCGAAATGGATCGCTGGGTCCTACCACCTTGGCGAAAACTTGCTGGGACCCGAGGGGTATATAAACCTCTTGCAAAACCTTCAGCAGATACCATTGGGGAACAGGCTTTGAGCTCATAGGTGATATCTTTTCCCTTCAGATTTAGTCACAGAACATCACTGGAACAGAACAATACATCCACACAGAGCAAACTTGAACTAATATAAACTTCTTCTTACGATTAATTTTCACACTTTTATCATATAGTGAAAAATGGTATTGTAAATACCTAAAGAATTACACATGCCAAGTAAGCATACGTGTAAGTGACAACATGTGGTGTGATAGAACTTCAAAACGCTAGGCATAGTTGTCTATAGTAACATAAAAACACAAATAAGAAGATCCTGTCAAAGTCTAGAACTCTTGATTAGTTTGATTCCATAAAAACCCACTGGAAAAAATGCTAAGCAAGTGCATATTGATTATCTGGAGGGCTGTCTACACGAATAAACAAGGTAAGCAAAGGGGCGAAATGGATCGCTGGGTCCTACCACCTTGGTGAAAACTTGCTGGGACCCGAGGGGTATATAAACCTCTTGCAAAAGCTTCAGCAGATACCATTGGGGAACAGGCTTTGAGCCCATAGGTGATATCTTTTCCCTTCAGATTTAGTCACAGAACATCACTGGAACAGAACAATACATCCACACAGAGCAAACTTGAACTAATATAAACTTCTTCTTAAGATTAATTTTCACACTTTTATCATATAGTGAAAAATGGTGTTGTAAATACCTAAAGAATTACATATGCCAAGTAAGCATACATGTAAGTGACTACATGTGGTGTGATAGAACTTCAAAACCCTAGCCATAGTTGTCTATAGTAACATGAAAGCAAATAAGAAGAACCTGTCAAAGTCTAGAACTCTTGATTAGTTTGATTCCATAATAACCCAATGGAAAAAATGCTAAGCAAGTGCATATTGATTATCTGGAGGGCTGGCTACACAAATAAACAAGGTAAGCAAAGGGGCGAAATGGATCGCTGTGTCCTACCACCTTGGTGAAAACTTGCTGGGACCCGAGGGGTATATATGCCTCTTGCAAAAGCTTCAGCAGATACCATTGGGGAACAGGCTTTGAGCCCATAGGTGATATCTTTTCCCTTCAGATTTAGTCACAGAACATCACTGGAACAGAACAATACATCCACACAGAGCAAACTTGAACTAATATAAACTTCTTCTTACGATTAATTTTCTCACTTTTATCATATAGTGAACATTGGTGTTGTAAATACCTAAAGAATTAAATATGCCAAGTAAGCATACATGTAAGTGACTACATGTGGTGTGATAGAACTTCAAAACACTAGGCATAGTTGTCTATAGTAACATGAAAGCAAATAAGAAGAACCTGTCAAAGTCTAGAACTCTTCATTAGTTTTATTCCATAATAACCCAATGGAAAAAATGCTAAGCAAGTGCATATTGATTATCTGGAGGGCTGGCTACACGAATAAACAAGGTAAGCAAAGGTGCGAAATAGATCGCTGGGTCCTACCACCTTGGTGAAAACTTGCTGGGACCCGAGGGGTATATAAACCTCTTGCAAAAGCTTCAGCAAATACCATTGGGGAACAGGCTTTGAGCCCATAGGTGATATCTTTTCCCTTCAGATTTAGTCACAGAACATCACTGGAACAGAACAATACATCCACACAGAGCAAACTTGAACTAATATAAACTTCTTCTTAAGATTAATTTTCACACTTTTATCATATAGTGAAAAATGGTGTTGTAAATACCTAAAGAATTACATATGCCAAGTAAGCATACATGTAAGTGACTGCATGTGGTGTGATAGAACTTCAAAACCCTAGGCATAGTTGTCTATAGTAACATGAAAGCAAATAAGAAGAACCTGTCAAAGTCTAGAACTCTTAATTAGTTTGATTCCATAAAAACCCAATGGAAAAACTGCTAAGCAAGTGCATATTGATTATCTGGAGTGCTGGCTACACGAATAAACAAGGTAAGCAAAGGGGCGAAATGGATCACTGGGTCCTACCACCTTGGTGAAAACTTGCTGGGACCCGAGAGGTATATAAACCTCTTGCAAAAGCTTCAGCAGATACCATTGGGGAACAGGCTTTGACCCCATAGGTGGTTCCTTTTTCCTTCAGATGTCGTCAAAGAACATCACTGGAACAGAACAATACATCCACACAGAGTAAACTTGAACTAATATAAACTTCTTACGATTAATTTTCACACTTTTATCATATAGTGAACAATGATGTTGTAAATACCTAAAGAATTACATATGCCAAGTAAGCATACATGTAAGTGACTACATGTGGTGTGATAGAACTTCAAAACCCTAGCCATAGTTGTCTATAGTAACATGAAAGCAAATAAGAAGAACCTGTCAAAGTCTAGAACTCTTGATTAGTTTGATTCCATAATAACCAAATGGAAAAAATGCTAAGCAAGTGCATATTGATTATCTGGAGGGCTGGCTACACGAATAAACAAGGTAAGCAAAGGTGCGAAATGGATCGCTGGGTCCTACCACCTTGGTGAAAACTTGCTGGGACCCGAGGGGTATATAAACCTCTTGCAAAAGCTTCAGCAGATACCATTGGGGAACAGGCTTTGAGCCCATAGGTGATATCTTTTCCCTTCAGATTTAGTCACAGAACATCACTGGAACAGAACAATACATCCACACAGAGCAAACTTGAACTAATATAAACTTCTTCTTAAGATTAATTTTCACACTTTTATCATATTGTGAAAAATGGTGTTGTAAATACCTAAAGAATTACATATGCCAAGTAAGCATACATGTAAGTGACTGCATGTGGTGTGATAGAACTTCAAAACCCTAGGCATAGGTGTCTATAGTAACATGAAAGCAAATAAGAAGAACCTGTCAAAGTCTAGAACTCTTAATTAGTTTGATTCCATAATAACCCAATGGAAAAACTGCTAAGCAAGTGCATATTGATTATCTGGAGTGCTGGCTACACGAATAAACAAGGTACGCAAAGGGGCGAAATGGATCACTGGGTCCTACCACCTTGGTGAAAACTTGCTGGGACCCAAAAGAGGTATATAAACCTCTTGCAAAAGCTTCAGCAGATACCATTGGGGAACAGGCTTTGACCCCATAGGTGGTTCCTTTTTCCTTCAGATGTCATCAAAGAACATCACTGGAACAGAACAATACATACACAGAGAGCAAACTTGAACTAATATAAACTTCTTCTTACGATTAATTTTCTCACTTTTATCATATAGTGAACATTGGTGTTGTAAATACCTAAAGAATTACATATGCCAAGTAAGCATACATGTAAGTGACTACATGTGGTGTGATAGAACTTCAAAACCCTAGGCATAGTTGTCTATAGTAACATGAAAGCAAATAAGAAGAACCTGTCAAAGTCTAGAACTCTTGATTAGTTTGATTCCATAATAACCCAATGGAAAAAATGCTAAGCAAGTGCATATTGATTATGTGGAGGGCTGGCTACACAAATAAACAAGGTAAGCAAAGGGGCGAAATGGATCGCTGTGTCCTACCACCTTGGTGAAAACTTGCTGGGACCCGAGGGGTATATATGCCTCTTGCAAAAGCTTCAGCAGATACCATTGGGGAACAGGCTTTGAGCCCATAGGTGATATCTTTTCCCTTCAGATTTAGTCACAGAACATCACTGGAACAGAACAATACATCCACACAGAGCAAACTTGAACTAATATAAACTTCTTCTTACGATTAATTTTCTCACTTTTATCATATAGTGAACATTGGTGTTGTAAATACCTAAAGAATTACATATGCCAAGTAAGCATACATGTAAGTGACTACATGTGGTGTGATAGAACTTCAAAACACTAGGCATAGTTGTCTAAAGTAACATGAAAGCAAATAAGAAGAACCTGTCAAAGTCTAGAACTCTTGATTAGTTTTATTCCATAATAACCAAATGGAAAAAATGCTAAGCAAGTGCATATTGATTATGTGGAGGGCTGGCTACACGAATAAACAAGGTAAGCAAAGGTGCGAAATGGATCGCTGGGTCCTACCACCTTGGTGAAAACTTGCTGGGACCCGAGGGGTATATAAACCTCTTGCAAAATCTTCAGCAGATACCATTGGGGAACAGGCTTTGAGCCCATAGGTGATATCTTTTCCCTTCAGATTTAGTCACAGAACATCACTGGAACAGAACAATACATCCACACAGAGCAAACTTGAACTAATATAAACTTCTTCTTAAGATTAATTTTCACACTTTTATCATATAGTGAAAAATGGTGTTGTAAATACCTAAAGAATTACATATGCCAAGTAAGCATACATGTAAGTGACTACATGTGGTGTGATAGAACTTCAAAACCCTAGCCATAGTTGTCTATAGTAACATGAAAGCAAATAAGAAGAACCTGTCAAAGTCTAGAACTCTTGATTAGTTTGATTCCATAATAACCCAATGGAAAAAATGCTAAGCAAGTGCATATTGATTATCTGGAGGGCTGGCTACACAAATAAACAAGGTAAGCAAAGGGGCGAAATGGATCGCTGTGTCCTACCACCTTGGTGAAAACTTGCTGGGACCCTAGGGGTATTTATGCCTCTTGCAAAAGCTTCAGCAGATACCATTGGGGAACAGGCTTTGAGCCCATAGGTGATATCTTTTCCCTTCAGATTTAGTCACAGAACATCACTGGAACAGAACAATACATCCACACAGAGCAAACTTGAACTAATATAAACTTCTTCTTACGATTAATTTTCTCACTTTTATTATATAGTGAACATTGGTGTTGTAAATACCTAAAGAATTACATATGCCAAGTAAGCATACATGTAAGTGACTACATGTGGTGTGATAGAACTTCAAAACACTAGGCATAGTTGTCTAAAGTAACATGAAAGCAAATAAGAAGAACCTGTCAAAGTCTAGAACTCTTGATTAGTTTGATTCCATAATAACCCAATGGAAAAAATGCTAAGCAAGTGCATATTGATTATCTGGAGGGCTGGCTACACGAATAAACAAGGTAAGCAAAGGTGCGAAATAGATCGCTGGGTCCTACCACCTTGGTGAAAACTTGCTGGGACCCGAGGGGTATATAAACCTCTTGCAAAAGCTTCAGCAAATACCATTGGGGAACTGGCTTTGAGCCCATAGGTGATATCTTTTCCCTTCAGATTTAGTCACAGAACATCACTGGAACAGAACAATACATCCACACAGAGCAAACTTGAACTAATATAAACTTCTTCTTAAGATTAATTTTCACACTTTTATCATATAGTGAAAAATGGTGTTGTAAATACCTAAAGAATTACATATGCCAAGTAAGCATACATGTAAGTGACTGCATGTGGTGTGATAGAACTTCAAAACCCTAGGCATAGTTGTCTATAGTAACATGAAAGCAAATAAGAAGAACCTGTCAAAGTCTAGAACTCTTAATTAGTTTGATTCCATAATAACCCAATGGAAAAACTGCTAAGCAAGTGCATATTGATTATCTGGAGTGCTGGCTACACGAATAAACAAGGTAAGCAAAGGGGCGAAATGGATCACTGGGTCCTACCACCTTGGTGAAAACTTGCTGGGACCCGAGAGGTATATAAACCTCTTGCAAAAGCTTCAGCAGATACCATTGGGGAACAGGCTTTGACCCCATAGGTGGTTCCTTTTTCCTTCAGATGTCGTCAAAGAACATCACTGGAACAGAACAATACATACACAGAGAGCAAACTTGAACTAATATAAACTTCTTCTTACGATTAATTTTCTCACTTTTATCATATAGTGAACATTGGTGTTGTAAATACCTAAAGAATTACATATGCCAAGTAAGCATACATGTAAGTGACTGCATGTGGTCTGATAGAACTTCAAAACCCTAGGCATAGTTGTCTATAGTAACATGAAAGCAAATAAGAAGAACCTGTCAAAGTCTAGAACTCTTAATTAGTTTGATTCCATAATAACCCAATGGAAAAACTGCTAAGCAAGTGCATATTGATTATCTGGAGTGCTGGCTACACGAATAAACAAGGTAAGCAAAGGGGCGAAATGGATCACTGGGTCCTACCACCTTGGTGAAAACTTGCTGGGACCAGAGAGGTATATAAACCTCTTGCAAAAGCTTCAGCAGATACCATTGGGGAACAGGCTTTGACCCCATAGGTGGTTCCTTTTTCCTTCAGATGTCGTCAAAGAACATCACTGGAACAGAACAATACATACACAGAGAGCAAACTTGAACTAATATAAACTTCTTCTTACGATTAATTTTCTCACTTTTATCATATAGTGAACATTGGTGTTGTAAATACCTAAAGAATTACATATGCCAAGTAAGCATACATGTAAGTGACTACATGTGGTGTGATAGAACTTCAAAACCCTAGCCATAGTTGTCTATAGTAACATGAAAGCAAATAAGAAGAACCTGTCAAAGTCTAGAACTCTTGATTAGTTTTATTCCATAATAACCCAATGGAAAAAAATGCTAAGCAAGTGCATATTGATTATCTGGAGGGCTGGCTACACGAATAAACAAGGTAAGCAAAGGCGCGAAATGGATCCCTGGGTCCTACCACCTTGGCGAAAACTTGCTGGGACCCGAGGGGTATATAAACCTCTTGCAAAACCTTCAGCAGATACCATTGGGGAACAGGCTTTGAGCCCGTAGGTGATATCTTTTCCCTTCAGATTTAGTCACAGAACATCACTGGAACAGAACAATACATCCACACAGAGCAAACTTGAACTAATATAAACTTCTTCTTACGATTAATTTTCACACTTTTATCATATAGTGAAAAATGGTGTTGTAAATACCTAAAGAATTACATATGCCAAGTAAGCATACGTGTAAGTGACTACATGTGGTGTGATAGAACTTCAAAACGCTAGGCATAGTTGTCTATAGTAACATAAAAACGCAAATAAGAAGAACCTGTCAAAGTCTAGAACTCTTGATTAGTTTGATTCCATAATAACCCAATGGAAAAAATGCTAAGCAAATGCATATTGATTATCTGGAGGGCTGGCTACACGAATAAGCAAGGTAAGCAGAGGGGCGAAATGGATCGCTGGGTCCTACCACCTTGGTGAAAACTTGCTGGGACCCGAGGGGTATATAAGCCTCTTGCAAAAGCTTCAGCAGATACCATTGGGGAACAGGCTTTGACCCCATAGGTGGTATCTTTTCCCTTCAGATTTAGTCAAAGAACATCACTGGAACAGAACAATACATCCACACAGAGTAAACTTGAACTAATATAAACTTCTTACGATTAATTTTCACACTTTTATCATATAGTGAACAATGATGTTGTAAATACCTAAAGAATTACATATGCCAAGTAAGCATACATGTAAGTGACTACATGTGGTGTGATAGAACTTCAAAACCCTAGCCATAGTTGTCTATAGTAACATGAAAGCAAATAAGAAGAACCTGTCAAAGTCTAGAACTCTTGATTAGTTTGATTCCATAAAAACCCACTGGAAAAAATGCTAAGCAAGTGCATATTTATTATCTGGAGGGCTGGCTACACGAATAAACAAGGTATGCAAAGGGGAAAAATGGATCGCTGGGTCCTACCACCTTGGTGAAAACTTGCTGGGACCCGAGGGATATAAATGCCTCTTGCAAAAGCTTCAGCAGATACCATTGGGGAACAGGCTTTGAGCCCATAGGTGATATCTTTTCCCTTCAGATTTAGTCACAGAACATCACTGGAACAGAACAATACATCCACACAGAGCAAACTTGAACTAATATAAACTTCTTACGATTAATTTTCTCACTTTTATCATATAGTGAACATTGGTTTTGTAAATACCTAAAGAATTACATATGCCAAGTAAGCATACATGTAAGTGACTACATGTGGTGTGATAGAACTTCAAAACCCTAGGCATAGTTGTCTATAGTAACATGAAAGCAAATAACAAGAACCTGTCAAAGTCTAGAACTCTTGATTAGTTTGATTCCATAATAACCCAATGGAAAAAATGCTAAGCAAGTGCATACTGATTATCTGGAGGGCTGGCTACACAAATAAACAAGGTAAGCAAAGGGGCGAAATGGGTCGCTGTGCCCTACCACCTTGGTGAAAACTTGCTGGGACCCGAGGAGTATATATGCCTCTTGCAAAAGCTTCAGCAGATACCATTGGGGAACAGGCTTTGAGCCCATAGGTGATATCTTTTCCCTTCAGATTTAGTCACAGAACATCACTGGAACAGAACAATACATCCACACAGAGCAAACTTGAACTAGTATAAACTTCTTCTTACAATTAATTTTCACAATTTTATCATACAGTGACCAGTGGTGTTGTAAATACCTAAAGAGTTACATATGCCAAGTAAGCATACATGTAAGTGGCTACATGTGGTGTGATAGAACTTCAAGACCCTAGGCATAGTTGTCTATAGTAACATGAAAGCAAATAAGAAGAACCTGTCAAAGTCTAGAACTCTTGATTAGTTTGATTCCATAATAACCCAATGGAAAAAATGCTAAGCAAGTGCATATTGATTATCTGGAGGGCTGGCTACACGAATAAACAAGGTAAGCAAAGGCGCGAAATGGATCCCTGGGTCCTACCACCTTGGCGAAAACTTGCTGGGACTCGAGGGGTATATAAACCTCTTGCAAAACCTTCAGCAGATACCATTGGGGAACAGGCTTTGAGCCCGTAGGTGATATCTTTTCCCTTCAGATTTAGTACCAGAACATCACTGGAACAGAACAATACATCCACACAGAGCAAACTTGAACTAATATAAACTTCTTCTTACGATTAATTTTCACACTTTTATCATATAGTGAAAAATGGTGTTGTAAATACCTAAAGAATTACATATGCCAAGTAAGCATACGTGTAAGTGACTACATGTGGTGTGATAGAACTTCAAAACGCTAGGCATAGTTGTCTATAGTAACATAAAAACGCAAATAAGAAGAACCTGTCAAAGTCTAGAACTCTTGATTAGTTTGATTCCATAATAACCCAATGGAAAAAATGCTAAGCAAATGCATATTGATTATCTGGAGGGCTGGCTACACGAATAAGCAAGGTAAGCAGAGGGGCGAAATGGATCGCTGGGTCCTACCACCTTGGTGAAAACTTGCTGGGACCCGAGGGGTATATAAGCCTCTTGCAAAAGCTTCAGCAGATACCATTGGGGAACAGGCTTTGACCCCATAGGTGGTATCTTTTCCCTTCAGATTTAGTCAAAGAACATCACTGGAACAGAACAATACATCCACACAGAGTAAACTTGAACTAATATAAACTTCTTACGATTAATTTTCACACTTTTATCATATAGTGAACAATGATGTTGTAAATACCTAAAGAATTACATATGCCAAGTAAGCATACATGTAAGTGACTACATGTGGTGTGATAGAACTTCAAAACCCTAGCCATAGTTGTCTATAGTTACATGAAAGCAAATAAGAAGAACCTGTCAAAGTCTAGAACTCTTGATTAGTTTGATTCCATAAAAACCCACTGGAAAAAATGCTAAGCAAGTGCATATTTATTATCTGGAGGGCTGGCTACACGAATAAACAAGGTATGCAAAGGGGAAAAATGGATCGCTGGGTCCTACCACCTTGGTGAAAACTTGCTGGGACCCGAGGGGTATAAATGCCTCTTGCAAAAGCTTCAGCAGATACCATTGGGGAACAGGCTTTGAGCCCATAGGTGATATCTTTTCCCTTCAGATTTAGTCACAGAACATCACTGGAACAGAACAATACATCCACACAGAGCAAACTTGAACTAATATAAACTTCTTCTTACGATTAATTTTCTCACTTTTATTATATCGTGAACATTGGTGTTGTAAATACCTAAAGAATTACATATGCCAAGTAAGCATACATGTAAGTAACTACATGTGGTGTGATAGAACTTCAAAACCCTAGGCATAGTTGTCTATAGTAACATGAAAGCAAATAAGAAGAACATGTCAAAGTCTATAACTCTTGATTAGTTTTATTCCATAATAACCCAATGGAGAAAATGCTAAGCAAGTGCATATTGATTATCTGGAGGGCTGGCTACTCGAATAAACAAGGTAAGCAAAGGGGCGAAATGGATCGCTGGGTCCTACCACCTTGGTGAAAACTTGCTGGGACCCGAGGGGTATATATGCCTCTTGCAAAAGCTTCAGCAGATACAATTGGGGAACAGGCTTTGAGCCCATAGGTGATATCTTTTCCCTTCAGATTTAGTCACAGAACATCACTGGAACAGAACAATACATACACAGAGAGCAAACTTGAACTAATATAAACTTCTTCTTACGATTAATTTTCTCACTTTTATCATATAGTGAACATTGGTGTTGTAAATACCTAAAGAATTACATATGCCAAGTAAGCATACATGTAAGTGACTACATGTGGTGTGATAGAACTTCAAAACCCTAGGCATAGTTGTCTATAGTAACATGAAAGCAAATAAGAAGAACCTGTCAAAGTCTAGAACTCTTGATTAGTTTGATTCCATAATAACCCAATGGAAAAAATGCTAAGCAAGTGCATATTGATTATCTGGAGGGCTGGCTACACAAATAAACAAGGTAAGCAAAGGGGCGAAATGGATCGCTGTGTCCTACCACCTTGGTGAAAACTTGCTGGGACCCGAGGGGTATATATGCCTCTTGCAAAAGCTTCAGCAGATACCATTGGGGAACAGGCTTTGAGCCCATAGGTGATATCTTTTCCCTTCAGATTTAGTCACAGAACATCACTGGAACAGAACAATACATCCACACAGAGCAAACTTGAACTAATATAAACTTCTTCTTACGATTAATTTTCTCACTTTTATCATATAGTGAACATTGGTGTTGTAAATACCTAAAGAATTACATATGCCAAGTAAGCATACATGTAAGTGACTACATGTGGTGTGATAGAACTTCAAAACACTAGGCATAGTTGTCTAAAGTAACATGAAAGCAAATAAGAAGAACCTGTCAAAGTCTAGAACTCTTGATTAGTTTTATTCCATAATAACCCAATGGAAAAAATGCTAAGCAAGTGCATATTGATTATGTGGAGGGCTGGCTACACGAATAAACAAGGTAAGCAAAGGTGCGAAATGGATCGCTGGGTCCTACCACCTTGGTGAAAACTTGCTGGGACCCGAGGGGTATATAAACCTCTTGCAAAAGCTTCAGCAGATACCATTGGGGAACAGGCTTTGAGCCCATAGGTGATATCTTTTCCCTTCAGATTTAGTCACAGAACATCACTGGAACAGAACAATACATCCACACAGAGCAAACTTGAACTAATATAAACTTCTTCTTAAGATTAATTTTCACACTTTTATCATATAGTGAAAAATGGTGTTGTAAATACCTAAAGAATTACATATGCCAAGTAAGCATACATGTAAGTGACTACATGTGGTGTGATAGAACTTCAAAACCCTAGCCATAGTTGTCTATAGTAACATGAAAGCAAATAAGAAGAACCTGTCAAAGTCTAGAACTCTTGATTAGTTTGATTCCATAATAACCCAATGGAAAAAATGCTAAGCAAGTGCATATTGATTATCTGGAGGGCTGGCTACACAAATAAACAAGGTAAGCAAAGGGGCGAAATGGATCGCTGTGTCCTACCACCTTGGTGAAAACTTGCTGGGACCCGAGGGGTATATATGCCTCTTGCAAAAGCTTCAGCAGATACCATTGGGGAACAGGCTTTGAGCCCATAGGTGATATCTTTTCCCTTCAGATTTAGTCACAGAACATCACTGGAACAGAACAATACATCCACACAGAGCAAACTTGAACTAATATAAACTTCTTCTTACGATTAATTTTCTCACTTTTATTATATAGTGAACATTGGTGTTGTAAATACCTAAAGAATTACATATGCCAAGTAAGCATACATGTAAGTGACTACATGTGGTGTGATAGAACTTCAAAACACTAGGCATAGTTGTCTAAAGTAACATGAAAGCAAATAAGAAGAACCTGTCAAAGTCTAGAACTCTTGATTAGTTTGATTCCATAATAACCCAATGGAAAAAATGCTAAGCAAGTGCATATTGATTATCTGGAGGGCTGGCTACACGAATAAACAAGGTAAGCAAAGGTGCGAAATAGATCGCTGGGTCCTACCACCTTGGTGAAAACTTGCTGGGACCCGAGGGGTATATAAACCTCTTGCAAAAGCTTCAGCAAATACCATTGGGGAACAGGCTTTGAGCCCATAGGTGATATCTTTTCCCTTCAGATTTAGTCACAGAACATCACTGGAACAGAACAATACATCCACACAGAGCAAACTTGAACTAATATAAACTTCTTCTTAAGATTAATTTTCACACTTTTATCATATAGTGAAAAATGGTGTTGTAAATACCTAAAGAATTACATATGCCAAGTAAGCATACATGTAAGTGACTGCATGTGGTGTGATAGAACTTCAAAACCCTAGGCATAGTTGTCTATAGTAACATGAAAGCAAATAAGAAGAACCTGTCAAAGTCTAGAACTCTTAATTAGTTTGATTCCATAATAACCCAATGGAAAAACTGCTAAGCAAGTGCATATTGATTATCTGGAGTGCTGGCTACACGAATAAACAAGGTAAGCAAAGGGGCGAAATGGATCACTGGGTCCTACCACCTTGGTGAAAACTTGCTGGGACCCGAGAGGTATATAAACCTCTTGCAAAAGCTTCAGCAGATACCATTGGGGAACAGGCTTTGACCCCATAGGTGGTTCCTTTTTCCTTCAGATGTCGTCAAAGAACATCACTGGAACAGAACAATACATACACAGAGAGCAAACTTGAACTAATATAAACTTCTTCTTACGATTAATTTTCTCACTTTTATCATATAGTGAACATTGGTGTTGTAAATACCTAAAGAATTACATATGCCAAGTAAGCATACATGTAAGTGACTGCATGTGGTGTGATAGAACTTCAAAACCCTAGGCATAGTTGTCTATAGTAACATGAAAGCAAATAAGAAGAACCTGTCAAAGTCTAGAACTCTTAATTAGTTTGATTCCATAATAACCCAATGGAAAAACTGCTAAGCAAGTGCATATTGATTATCTGGAGTGCTGGCTACACGAATAAACAAGGTAAGCAAAGGGGCGAAATGGATCACTGGGTCCTACCACCTTGGTGAAAACTTGCTGGGACCAGAGAGGTATATAAACCTCTTGCAAAAGCTTCAGCAGATACCATTGGGGAACAGGCTTTGACCCCATAGGTGGTTCCTTTTTCCTTCAGATGTCGTCAAAGAACATCACTGGAACAGAACAATACATACACAGAGAGCAAACTTGAACTAATATAAACTTCTTCTTACGATTAATTTTCTCACTTTTATCATATAGTGAACATTGGTGTTGTAAATACCTAAAGAATTACATATGCCAAGTAAGCATACATGTAAGTGACTACATGTGGTGTGATAGAACTTCAAAACCCTAGCCATAGTTGTCTATAGTAACATGAAAGCAAATAAGAAGAACCTGTCAAAGTCTAGAACTCTTGATTAGTTTTATTCCATAATAACCCAATGGAAAAAAATGCTAAGCAAGTGCATATTGATTATCTGGAGGGCTGGCTACACGAATAAACAAGGTAAGCAAAGGCGCGAAATGGATCCCTGGGTCCTACCACCTTGGCGAAAACTTGCTGGGACCCGAGGGGTATATAAACCTCTTGCAAAACCTTCAGCAGATACCATTGGGGAACAGGCTTTGAGCCCGTAGGTGATATCTTTTCCCTTCAGATTTAGTCACAGAACATCACTGGAACAGAACAATACATCCACACAGAGCAAACTTGAACTAATATAAACTTCTTCTTACGATTAATTTTCACACTTTTATCATATAGTGAAAAATGGTGTTGTAAATACCTAAAGAATTACATATGCCAAGTAAGCATACGTGTAAGTGACTACATGTGGTGTGATAGAACTTCAAAACGCTAGGCATAGTTGTCTATAGTAACATAAAAACGCAAATAAGAAGAACCTGTCAAAGTCTAGAACTCTTGATTAGTTTGATTCCATAATAACCCAATGGAAAAAATGCTAAGCAAATGCATATTGATTATCTGGAGGGCTGGCTACACGAATAAGCAAAGTAAGCAGAGGGGCGAAATGGATCGCTGGGTCCTACCACCTTGGTGAAAACTTGCTGGGACCCGAGGGGTATATAAGCCTCTTGCAAAAGCTTCAGCAGATACCATTGGGGAACAGGCTTTGACCCCATAGGTGGTATCTTTTCCCTTCAGATTTAGTCAAAGAACATCACTGGAACAGAACAATACATCCACACAGAGTAAACTTGAACTAATATAAACTTCTTACGATTAATTTTCACACTTTTATCATATAGTGAACAATGATGTTGTAAATACCTAAAGAATTACATATGCCAAGTAAGCATACATGTAAGTGACTACATGTGGTTTGATAGA
The DNA here is from genome assembly GCF_964197995.2 of Scardinius erythrophthalmus. Classification (NCBI taxonomy): domain Eukaryota; kingdom Metazoa; phylum Chordata; class Actinopteri; order Cypriniformes; family Leuciscidae; genus Scardinius; species Scardinius erythrophthalmus. The sequence goes on along the minus strand of NC_138235.1, from coordinate 7,055,105 downwards.
ACTTCAAAACCCTAGCCATAGTTGTCTATAGTAACATGAAAGCAAATAAGAAGAACCTGTCAAAGTCTAGAACTCTTGATTAGTTTGATTCCATAAAAACCCACTGGAAAAAATGCTAAGCAAGTGCATATTTATTATCTGGAGGGCTGGCTACACGAATAAACAAGGTATGCAAAGGGGAAAAATGGATCGCTGGGTCCTACCACCTTGGTGAAAACTTGCTGGGACCCGAGGGGTATAAATGCCTCTTGCAAAAGCTTCAGCAGATACCATTGGGGAACAGGCTTTGAGCCCATAGGTGATATCTTTTCCCTTCAGATTTAGTCACAGAACATCACTGGAACAGAACAATACATCCACACAGAGCAAACTTGAACTAATATAAACTTCTTACGATTAATTTTCTCACTTTTATCATATAGTGAACATTGGTTTTGTAAATACCTAAAGAATTACATATGCCAAGTAAGCATACATGTAAGTGACTACATGTGGTGTGATAGAACTTCAAAACCCTAGGCATAGTTGTCTATAGTAACATGAAAGCAAATAAGAAGAACCTGTCAAAGTCTAGAACTCTTGATTAGTTTGATTCCATAATAACCCAATGGAAAAAATGCTAAGCAAGTGCATACTGATTATCTGGAGGGCTGGCTACACAAATAAACAAGGTAAGCAAAGGGGCGAAATGGGTCGCTGTGCCCTACCACCTTGGTGAAAACTTGCTGGGACCCGAGGAGTATATATGCCTCTTGCAAAAGCTTCAGCAGATACCATTGGGGAACAGGCTTTGAGCCCATAGGTGATATCTTTTCCCTTCAGATTTAGTCACAGAACATCACTGGAACAGAACAATACATCCACACAGAGCAAACTTGAACTAGTATAAACTTCTTCTTACAATTAATTTTCACAATTTTATCATACAGTGACCAGTGGTGTTGTAAATACCTAAAGAGTTACATATGCCAAGTAAGCATACATGTAAGTGGCTACATGTGGTGTGATAGAACTTCAAGACCCTAGGCATAGTTGTCTATAGTAACATGAAAGCAAATAAGAAGAACCTGTCAAAGTCTAGAACTCTTGATTAGTTTGATTCCATAATAACCCAATGGAAAAAATGCTAAGCAAGTGCATATTGATTATCTGGAGGGCTGGCTACACGAATAAACAAGGTAAGCAAAGGCGCGAAATGGATCGCTGGGTCCTACCACCTTGGTGAAAACTTTCTGGGACCCGAGGGGTATAAATGCCTCTTGCAAAAGCTTCAGCAGATACCATTGGGGAACAGGCTTTGAGCCCATAGGTGATATCTTTTCCCTTCAGATTTAGTCACAGAACATCACTGGAACAGAACAATACATCCACACAGAGCAAACTTGAACTAATATAAACTTCTTCTTACGATTAATTTTCTCACTTTTATCATATAGTGAACATTGGTGTTGTAAATACCTAAAGAATTACATATGCCAAGTAAGCATACATGTAAGTGACTACATGTGGTGTGATAGAACTTCAAAACCCTAGGCATAGTTGTCTATAGTCACATGAAAGCAAATAAGAAGAACCTGTCAAAGTCTAGAACTCTTGATTAGTTTTATTCCATAATAACCCAATGGAAAAAATGCTAAGAAAGTGCATATTGATTATCTGGAGGGAAGGCTACACGAATAAACAAGGTATGCAAAGGGGCGAAATGGATCGCTGGATCCTACCACCTTGGTGAAAACTTGCTGGGACCCGTGGCATATATAAGACTCTTGCAAAAGCTTCAGCAGATGCCTTTGAGGAACAGGCTTTGAGCCCATAGGTGGTATCTTTTCCCTTCAGATTTAGTCAAAGAACATCACTAGAAGAGAACAATACATCCACACAGAGCAAACTTGAACTAATATAAACTTCTTCTTACGATTAATTTTCACAATTTTATCATACAGTGACCAGTGGTGTTGTAAATACCTAAAGAGTTACATATGCCAAGTAAGCATACATGTAAGTGACTACATGTGGTGTGATAGAACTTCAAAACCCTAGGCATAGTTGTCTATAGTCACATGAAAGCAAATAAGAAGAACCTGTCAAAGTCTAGAACTCTTGATTAGTTTTATTCCATAATAACCCAATGGAAAAAATGCTAAGAAAGTGCATATTGATTATCTGGAGGGAAGGCTACACGAATAAACAAGGTATGCAAAGGGGCGAAATGGATCGCTGGATCCTACCACCTTGGTGAAAACTTGCTGGGACCCGTGGCATATATAAGACTCTTGCAAAAGCTTCAGCAGATGCTTTTGAGGAACAGGCTTTGAGCCCATAGGTGGTATCTTTTCCCTTCAGATTTAGTCAAAGAACATCACTAGAAGAGAACAATACATCCACACAGAGCAAACTTGAACTAATATAAACTTCTTCTTACGATTAATTTTCACAATTTTATCATACAGTGACCAGTGGTGTTGTAAATACCTAAAGAGTTACATATGCCAAGTAAGCATACATGTAAGTGACTACATGTGGTGTGACAGAACTTCAAGACCCTAGGCAGAGTTGTCTATAGTAACATGAAAGCAAATAAGAAGAACCTGTCAAAGTCTAGAACTCTTGATTAGTTTTATTCCATAATAACCCAATGGAAGAAATGTTAAGCAAGTGCGTACTGATTATCTGGAGTAGGGCTGGGCGATATATCGCGCGATATTGTTATGCGCATCTCGTCAGTAAAGCCGGTTCCTTTGATTAGTAGTCAATCGCCATCACCTGCTTTCAGATGGAGCGGTGTTAAATTAACACTCCTGGGGCTGGGAGTGTATATGAGTCCACATTCAAGAGTGTAAAGTGTTAAAATATGAGTGTTAAATTAACACTCAAGGGTGTTAAAGTTAATGAGATAATTAAGTGATTAATTTAGTGATGATTGAGCATTATTGAAGACAACTGATGTTAACAAGCAGAATCACTGAAGGAGAAAATCACAAATTGTAAGTTACCATTATGGTGATGTGTGTTTGCTTTAGTTGGGCTCATGACCATTAAATGTTTACGTTAAATTTTACTGTTGTTTGTCTGCTGTTATTAATTTATAACAGTTACATTAAAGTAAAATGTGATCTGATAGTGTTGGTTATGCTTTGACAATCATGCTGTGATCTGAAAAATGAGACTTATTGAGATAGTTTGGTTTAACTTGTTAGCAGCAGTTTAGTGATTCTTCAGCCTATGATTATCAGTACTTGTCTTATAATTCAAAATATTGAATAAACATTGTTCTGATCAAAAGCCTTTCAACTATATTCATTTAAAACACGGACATCAATAATCAGCCTGTGAATCTCAACAATGGTGACAATAATAAAGCATGGTGCAGTGGCTGCCACCAATCACAACTCATTTATGGCTCCCATCATGCATTGCGGTATGAATAAATTATGATCTGAATTGTCTATGTAATTTACTTTTCCTAATTGAATATTCTGCTCGTCACCATTGTTGAGATGCATAAACTGAATCTTGATGTCTGTGTGTGCCTAAAAGAATGATTTTTGTGTTTTTTAAAACAACTTTTAAGAAATCCTTTATATCAAACATTCTGGGCATTTATGCAGATTCACAGTTATTCTGTAATCAACAACATAAATCAAAGTCAGAAAGAAGGATTTTGATGAGTTCAGTGATCAAGTTCAAATGATGATTGTCATAATATAACCAACACCATCAGATCACTTTTTTTCTTTGTTCATCTGGCAGTTATAACTCAGATACAGCAGCCAAACAAAATTTAAAGCTAATAATAAAAGGGGTCAAGAGCCCAACTAAAGCAAACAATGATCGCCATAACGGTGGCTTACAATTTGCGATTTTCTCCTTCAGTGATTCTGCTTGTTAACATCAGGTGTCTTCAATCATGTTCAATCATCACTAAATTAATCACTTAATTATCTCATTAACTTCAACACTCTTGAGTGTTCAAATACACTCCCAGGAGTGTTAATTTAACACTGGAGTTTTTGCTGTGTACAAAGAGCCGTAGTTAACTGACAAGCTGAGCCATATCGCATGAATTATCGCTGGCGATACATCCGCGATATTAATGCGATATGGCTCAGCTTGTCAGTTAACTACGGCTCTTTGTAGTAAATGCCGCTCCATCTGAAAGCAGGTGATGGTGATTTACTACTAATCAAGGAACCGGCTTTACTGATGAGATGCGCCTAACAATATCGTGCGATATATCGCCCAGCCCTAATCTGGAGGGCTGGCTACACGAATAAACAAGGTAAGCAAAGGCGCGAAATGGATCGCTGGGTCCTACCACCTTGGTGAAAACTTGCTGGGACCCGAGGGGTATATAAGCCTCTTGCAAAAGCTTCAGCAGATACCATTGGGGAACAGGCTTTGAGCCTATAGGTGATATCTTATCCCTTCAGATGTAGTCAAAGAACATCACTGGAACAGAACAATACATCCACACAGAGCAAACTTGAACTAATATAAACTTCTTCTTACGATTAATTTGCACACTTTTATCATGTAGTGACCAGTGGTGTTGTAAATGCCTAAAGAGTTACATATGCCAAGTAAGCATACATGTAAGTGACTACATGTGGTGTGATAGAACTTCAAGACCCTAGGCATAGTTGTCTATAGTAACATGAAAGCAAATAAGAAGAACCTGTCAAAGTCTAGAACTCTTGATTCGTTTGATTCCGTAATAACCCAATGGAAGAAATGCTAAGCAAGTGCATATTGATTATCTGGAAGGCAGGCTACACGAATAAACAAGGTAAGCAAAGGTGCGAAATGGATCGCTGGGTCCTACCACCTTGGTGAAAACTTGCTGGGACCCGAGGGGTATATAAGACTCTTGCAAAAGCTTCAGCAGATATCATTGGGGAACAGGCTTTGACCCCATATGTGGTATCTTTTCCCTTCAGATTTAGTCACAGAACATTACTGGAACAGAACAATACATCCACACAGAGCAAACTTGAACTAATATAAACTTTTTCTTACAATTAATTTTTTACTCTTTAATCGTTGTAAATACCTAAAGAGTTACACATGCCAAGTAAGAAAACATATAAGTGGCTATATGTGGTGTGATAGAACTTCCATAGATGAAATCTTTTCCCTTCAATATTTAGTAATAGAAAATCACTGGAACAGAACAATACATCCACACAGAGCAAACTTGAACTAATATAAACTTCTTCTTACGATTAATTTTCACACTTTTATCATATAGTGACCAGTGGTGTTGTAAATACCTAAAGAGTTACATATGCCAAGTAAGAAAACATATAAGTGGCTATATGTGGTGTGATAGAACTTCAATAGATGAAATCTTTTCCCTTCAATATTTAGTAATATTAATGGTTCGCTGGGTCCTACCACCTTGGTGAAAACTTGCTGGGACCCGAGGGGTATATATGTCTCTTGCAAAGGCTTCAACAGATACCATTGGGGAACAGGCTTTGACCCCATAGGTGATATCATATCCCTTCAAGGTTTAGTCATAGAACATCACTGGAACAGAACAATATATCCACACAGAGCAAACTTGAACTAATATAAACTTTCTTACAATTAATTTTCATACTTTAATCATATAGTGACCAGTGGTGTTGTAAATACCTAAAGAGTTACATATGCCAAGTAAGAAAACATATAAGTGGCTATATGTGGTGTGATAGAACTTACATAGATGAAATCTTTTCCCTTCAATATTTAGTAATAGAAAATCACTGGAACAGAACAATACATCCACACAGAGCAAACTTGAACTAATATAAACTTCTTCTTACGATTAATTTACACACTTTTATCATATAGTGAACAGTGGTGTTGTAAATACCTATAGAGTTACATATACCAAGTAAGAAAACATATAAGTGGCTACATGTTGTGTGATAGAACTTCAAGACCCTAGGGATAGTTGTCTATAAAAATCTCATACAGCAATCATGTGAAAAGCAACATGAAAGCAAATAAGAAGAACCCGTCAAAGTCTAGAACTCTTGATTAGTTTGATTCTACAATAAACCAATGGATGAATTGCAAAAAACAAGTGCATATTTACTATCTGGATGGCAGGCTACACGAATAAACAAGGTATGCAAAGTGGTGAAATGGATCGCTGGGTCCTACCACCTTGGTAAAAACTTGCTGGGACCCGAGGGGTATATATGCTTCCAGCAAAGGCTTCAGCAGATACCATTGGGGAACAGGCTTTGACCCCATAGGTGATATCTTTTCCCTTCAAGGTTTAGTCATAGAACATCACTGGAACAGAACAATACATCCACACAGAGCAAATTTAACTAATATAAACTTTTTCTTACAATTAATTTTCACACTTTAATCGTTGTAAATACCTAAAGAGTTACATATGCCAATTAAGAAAACATATAAGTGGCTACATGTGGTGTGATAGAACTTCAAGGCCCTAGGCATATTTGTCTATAAAAATCTCATACAGCAATCATGAGAACAGCAACATGAAAACAAATAAGAAGAACCCATCAAAGTCTAGAACTCTTGATTAGTTTGATTCCATAATAAACCAATGGATGAAATGCAAAGCAAGTGCATATTTATTATCTGGAGGGCAGGCTACACAAATAAAAAAGGTATGCCAAGGGGCGAAATGGATCGCTGGGTCCTACCACCTTGGTGAAAACTTGCTGGGACCCGAGGGGTATATATGCCTCCAGCAAAGGCTTCAGAAGATACCATTGGGGAACAGGCTTTGACCCCATAGGTGATATCTTTTCCCTTCAAGGTTTAGTAATAGAACATCACTGGAACAGAACAATACATCCACACAGAGCAAACTTCAACTAATATAAACTTCTTCTTACGATTAATTTTCACACTTTTATCATATAGTGACCAGTGGTGTTGTAAATACCTATAGAGTTACATATGCCAAGTAAGAAAACATATAAGTGGCTACATGTTGTGTGATAGAACTTCAAGACCCTAGGGATAGTTGTCTATAAAAATCTCATACAGCAATCATGTGAAAAGCAACATGAAAGCAAATAAGAAGAACCCGTCAAAGTCTAGAACTCTTGATTAGTTTGATTCCACAATAAACCAATGGATGAATTGCAAAAAACAAGTGCATATTTACTATCTGGATGGCAGGCTACACGAATAAACAAGGTATGCAAAGTGGTGAAATGGATCGCTGGGTCCTACCACCTTGGTGAAAACTTGCTGGGACCCGAGGGGTATATATATGCCTCCAGCAAAGGCTTCAGCAGATACCATTGGGGAACAGGCTTTGACCCCATAGGTGATATCTTTTCCCTTCAAGGTTTAGTAATAGAACATCACTGGAACAGAACAATACATCCACACAGAGCAAACTTGAACTAATATAAACTTTTTCTTACAATTCATTTTCACACTTTAATCATATAGTGACCAGTGGTGTTGTAAATACCTAAAGAGTTACATATGCCAAGTAAGAAAACATATAAGTGGCTATATGTGGTGTGATAGAACTTCAAGGCCCTAGGCATAGTTGTCTATAAAAATCTCATACAGCAATCATGAGAACAGCAACATGAAAACAAATAAGAAGAACCCGTCAAAGTCTACAACTCTTGATTAGTTTGATTCCATAATAACCCAATGGATGAACTGCAAAGCAAGTGCATATTTATTATCTGGAGGGCAGGCTACACGAATAAACAAAGGTATGCAAAGGGGCGAAATGGATCGCTGGGTCCTACCACCTTTTTGAAAACTTGCTGGGACCCGAGGGGTATATATGTCTCTTGCAAAGGATTCAGCAGATACCATTAGGGAACAGGCTTTGACCCCATAGGTGAAATCTTTTCCCTTCAATATTTAGTAATAGAATATCACCGGAACAGAACAATACATCCACACAGAGCAAACTTGAACTAATATAAACTTCTTCTTATGATTAATTTTCACACTTTTATCATATAGTGACCAGTGGTGTTGTAAATACCTACAGAGTTACATATGCCAAGTAAGAAAACATATAAGTGGCTACATGTGGTGTGATAGAACTTCAAAGCCCTAGGCATAGTTGTCTATAAAAAATCTCATACAGCAATCATGAGAATAGCAACATGAAAACTAATAAGAAGAGCCCGTCAAAGTCTAGAACTCTTGATTAGTTTGATTCCATAATAACCCAATGGATGAATTGCAAAGCAAGTGCATATTTCTTATCTGGAGGGCAGGCTACACAAATACACTGATGATTGACACCTTGGCATTGCCACTTTGTGTTTAAAGTCGTAAGTGGTTTGAGTGGGCACACAGTGGTGCCGAGAGACGAGGTTGCCAGAGGGCACTGCGGTCATGTGTTGGAGAACCGTCGGAGAGGTTGACCGAGCCACTGGTTTCCACCTGAGTGGCCTCAATTCACCGCAGGTAAACTAAATTTAGTAAAACCCATTCCACTTACTATAAGCCACAGAATACTAGATATCTCCCGGATATTTTAAGTGTTTGGCCCATCTCTTCTCCAAGCCACACCATCTTCTTAGGTTTTCTACCCCGATAGCCCCCACTCACCTGTAGGCCCTATCTTAAACCCTAGCAGTGGTAGTAGGCTTAGGCCTCCTCATTACTATTGTTTTATCTCATTTCAAGTGTTTTGTTTCACTTTGATCTTTTCTATCCTTTGTTCTGTTGTGATTTGTTTCTTTCATTTCACCTAGAGACAGTAACCTGTGAGAGCCACCAAGGAAGCTAAATAGTAGAGTGACAACCAGCAGCCGGTGTCATCACGTGACCCGCTAGGCTACTGCCTGTCAAAATCTCTAGTTCAGGTCCTTCGTTGACCCAAGTTAATTGGCTCCGCAAACTGTCTAACTGTTTGCATCAGTTAGCCCCAAAATTCTCATAAACGGCACAGCCCGTATGAGTATAGCTCGTTAACCGTAGAACGATTGGTCTCTTTGTGTGTGTGGTGTGTTTCTCTCACCTACAGTGAGCCAGGATGTCCCGTTCATCCAGTCCAGCAGTCCACGGGGGCAACCTCTCGACATGGTTGAAAGCAATGACGACCCCCTTCCTGCCCAAGGACGCCAGTGACCGGCAGCATCTGAGCCAAAAGCAGCTGGATACTGAGCTGGACGAGCTGATGACCCAGGATCCAACCCAGAGCTACAACAACAAAGACTGGGCCAGGATCGTCGGAAGCGTCGCCCAGGCAAGGCTCAGCGAGTCGCCTAGACCAGCTCCTCCTTGCAAGACCCAGAACCAGCGCGAGAAAGAGGATGCCACAGATCCAGAGCTACAGAGAAAGAAGTAGAAAGACTTCGAAATGCCCTGCAAGATCTTCGCCTCGATGTAGACTAGGGATGGGACGGTATGAAAATTTAATATCACGATTATAGTGACCAAAATTATCGCGATTATCAATATTATCACGGTTTTGTTAAAACGAGATGAAAGTGTTCAAAAAGAGTTGATGCTCACACTGAAGACATTTCAACAAGTTTTACATTTGAAAATCAACAAACAACAAATAGCCCTAAAACAAGCAGCTCTATGCACTTTTTAAAGCATTTCCTTCCTTATAATGACGGTCGTCAATAGCAACGCATTATAACACCGCGCACATCCATTGTAACGGCCACCTAGTGTTAAGTAGTGTTCATGACATGAATGTGGATGTGCCTTAAGATAACTTCTTCTATGGCGTACGTTATTGTATGCATGCTGTTTTTATGTGAGCGCGCACGCACAGTGAGAGTGAGATTGATCACGCAAAGAGGAAGATGACCGCTCTACTGCTGACCGTTGTTTTATTATAATGTGTTTACTTCCACTTTGATTTGTAGCGTGTTTTTGAGTGTTTTCTTTTCCTTTTTAACATTCGCTCTTCGACATGTATGTGAAGAGTGTGCTTAACTGAGAGAAAACATCTATAAAAGTCTCGTGGAACTACCAGTTCATTTGCACTGTCTTGTATTCTTCATCTGGGCAGACTTCAAACTCTCTGACAGACGTTACAACATGTATCACAATGGACGCGCTCCCTCGTTTCATTCAAATACAACTTGCCGTCTTGCGTCTCCGTTTTTAATTGTATTGAAAATTAAATCAGAGTTGATTTATTGTTTACAGAGTTTGATAATATTGTTGTGATCATCTTGTCTGAACGATTGTTTTGTACGCTGTACATAATGGATTTATAAACAGGTAAGATTTAAAACATTAATCTCAATTCAATGTCCCAGTAATTATGTGGTAAAAAAAAAAAAAAAAAAAAAAATCGGTGCAAGTTAATAAGTGTATAATGAATATAAATGATTATGCCTTAAATGTCACTCTTAATAGTCTTGTTTGAACTTGTTTGTTCGTCTTGGCTCAAAGCCACTTGCTGCGAACTTTTCTTTGCGGATTTGTGATTGATATAAAATAGCTCAACTTAAAACAACATTTTATGCCCAATTATTTCCCAGACGTAGTTTTGGTATTGAGGTCAAAAAGTTAACTTGCCTTGCGTTCGCTATACAACAGTCGGCGATGGTCACACAAGACGACTCGGCAGATCTGAGAGAGAAGCCTGAAAAGAACTCGACGAAAAACTCCAACAAAGTGACGCCCTAGAGAGAGCAGAGAATGAACTGAAAGAAATATACACTAAAGCCAGGGCCTGCGAGAAACACTGGCAAGCGGCCCGAGCTAAAATCAACGAGCTTACTCTGCAGAGAGACGAGCTCCAAGATGAACTTGACACTGTTCATGCAGAACTGAAACATTCTTACAGACTGCAGAGTGGCTGGAACGGAGAAACACACACCACAGAGTTTCTCCCGGCCCGCCACTCCAACCCTTTCAGCCAAGAACCCAGAGCTGTAAAGGGAGATGTAAGCCCACGGCTCAAGACATCACCAGCCAGCTTCCAAGACCACCTGTCAGCAGCGAAAGGGGGAGAACCCTTCCAGAGAACCCATGCCACTAACCACGGCACGGCCCCCCGAGAACTTGACAAGCTAGCCCGAAACATTCCTATGTTCAATCCAGATCCTGCAGGAGGTCATGACGTTCTACAGTCGTCTACAAAAGCCCCCTTCGGAGCACGTAACGAACCAGGTATGGAACAGGATGTCAACTTTAAACCTCTGTTCCTCCGAAACCTACATGCCAGTTTGAGTTTTTATCTCGGAATCTCAGCGTGTCCGCGTAGCATGTCTACACAACAGCTGCGGGACTTAGCCCATAAAGCTTACACCAAGCAAAAGACTATTTCTAAAAAGACTGTGAAGAACCCCACAATTTACTCTGTCTCTGAGCACTGTTCAGAGCTGATCCTAGAGGGCGCCCAACAACACCACAGTCAAAGACCTTTTGACAGAGAGTCAAGACCGTTCCAAGCCAGCAGAGAGCAACACAATAGTGGTGGTGCTCGTCCAAAGCACCAGAGCGAGCGCTCTGAAAGGGACCGGCAACACCCATCCAACAACCCAAGGGATGGAGCTCCATGGGAAGCCGGCCGGCGACCCAAAAAGAGCCGATCTCCACCGTCCAGGACACCAAGCCCCGACAGCCGGCAGTGGAACCACTCTCTACACGACACTGGTAATCTCAATCCTGAGCCCACATCAGAAAAACACAGCCACGTCTGAAATAGCAGAGATCCTGAGGGTGCTGAAAGAGCTTCTTTACAGGAAAACTCGCAAGGAAGACAAGAAAGAAGAACCAGACATCTTATGTCTAAACATAAGAACTGAAACCAACGCCCTGTCTGACTGCTATCTACCTGAGCCAAGCACCCCGAACACTGCTTGTCATCCACAGACCACAGAGCTAACTGTCACATCACAAGGTGACAGCATCACCCAAGCTCCACAGCTGACAGCTGCACACCCTGAATGAGACAGCACAGTTCCTCACACCAGGTACCACAATCCCAAGGTACCAGAAAATGCTGTTTCGGCTATCTGCACCCGCAGCGAGCCACACGAGACCGGTCCCAACCACCCATCGATCGTCACACCTGCCCCGATGCCAACGTTCCTGGGCAACCTCGTCGAAAAGGGGGTGGGCCGGAAACTCCACCTGGAGTTGGAAAAGGAAGTGAGCATGGAAGCCCTGATCGACACAGGATCAGACCTTATGGTGATCTCATCTCAACTTTTCAAAAGACTCCAATTTGAAGCTAAGAGACAAGATCGAACTCTTACACCTCAAACTTGTGAACTGAACGTGCAGTCATACAGTCAAAATGACATCCGGCTCGAACAGGCAGCTCACATTCACCTGACAATTGGTCCTTTGAGTCTAGTCCATCCCGTGTTCATCTCAAAAATGGACACTTACCCGTTCCTCATCGGCAGAGATCGCTTTGAACCGTTACTGGACTTGAAACAGCTCAAAGTCTGGGCTCAAGTACGAGAACTTTACCCCCTCCAGTCACAGCCAGACGGTCAGGTCACAAAGGTCACGGGAACTTCCGCAGAGCCAGACTGTCAGGTCACAGAGTTCATGGGAACTCCCACAGCCAGCCATGAAGACACAGACTCAGCACCAGGTCAAGGTTCAATTGTGCTACCCTGCACCTTACAGCTCACCAAAGACTTTGACACCTGCTGCCCAAAGGTCATGACTGACCTGCAGCTATATGACCAAACCCATGCCCTCGCCAAGCCTGGCGCACTAAACAACAAGCTGTGGTCACTTTCAACCCACCCACCCTAAAGGAAGAAAAGATAACACACAGCATAAGAACTTTACCAGCTAAATTGCCTACCTCAGAGCCGCTTACGCTGGCTCCACTGTTTGCTAACACAAACATAACGGACATGCAGGCTTCTGTCACCTACATAAAGACTTTGCTTATCCACCTCTTAAACCCCTCCATCCACCCTCACACGCTGTCTGAACTCACTGACAACCAGTGCCTCAAACCACTGCATTACACCAAGCACATGCTGCGTGCACAGAACAACATTCTATATTGTGCACCGTCTGACATCACAACTCAAAAGCTTGTAATGCCACGGCGCAAATGGGGGATAATGCCAATGTATTTCCATGACGCATCATGTGCTGCACAACGCAGCACCAGAGCCACTGACAAGACACTGAAGCAAGCGACAAGCCGGCAGCAAGATGTGGCAAAACATGGGCCAAGGCGAGCTAAACCTAGTTGCCACCCACGAAGTAAAAAGACTGCCCTGTCCAACCAAAGACAACCCTCGCTGGCTTCTTCCTCCCCTTTCTCTCTCTCTCTCTCTCTCCCTGTTGTCTGTACCAGGTTGCTGCTGTGGTTCGCCATGCTGTGCTGTCAGCCAACCAGGGGACAGCTGCCACCGAGAGAACAACTGAGACTCCTGATCACCGACTGCAGGACCTACACCCAGCAAGTGCATGTTCGACTCATCCAGCCCTGCCCGGTCTACAGAGCACACTATCCCAGCTCCGTAGCCCAATACATCTGGGCAAGTGCCCGATGGACAGAGGACTCCCTCTCTCACGCCGAGGCCAAGGTCGAACACATGTTCAACCAACTTGAGAAAGTGACTGTTACACAATCGAGACTCCTAAGCACCAACCACTGCTCCAAACAGTTCCTGGGAGTGTTGCTCGGAGCCGTAGCTGCCGCCAGAACTCTGTTTAATATTGGTATGTCCAGTGTCAATGCAGCGAACCAGACCGTGAACTCCATGAAACCGCTGTTTACTGTCTTACAGAATGACTTTGTCCAGACTCAGCTGGTTACAGCGCTAACGACAGACATGCTGTGGGAGGTTAGCTCCTCCAATGACAGCCTAGCCACAGGTGTAATCCCACCGTACCTGATACCCTTAAGCCTGGTGCTAACTGTGCCAGCTGACCTTCCAGCTGACCTTCTACAAAAACACCTGGCCTACTCTCTGGGTAGCGCCATCCCACTCTACGTCGATCCCAAGCAGAGAGAAGTGGACTTTCTCCTAAATCTGCCTATCATCGAGTCAAGCCAAGTCTACAGACTTACAGACATTGTCAATGTCAGGTTTTGGAAAAGCAACACCCACATCAAGACACACATTCCATATGTGGTAGCCTACCACGACAGTAACCCACAACTGTACTCGGCTCCAAACCTGCACATGTGTATTGTGACTAAAGACATTCATTATCTCTGCCCTAGCAAACCCTTCCTCAGAGACAACGCTGAAGGAATCTGCGGGTTGCAACCCCTGGTCAGTGACACACGCTGCCCTGCCGAAGCTAAGCCTCGCACACAAGTCACAGAGACGCAAGCAGAAATTGTAGATGAAAGGTGGCTCGTTAACACACCTGTGCGTACAGCCACTCTCACTCACGACCAGTATGACACAACCAGCTGTGTCAACATGCTCAACCAGAATATGGGGATTGAAGTACCGAAAGGTGCCATCCTACACCTTGATGACCTGGCATTGTACCATCTTCCGAGCAAAGAGTACCAGACAGCACTGGAACTCCCATCCTCCAAGAACTACAACTTCACCTTAGATCCAGAACTGGAACTCTGGATTGAGGAAAGGGGGTCCCAACTCATTGACATTGCTCCTGTCAACACAGCCCTCCGAGCACTGTCTCGATGGCCCATTCTGAACACTTCATCTGCGGTCCGAGCCTGGACCGCCGCCGACATTGCGCTGTGCATCTCTACGAGGGAATCCCCGGAAAGGGGGTGCCAAGTCAGAGACCACGCCGAACCTCATCGAGCTGAATCCTCAGCTTTAAGAACCATCTGCCATCCTACCATCATGATCCACCTGCTACCTGACCATCATGATCCACCTGCTACCCGACCATCATGATTCATCTGCCATCTGCTCATTGTGATGATTGCCGTCCGATGATGTCCACACAAGGACTTCATCCTACGGAAAGGGGGACTGTAGCATATGAGCATCATTCTTTGAGTTTGAATTAAGGAATCATGGCTCGTTGAATCTAAAACAATGGACATTCCTTATGAAACCCAAAGCTTTTAGCCTCTGAACTCATGTATGTAAATCAAACTCTCTGCAGGCTAACTGACCGGCCTGGTGCCAGCATGGCTGGGTTTAGATGGCTCTCTGACAACTTTTACGGCTACCCCGAGACTTTATAGCACCCTAGACACACTCCAGAACCTAAAATCAACATTCTCCTGCGAGCTCCGCAAGCCTTTCTATGTGACATTACACACACGCCACACACACACACACACACAAACCTCCTTTGTGTGTAGCTTAGGATAGAAATATCCTTTTAATGTATGTACATTCCTATATGCATGTGTGATTAGTTTTTGCCTTATAATAGAGGTGTGGTTTTCTAATGTGTAGTTTTGAATTCTAAGTGTTTATTGAAAGAATGTTCCCCAACATTGTCTTGTAACCCGACCTCAGACTAGGTCATAAAGTTTATGACCACCAAGCTTCAGCAGCTCATCCAGCTCCTCTGCAAGAGAGATAAAGGGGAAAGCAACATTCCAACACACACATTAACGCACACACATACACAAACTGTGAACATTAAACTTAAAATATAAGCATGTCATATTTCATATACTCCTGTGTGTTTCCCAGTTTATATTCACTTCGTTTATGACGTTTATTTGAAGGAACGAACCTTAAAATGCTTGTAATATGCATATCTTATGTAACTTTGTATTCCTATAATCTTCATGTGACATGTTTGATATCTCTGTAATTCTCTCAATCTAACGGAGTCGAATTCCGATAGCAGAATGCAGTAATGTGCATTATTTTACACCTTTCATATTTCTGGAAGCCGAACAGCTCAATCCCATCTCCTCGTGACTCATTCCAGTGGGCATTGCCTACAGGACAAAGAAACTTCTTCCCGCTCTGAAATCTCTGAAGGTGATTGGTTCACGTACGCGAAGTAGGCGTGAACCCATCTTCTCCATAAGAGACTGACACCGAAGTTTCTCAGGGAACACTTTTTCTGTGAGAGGTTTTCTGGGTCCATGGCTCCTTCGGGAGCTTTTCTCCGTTTCTCTTTTCTTTTTCTCTAAGTCTTTTCTTTATTTTCGTCTTCGGACTCTCCCTACGTTCAGTGAAGCGAACGTAGCCGGCAACTTCAACTCAAAGAAAAAGACTCTTTTGAAATTCCCGCGACCGCTCTCAGCTCCTCTTCCTTAAGGACACATGCACGAGCACTTCGTCTGAGAGAATTTCTGGGTTCCATGGCTCCTTAGGGAGCTCTCATCTCCGTTTTTCTTTTCTTTTCTTTACTAAGTTTTATTTTCATATTCGCCTCTCCCTCCACGAGGGAGATGAACTCGGAATTGTTTCTTTGGTAACTTCACGTTCGGTGAACCTTTAAATCTTCCCGTGAGCCTGCTCGTCCCGGAAGACATGAGAGAACACGCCCAGCTCCGAAAGAAAGACACACATTCTTTCCTCAGCAAATACAAAGAGAACCATATGCAAGTATTGATTATTGATTTGATTGATGTGATTTCTTGTTGTCTCTCTCAAAGGTTACAGTGTCTGTGATTTTGCCATACTGCGATCTCTCCCTATTTTGCTTTCACTTTCGCTCGCTCATCCTCTCTCCCTCTCTCTCATTCTTTCTCACCTCTCTCATCGTCTGATCTCTGTAATTCTCTCATCCTCTGTTAATTTGTGTTCGTAATGTTTTTCGTTTTGTTTGTTTCGGGTGTAAATATATGTATAACCTCTGTGTGAATTGTAGTTCGATGTATTATTAGTCCAATTATTAAAACCATTATATTCTTGATTGCTTCTGTCTAAAATGCTCATATTACAAAGTCAATGAATTGTTTGATCTTAGCTACAAGCTTTACGATTTGTTACTTTTCAGTAACCTAAATTTTATAAGGACAGGAGAATAGTTTCAGGGCCAGAAATGATTTTTCCTGAAATTATAAGAAGTGATAACTTTAATGAGAAGTTTTTAAGTTAATCTTACGGCCGTTTGCTGGACAAACAACTGTTTGATAATTACATTAATTTCCATTAAGGGTAATCTCATATAATCGATCTGAGATAAGATTATTGATATATGAATGAGGAATTATAATTCGTTCTGATTGATTATTCTTATATACTGCTGAATGAGATGATGATTTTGCAATTATGCTGCCATGATTAATGCTTGATTTGCTTTAATGTGATGTAACCTGAATAATAATAATGCTTTTGCTTGAATAGATATATGTAACCCTGTTATTGATGCTGAAAAGATATGTGTTGTGTGATTTTATTGTTATTAAGAAAACTACTTACTTGCATGAAATGTATGTATTAACTGATTTAGAGTAGAAAGTACTTATGTATTAGAAATAGTTTTTATGATAAATGGGAAATGTACTAGTTAAAGTATGTGTTGCAGACAATTAGGAGAAGAAAGCAGAGAAAGAGAAGACGAAGGCGCCGTGAAGGGATACGCCGTAAACAACTGAGAGCCATGTCGAAGGAGTTGGCAGAACTCCATTTGATGACGTCAGAGGAGAGTTTGGAACCTGGATTTCGAAGTCTGCGTATAAAAGACTGAGAGAGAGACTGAACCGGTTGGAGACTGAATAGCGCAGTGTCCCTCGACGCCTGTAACCAGCTGATTGTTGAAACTTATTATTGTAACTTAACTGTAACTTTGATATAACTTTTGTTAACTTAATAAAACTTATATTATATTATTGGCAAGAGATTGTCTACTTGAGTTATAATTTAAGAGCCTTAAGCAAGAACTGACCACAGGGAAGTCTGCTGAACTAATTGTAAGTATTTTTGGATGCTTATAGTTTTGTCCAGATTCGACTTTCCTTACCTACCTGAGAATAATAAATAAATAGGTAAAAGGTGTAAAGGTTAAAGGCTGACACCATAAAACATGGCGCCCAACGTGCTTTGTCTAATTACTGGCCAGAATTAGACAATTGAGCGCTTGCCAAATAGAGTAAGCGTCTACGTGCTTAAGGTTGAATAGTTGATGTAATATATAACTTACTACATACAAGTCGACTAAGTAGAGACTAAGCCCTGAAAGGGCGAAAATACAGTATTTCCAGAAGATCCCAGAAAGGGTCGAAATACTATATTTAAAGAGGGAAAGTATTTGCAAATACAACCTAGAGAGAGATAAAATTCCGAGAGAGTGGAAAAGATTAATATTGAAATAAAAATTCCGAGAGAGTGGAAAAATTTATAATAATAAAACCCAGAGGGGGTTGAATGTGCACATAAGAGAAAAAAAAAGAAAAAAATTTAGAGTGAAGACAAGTATAATAAGCTTAAATAAACAGTGAAGAAATCACTAAATAGCTCTATTATACAGAGGTTAAGCTATGGCAGCAAAAGCTAAAGACAAATCCTGTAATATTTTTATTCAGGCATATACATGGGGCGATTCTCGTGTATTAGGATGGCAAAAACTGGCTTTACAGGCAGAGACATCAATCCAGGAGACGGACCCAGGAGAAATACTCCTTTGGCTTCCCTCCAAGGAGGGACTGCGGTCAGGAAACTTCACAGAAAGTGAAGTGGGTCAGGCAGTATTGAGATGGATGCAAGAAATAGCAAAAAATGAAAACTGTACAATACAAATACAGTGCAAAACTCCAGAGGCGGAAAATATAATCAAAACTATTAGCAAAAAAGATGAAGGTAAAATAGAGATTTATGACATGTGTGGTAAAGCATTGAAAAGAGAAAAAGGACAAATACCAGACATGGAAAGAGTTAATAAATACCAGATGGGTATCAACGACTTTGAACAAGCGGAAGAAATCCGTTTAACAATACCAGTAATTGAAGATGATGACCGGGCTAGTGTTATTACAATGGCCCATCAACACACCCCTACACCAGAATCATATGAGCTGCAAATAGGCAGAATAAGATTGCTTATTAGAGACAGTTTAATTGAAAAAACAGAAGGAGGTGTAGTAATACTAAATGGAAATAAACAAATGATAACTGGCTCTGGCACAGCTGGGGCAATTTTCAATAAACTAGGTAAACAGGCATTACAGGAGATAGAAAATATGAGAGCCCAGCTCGGACCGCAACACGCAGCGACAGTGCGAATAACTTCTGGCCTTCCACAGTGGAATTATGTGGCACATACAGTAATGACTGATTGCAGAGATGAATTTTGTGATGCAGACCGCTCCTGGTCAGAGGCCAGGACACTAACAGCAGCAGTAATAAAAGAAACACTAAGCAGACAGGAAAATCAAATACATATGACTTTAATGGGAACAGGTCAATTTAAACATCCAGTACATTCTGTAATAGAAGGTATATTATCGGGAATTACAGATATGTCCCAGGAAGGTCATTTGACCATAAATCTATTAATGTCTAACATAAATCAGGATGAACTTGAAAAAATTATTGAGAAAAGGGAGGAAAGGGACCGGCCGGGACCCTCTCAGCCATCTGCTCCTCTGTGGAATGTTCCTGCAGGAGAGAGAAACATGAAACGAGATGAGACAGAGTTTGAGGACGAATCTGAGCTGTCAGAGTTTGATTATGACTCGGACAGTTCAGATTCTTCACTATTTTCTGTAGACAGTGACAGCAGTGAAACACAAAATATTTACAAAGAGTCTAGACTGCGGAATAAAAGAGGAGGACAGATGGAATTACACAGAGTGACAGACCAAATAGGAAATGATTGGCCGGAAGTTCAGGTGAAAGGAATTTCATTCAAAAATCCTACCAGTGACAAAAGAGGTAGAACACTAATAAGAAACTGGAACAAGAAGATTGTCAATGATAGAAGTTTGACGTACGGGCAAATGAGATCGGCGAGCAGATCACCATCTGCCCAGAGAATCGCTCGCACAGAAGGATGGTCGAAAACTGGGAAAAATGCGTTGTATCAGGAAGGATACGCGTATAATAGACAAATAGTTAAAGAACTAGAAAAAGTAGTTTGTTCATTAAAATCAGAAATTAAAAGTCTGAGAAAAGAAGTAGAAACGTTAAAATGTACGGAAACAATAGGACTGAAGGACAGAATTAAAGAGGACCGGGATAGACAGGTCACGAGTCAAAGAAAAACAGTCAGGATTCGGCCGGCGACTCCTGGATTTACAACTTCTTATAGACAATTAGAGGTTGCGACTCCACAAGAAACGGAAGAAAACCAAGATAGCGTCCATGCCAAACTGCTGGAATTACAATTAACTGAAGCGGTTAGGAAGCAGGTAGGAAATAAAAAACAGCATGAAGACCAGAGTGCATATGCAGAACGGATAATGAAAGCGGCTGAAAATGCACAGCTGGGTTGCGATGCTGCTACTAGATTGGTTCAAACATGTACGGGCCACCCAATCTCGTCTGAGGCATTAGGAAAGATGAGGAATTTGACAGGTATAGAAGATAAAATTAAAGAATGGACCAAAACCCTCGTTAATGCTCAAAAAGAGCAGATTCCATTATTAGGAATTTGGCTATCTATTGAACAGGAAATCCCTGAGGCTGACAAAGTTCCGTTGTTGCGGCATGTGGGAAAGAGAATTCCAGGCGGACGTAATTTAATTACATTACTTAATAATGCGACCAGACAAAAAATTGAAGAAAAATTAGCTGAGTATGATCTTGCTACAAGACATATGAAAACAAAGGGAAACATTACACCGAAAAATAAACAAGCTCAAGGGCCAAAGTTCAAAGAGAAATTTAACAATAATAAATTACAGAAGCCAGGAGGATTTAAAAAATATGGAACAAGTTATCAGAGTGACGCTAGAAAAACTGACAAGTTCGCTGGGAACAGACAGACAACTCAGACAACAGTGAAAAAAGGCATGCAATATGCACAGGGAGGGAGAAAGCTCCCACAGAAGTCAGGCTTCATTCCAGCAGAAAAATGGGAAGATATGACCCCTGCAGAACGAACCAAAATAATTGAAGACCGTAAGCACAGAAATCAAAACATAAAAAAGCTTAGGAGAACTAAGGAAATTAAAAAGGCAGCAAAACAATCTCAAGTAAACAATGACGAAACATGCAAAACTAAGAAGAAGGAGCGGGCCAATTCTGATACAGAATGAAGGTTAGCCGGCCAGTTGAAACGAAAACTGTGTGACCCAAGGGTTAAAGAGGAAAATGAAAATGTATATATTGATATTCAGGGAACAAAGTATTGTGTTGACACAGGAGCAGACATTTCAGTTTCAACTGAGCCTTTAGAGACAAATGGTACGATACATGTACAAACATATGACGGACAGATTAAAACAGAAAAAACAGGTGAAAAATATGGAATTACCATGATTAAAGGTTCTGAAAATTTATTAGCAGCAAAAGATTTGAAAAAGGTTTTAAGATTAAAGCCGGTTGATTATGAGCAGGAATTACAAAGAATTGAGAATGACATAAAAGGCTCACAGTGGGCTAAGGAGCAGTTAATGACAGAGCTGCGTAAAACTCCATACGGACGGAGCAAGAATGACTGCGGCAAAGTAAGTGATAAATTTGCACATGTTATTGAGGGGGGAATTCATAAACCCCAACGACAATACCCAATTAAAAAAGGACTGGCAGAATTGAACATAACCATACAAGAGCTCGAAGAGCAAGGAGTTATAAAGCGAGTCAAAGGTGCTATAACTAACTCACCGATCCAATTAGCTGCCAAACCTGACGGAACGTTTAGATTTATTACCAATTTCCGGGCTTTGAATCGTTTAACACGACCGGATAAACGTTACTTGATTAACGCGCGAGATACAGTTGAGAAAATACGTGATGGACGATTTTATTCGAAAATTGATTTAGCCAATGGCTTCTATGCGATTCCACTGGCTGAAGAAAGCCAGGAAAAAAACGCTTTTACCGCGAACCAAAGTCACTACGTTTACCGACGACTTCCGCAAGGATATTTAAATAGTCCCGTCGTTTTTCAAGCAACTTTGGCCGAAATTTTGTCAGGCTTAGACGTTGAACTTTATATTGATGATATTTTACTCGTTTCTAATGAAGAACGAGAACATGTACAACTTGTAACAGACGTGTTGAAACGACTTGCGGAGGCAGGTTTGAAAATAAATATAAAAAAGACACAATTAATGACTGACATGGTCGAATTTTTAGGATTTTGGATTTCAGCGGGGAACAGAGGTGTTACTCAGTCCATGAAAGACAGAGTAAACCAGATTGAAACCCCAAAAACAGTTCGACAGGTCCAGCAAACCATGGGGCTATTGGGTTATGTTAGAGACTTAATCCCTCGCTTTAGCCAGATGGCTAAACCTATATTTGCGACCATAAAAGGTGGGCGGTTGAAATGGACCGAAAAAGCTGAAGAAGCGTTGACAGAATTGAAAACAGCTATATTAAACTCAGGACAGCAGGAAGGAAGAAACGATGAGAAAAACTTAGAAGCTGACTTGGAAACAGATGAAATAGGGTATCAACTGGTAATACGTAATGAAAAAAGGAACATACCTGTCAGGATTCTGAGTGAAAACTGGGAAAATCCAGAACTGAAGTTCACTTGTGAAGAAAAGCAGCTTGCAGCACTTAGCAAACGATATTCCGAGCTGAAAGGCCTGGCGCGGGGCCAGAAAATATTCGTTAACACAAAAACAGCAGTATTGGCCCATCTCTCCAAAAACAAAGTTAAAGACGCCCGTGCGCTCAACAGCCGTTGGCAAAGATGGGAAAATATGTTACTGGATCCAGATTTAATAATTAGACAAAAAGAACTTAAAAAATGCCAGAAACAGACATTAGATCTTTATAAAAATACAGTTGCCTTTACAGATGGTTCAAAAACGGCTGCAGATGAGGAAGCTCACTGGGCTTTCATTCTAAAACAAAGCAACAAGGTCATAGATACAGGAAAAGGAGTAGTGCAAGGCACAGCCCAGTGCGCGGAGCTCATGGCAGTGTTCCAAGCGCTGACAGCACTTCAGAAACTGGGAATTTTACAGGCCATAATAGTTACAGATAGTTCTTATGTGGCGACAGGAATTAATGACAATTTGCATATCTGGAATGAAAATGGTTACAGCAAGTCAAACGGTAAGCAGATTGAACACGCAACTTTATGGCAAGATATTCAAAAGATAATAGGTGATTTCGACCTTACAGTGATACATCAACCAGGACATTCCAAGGCAGATTGTGCATTAGCTATTGGAAACAACGAGGTTGACAAGCTAGCGCGCATGCGGCGCATAGTGATCATTAAAGATACAGAGCAAAATGTAATACAAAAAATACATGACCAACTTAAACACCCAAGCGTTAACTTAGTTGGCAAGGTTCTGACAGATAATAAAATACATATTTCTAACTGGAGACAGAAATATAGAAATATAAGGCTACATTGTGAACAATGCATGCGTAAAGGCTATAATAGAAAAATACGAAGTGACTTTGGATCCATTACACCAGACAGTGTCAACCAGGAATGGTCTTTAGACATTGCAGGGCCGTTAATCCCGAGGTCAAAGGCCGGCAATAAATACATATTAGTGGCAGTAGATGGTTTCACGGGCCGCATTTGGGGAAAGCCGTTAAAAGAGACAAAAGCAAATGCCATTATTACAGCTGTCACTGACTTACTGATTGCGTGGGGCCGCCCACAAAGAATTCGGGTTGACAATGGCACATATTTTGTAGGAAAACAATTTGAAGATTTTGTAACTGAAAAACATATCAGTTTAATAAAATCAGTAAGGTACTGCCCACAGTCAAACGGCATAGCGGAGAGATCTGTAGGAATTCTAAAGAGCTGGATCCGTGCCAATTGCAACCACGACAGATGGGACGAAAATATGGAAGAACTAATGTTTTATGTTAATCTTACAGAGATCAAACGACCGACTACGTCAACAGACCAGCCTGAAGACTCGTGCCACGTGGGGGATCAAGTCTGGATAAGGTTAGACAATAAAAATAAAAATAGACCATTTAAAGATTTAATTACGAAGAAGGATAAAATAATTAAAATAATTGATAAACATACAGTGGAATTAGCTGAGAATGGCATCTGGAGTAAAAGGAATTTGGTCCTGGTTCAAAACCAAGGACGTGAAAATTGAGTTTAAACAGGAGGATTATCAACGAGATAAAGACGAGCTTATTAAGCTAGTCGAAATTAATAACCAGAGGGGTGTGATTAGAATTGAAACTACTCTAATGACAAAATATGAAGCTAATTATATAGCAACGAATATTGAGCATGAAAAAGCCAGGCAGACAGGCAGATTAAAAGGACCTGTCAATATAAAATGTGATAAAGCACATTCCAGAGGAATGTGTGTTATTTGCGGTAGTTTTGGAGAATACCTCTGGTGGGAAGGCCCTGCTACGAGTAAGCCCAAATCCAGGGAAGAATTAAGGAATGGTAAACCTCAAACTATGCCAAAAATACCGAAAGATCAATACTACAAAAATCCTGGAGGAATAAAAGCAGTTTTGTGTGTTCTCTGCCAAGAATGTAGAATTAGCTTCCCTAAAATTGAAGTGATAATGACACAACGGCTTGGAGCGAGGCAAACCATTTGTGATTGTCTATGGACAGGGAATAAGTGGATTAAATGCCAGATATGTCTTGATGATATTACAAACAGAAGGTTACTGGTATATGGCAGACACAGAATTTGGTCTTGGAATAAGACATTTTGCGATTTATCTAGTAAAGGCAAAATCGAAGGCTCAGGATTGAGCATCGATAATACGAATTACCAACAACAGCTGGGAAATTCAGGCGTCGATTATTTATGGTCATACCGTATTAAGAGAAATATGGATGACATCCAAAGCAAGTGGCTTCTAATTGATCCCAGAGCCCTGGGACCGGAGCTAGGGAGTTTGAAAACTTGCTTTGACGATAAGGGCAGAACATTCCAGCCAGATAACGGGACTGGAATTATCTGGTCTCTGGGTACCATTGCTAAAACATTATTAGAAAGTAACATAGGAGAACAAATAATGGCACCGAGAATTGATTTTCCGAGACGCGGAGAATGTGACGATACAAATGGCTATATGCGTTGCCATTTTGGACAATTGGATGAAGCAAGATGTCCAAATAAGATAATCTTGAAAAGAAGCAAAGTTCTCTGTGTCCCGATTGCATTCTGGAGACAGAACAGCCAGCAGGCAGCTGTCTTATCTCCTGGCAAGAGGCCAATAATGGAGGGAGAAACAGCAGACTTGCCTGCTTACAGACTCACACTAATGTTTAAAGTTGTATTAAATATGACCACTACATCCGAGCCACAAATTCTCGCCTGTGCCGTTGATCTTGATCTGGCACAAGATTAAATATTTAATTGATTAACAAAGGGTTCAAAAGGAGGGTGGTTTAAATTATTTGTTTTTGCCATTATTATGTTTATGTTTTATTTTTCCCTCAGGAATAATGCAATTACAAGACGGAGATGAGAGAGAGAAATGGGCCAGAACGATACAACGCTGGCGGAAACCCTGTTTACCAAGGCCCTGTCTGACGGTATTGTTGGTGACAGGAGTGGTAATTTTAACAGGAATCTGGCCTATAATTGATTTCACTACGAAATTGATTGTGGTGGATGAGATTACAGTTAAAGAAGTTTCGAACTGTACTATAGTGACTAAATTCTTTTCAGGCCCATGTGAGCGTAAAACGTTGGAAGAATGTAGCCAATGTGAGGAAATAGTTAAAAATTATACAGTGGGGAAGGACACCTTAGTGAAATGTAGAATAAGGTCCAGCCCATTTAATATTACACAAACAAAGAAAGTTTGGATTTGGCACCGCCTGCAGGATATAATTTATATTGGACCTGGAGAGAAATTTGGCTGTTACATGGATAAACAGGAAGACATTATAATGCCAAATAAAGAAACCCAGATTGTTCCAACACCGCTAGCCCCAACGGATGCAGGAACACAACGTATAAGGAATGGGATGTATGATCCCAAACGTGCATTCCAGAGAAACTGTGACAAAT
Source organism: Scardinius erythrophthalmus (assembly GCF_964197995.2). Classification (NCBI taxonomy): domain Eukaryota; kingdom Metazoa; phylum Chordata; class Actinopteri; order Cypriniformes; family Leuciscidae; genus Scardinius; species Scardinius erythrophthalmus. The sequence goes on along the minus strand of NC_138235.1, from coordinate 7,029,193 downwards.
ACTATACTAGAAATAAGTATACAATGTACGAAACGCCGAAACAATTGTGGGATCCATTTTCATGGATTAATTGGTTTAATATTTCAACTAGATTAGGTGAAACTACGGAAGGAATCAGTATATATTCTAGAGGAGTGAGAACTCTTTACCAAGCTAGCATAATAACGGATAAATTCTGGGAGGATTGCCCAGAAAAGGACTTGAATATGTGTGATGGCACTCAGTATAATTGGCAGTTACACACAATTTGGAGATTGAGAGCCTTAGATGCTTATAAAACAATGATTAAGGACCAAGATTGTGTTGAACGGTCAAAAGAATATCTTACCAGTATTTGTCCTTGCGACTACAGATCTAAGAAATGGCAATGTGGGGACAACTACATGGCCCGAGCTGGAATGTCATGGCAACAAGAAGACAAAAATAAACACTGGTTAGCTTTTTGGAGAAACGCAAGAGGTCAAACGTGGCAAGGGTTACGGATAGCAATGATGATAAAACATAGTGACGTATGGAAAGACGTAATTACTGAAAATGGTACTGAGACTGATCAAATGATAATACAATTCCGATTGTGGGATTTATTTGGTGAAACCGGAATGAATATTGTGGAAAGCATCACTATTTCAAGCATGAAAGCTCGAAAAATTAAGATTAACAACAGAGAATCTCATGACAGAATGGGTATTAAATATAAAAATACCTGGCTAGGTGCTTACTATCCCCTTCCTATAGTAAGGATGAGGTTTCGAACAAATGATACTAGGATAATCTGGGCTATTCCTAAGGAAATTCCAGAATACCACAATATTAAGACTATACCAAAACCTCATTATAAAATGTCAGTTAATATTAGTGGCATTTTGGATGATAAAGAAGTTTTGACCATTGACAGAAGCCTATGGACCGTTTATTACTTTGTAGGACGGAAATCCTTTCTTTACCCAGGATGGGGTTATTTAAATATGTCTTTGGACAGTAATCTTAGAAGATTGGATATTAACCAAGGAATTAATAGGATGTTGGCTTATGAAGTGACGTCTTATAAGCCCATATATATGGATAATAGAGAAAATTATGCTAATGAGGACAGAGGTCGTTGCATGCCGCCCTATCCATTGTATTGGGCCGTGGCTAGACTACAATATACTAATTTACATGCAGGATATAGACAGTGGACGACACAAGATTGGAAACATTTCGGTGGTAAGGTTCTCCAAGGCTGGAAAATAGTGGGAAAAAAAGCCAAAGAAACAATTGAAACCATTGTAAAAATGGGACAGAATATTATTGGCAACACTTTTGGGGCTATACAATGGATAATTGATAACTGGTATATTATTTTAATTATAGGAGCTTTCATAGGGATTTTGATTTTGCTGGAACTAACAGGACTGGGAGGCCTTCTCAGAGGTTTATTAAAAGGCTTTTGTTGTACAGCCGTTCACGGTATCAAACAGGTGGCTGGGACTGATAAAGAAGACAAACAAGTACTCATTGAGAAAAAGATGCACCGAAAAACCTTGACCGAACATAGCACTCCTCGGGTAAGGGGGGTCACCCAGGTTTAAGAATTTACATTTGATGTACATGGCTCATTTGACTCATTGCCACTAAGTGTGCACGATTGAGTGATCATGGCTTGCAGCAAACCTGCTTCTACCAGCACTGATGATGGGCCAAAGCCGAATGATAATCTTTGGGAAATTCTGGTAAAACATTGTTTTCCTTATGGAAGCAAATATATAATAAGAGATGATTAAGAAAAAAAAAAAAAAAGTAAATAAAAAAGGAGGGTTATATACTTACGTAATGTTTAAAGTTTAATTTTCTAAATTTTTTTTTTAACTTTATGTATGTGGGATATTAATTCTAATAAAAATACGCATAATTTATTATGGAAACTGAATATGATATGCAACTTTGAGTAATTTAAGAATGAATAATGAAGAAACATAATTTGGTTAAAAACTTTTTTAATGCTTTTATAGGAACTCAGAAGAGCCCCAGGTGGAGAATTATTGACAAGAAAATTTAATTACTGGATTGTTATTGGACAAGACAATTGTATGAGATGTCGTCAATTATTGACTGATTATAGAGTGAACTTTGTAATGGGAGATTTATGCCAGGAATGTTTCTTCAAGAATGCATTTATAATGTGGGTAGATGACTATGATGAAATAGAATATGTTGTCGAATCTTATGAATTGATGACTGGATTACATGCAGACATTCTGGAAAAAATTAAAAAGAACTTGAAACCTTTTAATCAAAAGGAATGGTTTAATGACTTTGATGCGCACAGAGTGTGGAGGATGGAAAGTCAGATTCTTGTGCACTGTTTGCATAATAAATTCACAGCTGAAATTCTAAAAGTGGTTAAGTCTGATGAACTGCTTTTTGTCTTAGGCGGAGAAATTTGTGGAATTCCTGGAAAAGGAGGATTTAACTCCGACTCAGCAAATGCAATCGAAACAAACTCAGACCAGCACACCCTTACGCCCTGGGGGGACGAATATCAAACAAGCGGCTCGCGCACTGCAGATATGTCTGGAGTGTCAGATTCCTTGTCTTGGCTTCTGCAATGATTGCCAGAGGGCGGGAAGGAGCCGTACGTTTCTGGTTGAGGACCTATTGGGGCGTTTAATGGGGGTCTGTGTACATGAGATTACAAATGGACGACTTTTGAGAACAAGATTTGGTCGCTACCTTACTGTTGTCAAACAGAGCACAAAGATCTGGCCACCTGGTAGCGCCGCTACTGGACAGGTGATTAATAAAGTGCAATTGAAACGTAAATATGATCGAATTTGGATTAAAAACTATATGGATGTGTATCATACCAATTTGCTGATGAAAGATGGCACTGTGTATATGCTTCTGGAAAAATATAACAAGTTTAAAGGTCAAGTAGAACCCTATCTTAGCTTGAAAATGTTAGGATGAAATCAAGACAGCATAAATTACAAGTAGTGGGTGTTGAATGAGATGATGATTTTGCAATTATGCTGCCATGATTAATGCTTGATTTGCTTTAATGTGATGTAACCTGAATAATAATAATGCTTTTGCTTGAATAGATATATGTAACCCTGTTATTGATGCTGAAAAGATATGTGTTGTGTGATTTTATTGTTATTAAGAAAACTACTTACTTGCATGAAATGTATGTATTAACTGATTTAGAGTAGAAAGTACTTATGTATTAGAAATAGTTTTTATGATAAATGGGAAATGTACTAGTTAAAGTATGTGTTGCAGACAATTAGGAGAAGAAAGCAGAGAAAGAGAAGACGAAGGCGCCGTGAAGGGATACGCCGTAAACAACTGAGAGCCATGTCGAAGGAGTTGGCAGAACTCCATTTGATGACGTCAGAGGAGAGTTTGGAACCTGGATTTCGAAGTCTGCGTATAAAAGACTGAGAGAGAGACTGAACCGGTTGGAGACTGAATAGCGCAGTGTCCCTCGACGCCTGTAACCAGCTGATTGTTGAAACTTATTATTGTAACTTAACTGTAACTTTGATATAACTTTTGTTAACTTAATAAAACTTATATTATATTATTGGCAAGAGATTGTCTACTTGAGTTATAATTTAAGAGCCTTAAGAGCACTGCCAATGGGCGAGCTAGACGCTCTGCTGTGCTCGCTGTGCAGCTGCACTGCGTTTTAAATATAGGCTTCAATATTTCTCGAGGAAAGGAGTTTGCCCCACTGCGTATTAGCTATGCAATACTCGTTCCCTACTCTCAGGGAACCGAGGTTACGTTACTAACCGAGTACGTTTTCTAATGTTCAGAGTAGGGCTGGGCGATATAGATCGATATAAAAAATATTTCGATATATTTTTAAATGCAATATGGAATTAGACCATATCGCATATCGATATAGTTCAAATTTGCGCTGTGATCCTTGGTCCAAGCAAGCTGCTGACCCGGAGCTCTCTGCACTGCTCCCCGCGACCCCGCCACCGCCCCTCCTTTTCCACTTTGCGTGCGTGTTTAGAGCATGCTATGTTATGAGAGGCGAATCATGACTACTTCAAAAAACCCAGCACAATAGGAACTACCAGGCAGTGACATAAGTGTACGCTGAAATAAAGTCTTTCACCTCAGAAAAACGGACTTTCTTGTCCTGTCAGTCGTTATACTGTACTCGTAGCACACACTCAATTGCACGCGCAAATGCGGCGGCGCGCACTGTGTATCGCCTCATTGTATATAAAGTGCAAAAGAAACTACGAGCATGCAACGCCGTTACGTTGTAAATTACACTAAATAAAAGTAATGCAGGTATGATTTTCATTCTATTCACCAGGAGCAGTTTCCATGTTTCATTAACAGTTCTTATAAGTATTGCGCGTGCAATCCGTCCTTCGGATGAGACGTAAAACCGAGGTCCTGACTCTCTATGGTCATTAAAAATCCCATGGCATTTCTCGTAAAGAGTAGGGGTGTAACCCCGGTGTCCTGGCCACATTCCACACATTGGCCCTTACCAATCATGGCCTCCTAATAATCCCCTTACATTGAATTGGCTCCATCACTCTCTCTCCTCTCTCCACCTATAGCTGGTGTGTGGTGAGCGCACTGGCGCCGTTGTTCTGTGGCTGCCGTCGCATCATCCAAGTGGATGCTACACACTGGTGGTGGTTGAGGAGAGACCCCTGATATGATTGTAAAGCGCTTTGGGTGTACAGTAGTACATATGAAAGCGCTATATAAATGCCTCATTCTATTCTATTCTATATTCTATTGTGTATTCACCAAGGTAACTGTCGTTACCATATTAACCCCAAAATGCCACTTTATTTTTCTTTGTGTTATACCAACATTGTATTAACAAAAACTAGTTTGGGACTGCTCTTTAATAGCTTTAGCATAGGCCTAATGTTTATTTATTAATACTAGTCTTTACTATTAGTCATATTCTTACAATTTATGTTAAGTAAAGGGGGACAGTACTTGTGTGTGTGTTAACAAATTTTGTGTAAAGGTGTTGTAATTTGCCTATATATATATATATATATATATATATATATATATATATATATATATATATATATTAGGGGTGTAACGATTCGTCAACTACATCGATGTATCGATTTATATTCTTATGATCCAACTACATCGATCTGTGCTCGGCAAGTTGGCCTTCCGGACGACATATATCGATCTAATATCGTTTTAAAAGGCAATGAATCGATTGTATCGATACTAGGAAATAACGCATTGGATAAAGCACGTCAGACTTTATATGGATGTTTTTTCTTAGCACTTTTAATGATAAAGGCGTTAAACGTTACTCGATTCAGTCTGCCTATCTGTGACGTCGTCGACATGCGTGATGCGACAGCAGCAGTGCGACAACAGTCAAGCAGTGCAACGGTCTCTCACCTCAGAAAAACCGACTTTCCTGTCCTCTCAGCCGCTATACTGCAGTAGCGCGCACTCTTCAATTGCACGCGCAAATGCGCCGGCGCGTGCTGTATCACTTCACTAAAGCGCAAAAGAAATACGAGCATGCAACATCGTAAATTAGTAAGTTAAGTTCTTCTAAATATTGTGTATCACCATGGTAGCCTAATTGTTGTTGTTTCCATAACAAAATGCCACTTAGTGGTTATTTTGTATATTTTAACATCCTTGATGTGTCATCACATCAGAGTGTTCACGGGTGAATCTGACTGGAGTAGATGTGAAAGATATTAATAAAAATGATGTAATTTCAGCCAGCGCACATACCTGTATTTACATCCTGTTTTCGGTCGAAGTCCATAGTAATCGATTGTCGAGTTCACACGCATAGGTTTAGTTACCTATGATCACGCGCATGAACTCGACAATCGATTACTATGGACTTCGACCGAAAACAGGAAGAAAATACAGGTATGTGCGCTGGCTGAAATAACATCATTTTTATTCATATCTTTCACATCTACTCCAGTCAGATTCACCCGTGATCACTCTGAAGGAATCACTCACATGGCTGGGCACTTGTAATGGCACATCAAGGATGTTAAGAGGCTAAAAGCAGGTTTAAAACTTGCCCCATTGAAGTCAACAGGGTGCAAATTTTAAAAAGATGATAACACAGTGTAGGCAACACCGATTTTTGTCGTTGTTCTCTGTATTGACAGCACTCCAAATTTACAAAAAAATGAGCTCAATGTTAAAAATGACCGGAGTTCTCCTTTAAGTAAAGGGGGACAGAACTTGTGTGTCAACAATTTTTGTGTAAACAAATGTATTATAATAGGCCTATATAATTCCTAAAAAAGTGGGTCGCGGCTTGATGACCATGGGGAAATGTGGTCCCATGGCCAAACTATTCAAAACATCATTCAATGTTGTGATAATCGTAATTAATCACAATTACAATATCAAGGGAATAATCGACAATTATGATTTTTGTCATAATCGTGCAGTCCTACTTTATTCAAAAAAATATGAATGCATTTGACATTAATTGTAGTTACTTGTTTGTTTAATTAATTGATACCTGATCCCCTTACAAGAATTTTTGGCTAAAAAGTCACTGAATCGATTTCAAGACATCGTTTCGGATCGTATCGTTCTAAATGAACCAATATCGTCCTTGAATCGCATCGACAACCACGAATCGCCATATGAATCGAATCGTTGTTAAAACGAATCGTTACACCCCTAATATTTATATAGGCAAATTATAACACGTTTACACAAAATTTGTTTATATATATTCAGTGTAAAGTTTGTTAATCATAATTAATCAATCGCAATTACAATTCCAAGGGAATAATCGGCAATTATGATTTTTGTCATAATCGTGCAGCCCTTAGGTGAAGAAACCTGTTTATTATTTATTCATTTGATTTTGCAACTGTTCACTGAAATAGCCGGTTTCAATAAAACTACTTGTGACGTCATATTTGGCTTTGACTTTGACTGAACATTTGCTCTCACTTTGCGGAAAAAATATCGGGATATATATCTATTATCGATATTCAGCCTAAATATATCGGAATATGACTTTTGGTCCATATCGCCCAGCCCTAGTTCAGAGTTGATCTGTTTATCTGAATATGATGTTTATCACCATTGCTGAGATTCATACGCTGATTCTTGATGTCTTTCTAAATTAAAGTTTTTTTGAAGTCTTTTTTTTTTTTTTATCAGAATAACTTAAGAAATCCTTTGTATTACATAGAAAATGCAAAATTATTATACTGTACAAGGCCAGTGCTGCTCTAACCAATAAAGTAAATCTAACTCATAGAACAGGTTCTAAATGAGTTCAGTGATTCAGGTCAAAAAATGATTATATAAAAAACATAACCAACACCACCGGATCACATTTTTTCTTTGTTCATCTGGCAGTTATAACTCAGTTACAGCAGCCAAACCACAGCTAAATCTAAAGTTAAAAATGTAAGGATCAAGAGATCAACTAAAGCAAACACTGATCACCATAATGGTAATCTGTGTTATTTTTCAGACAAACAGAACTATAGACAGACAAACAGAACTATAGACAGACAGAAATATAGACAGACAGACTAAACTATAGACAGATAACTACAGGCAGACAAACAGACAGAACTATAGACAGACAGACAAACAGAACTATAGACAGACAGACAAACAGAACTATAGACAGACAGACAGACAGAACTATAGACACAAAACGACAGAACTAAAGACAGACAGACAGAACTTTAGACAAACAGACTAACAGAACTATAGACAGACAGACAAACAGAAATAAAGACACACAGAATGACAAAACTATAGACAGACAAACAAACAAACAGAACTATAGACAGACAGACAGAACTATAGACACAGAATGACAGTACCAGACACCCCCGCAGCCCCCGCGGTGCGTGGGGACCCCGCCTCTTTGAAGGGCCCCGCCCAGGCCCTTCTAAAAGGCGTTCACACACCACATAGGATAGAACGTGTTTTTGCTTTGAAAAACTCAAGACGCGGCAAATGAATTTGGCATGAATTTAGAATGCCGTGTCATGCTGGAGAAACGGCACGCAAAGCGTGAAGGTAGTGCAATGATTGAAAAAGTATGTGAAAAACTCTTAATAATGCTAAATAATTTTCTAAAACAGCAATCAGGGAAAATCAATTTTCTCTTACATTTGACTTGTCATTAACACTATAGCCTACAGTGATGCGCGGGTTGATCCGAAATGAGCGGGTGCCTGCGGTCACCCGCGGTTACGAGTCATCCAAAAATATTTTTAATGATATTCGGGTCGCGGTCGGTCGGGTCGTTTGAAATAAAGATGCCAATTAAACCTTTGTAATTTATATATTACTAGACACTATTTTCAATGAAATACATACGTCTACACTTTATTGGCTGAATAACTGGCAAGAAGTACGATGACGCACAAGCTCAGTCTGCAGGTAGAGATGGAGGCGGCAAGAGAAAAGGTGAAGACTGGGGAGTGGAAGCTGTGGGAGTGTGGGAGACATTTGCCGAAATAATGAAAGATGATGACCAAAGTGCTGGTTTTGTCATGTGTACTTCTTGCGATGCTATTTACACATTTGATAGCGACAAAACTGGCACGACCAACCAGGCACGGCGCCAGGATTTCAGTTTTGGATAAGTCAGACCAATTGTGGGTGGGCCTTAAATTAAAAACGTTAAATAAAAAAATAAAAAACGTTATCCAATCACTGCTTAACTTAATAAAAAAAATATTGACTAATATAGCTGTTATTATCTGTGCGTGCGTATACATAATATAGATTTTAATAGCTTGATGCTCTTTAAATATTTTGTTGCATTGTTAAAAGTTTTGGTGCATAGGATGGACCTATCCGCGATCGCTCTCCATGGTTCTGACCAAAGAAGAGCGCTTTGGAATCTCCATTACGCATCATACCTGGGCTGCATTTTTCCGAAAATATTGTCTATTAGCGCGCTACGAAGACTCTTAAGGTATAACTTAAAGGGACACTTCACCCATTTGCATTAAGCTTTGCATTGTTAGAAACCCAGTCATACTATTGAATGGTCATGCAACATTTTTTCATTTTCCCCCGAGACGAGAGAAATCTGTATTTACCTCTTTACACTTCCTCCTACAATGACGCAAAAATCGTCATTTTGCGTCATTGTAGGAGGAAGTGTAAGAGGGGGGGATTTCTGTTAAGACTACAAGCACTAGATCCACCCTTTCAAACCCGCCCATAGGGGGTTGGACCTAATGCGCTAACAGACCTATCACAGATCAGTGCGAGTGCGTTTGATTTCAACGGCAGAAACCTGCAGAAAACAGGGATGAAGAAAGCTGAGTAGTAGGGGTTACCATACTCTATTTCCCGGACATGTCCGGCCGTCGAGATCGACAAAAATGTCCGGGATTCAGCTTTTGCTTTCTGCGGTCGCCATCCATTGTTTACATGTCACCTTTTCATCTCACAGGCGCGCTCATCAGTAATCACAGTAATACAAGGAGCAGGACGAGGCTAGCGCCGCGGGAGAAAGACGCGAGGCCGGTGGCGTGATCGGTTGAAAGACGCGAGGCCGGTGGCGTGATAGGTTGAAAGACGCGAGGCCGGTGGCGTGATCGGTTGATGTGTGTTTTACCATTGCTAAGAAAATACCTGCTCCTCCGTGCGAGATACGAGAACAGTGCCTCACAGGTGTCGGTCGTCAGTAATCACGCCACCGGCCTCGCGCCGTTCTCCCGCGCCCCTCAGCCTCGTCCTGCTCGCCACAGTAAACATGATGAATAGCGACTGTAGAACGCAAAAGCCGAATCCCGGACATTTTGGGCAAACTCGTCACGGAGACTCACTCGTAGCCTAGCCTTGCCTTGATGTTTTTGTTTTCAACGGCGCTGTCTTACCGGTAGGCGTGGCTTGGGAGTGGCCTTGTAGGGCAGCGAAGCAAGTGCATTCTGGGAGTTGTTGTCTTTCATCCACATAAGCCAAAAATACATTTTCTGGCTTTTCTCAGTCTAGAAAGCTCCAAATTCAAAAATAATTTCACATTTCTTCTACATAAATGACCCACTTTCAATACACATTCATGTCTCCACGGGTGAAATGACCCTTTAACTAAAGGTATACTACCACTAATGTATAGGCTATCATTGCTAGCCATCTTCAGGGCTATCATCATCCACTCGCGAGGCAGAGCTGCTGAGAGGCAGAGGCGCTGGCGCCCTCCTAGCAACGGCGCTGTTTTTGGTAAAACATGATTTTGATGACGTTTTGTTTTATTGAAAACTCTTTTTAAAAGATTTTCGTTTTGTATAAATTGTATCTTAATTTTGATCAATGTTTTATCAATCAATTGTCTACTTTTAAATGAAAATATTCAAACCAAAATAAATAGGCTACTCTCTGATTATGTAATCCAAATGAAATGTGCATTTCTCTCTGGCGTTCATGGCGAGTCCGAATTGTCAACTTCATCTTTGCAGCGACACAGAAAACACCAGTTTATTACTAAACAATTAAATGTCTCCTTGCTAATTTAGACACATTCATAATCATTACTTTAACCGGTTCTTTGTGGCAAGCTTTATGCGTGCGGTCATAACGCTTATTATCCATAGGCTATAGCCTATTTAATAGGCTAATTAAATTAATATAAAGGGGCGATTTGTCCACGAATGGCTTAAATGAACAACTACTAGTCGACTAGAAAAAAAAATAATTAGTCGGAGGTAGCCCTTATTCCACATATTTTCGAACCAGCAGGCCTTTCTGGGTTGAGCGAGCGACCCTGCGGAATGAGTGAGCGGAGCGGAATAGGTTCAGCTCTCCGCTCACGAGCTCGGAACAAACCCGCACCTCACTGTCTGCTGAACTTGCACAGAAACATCAAAATAGACATAGCCAGCTTTTTAAAATTGTTGTTAAAACTAAACATTTAGACTATTTACAAATTATGAGCTTATTGACGATTTTTTATAATTCTTGACAAAATTAGAATAGCCTAGGCTATATTCTTTTTTTTCCCAACGACGCAACGAAGAGCATTTACTACTTTTAAAAAATGCGGGTCAGGAAGCGGGTCGGGTACAATATTTTCTTTTTCTTTTTTTTTGCGGTCCGAGTTGCGGGCGGGTTAGTTTAAAACGTCGGTCGGGTGCGGGTTGTTTATACATTGACCCGCGCATCACTGATAGGCATAGCATCACTGCTGGTGGGAGGGGCCCCGTCGCCTTCTTTGCGGGGGGGCCTCAGAGATGTGCGGTACGCCACTGTACAGAACTATAGACAGACAGACAGACAGAGAGACAGACAGAACTATAGACAGACAAGCAAACAGAACTATAGACAGACAGAAAGACAGAACTAGACAGACAGACAGAAAGACAGAACTAGACAGACAAACAAACAGAACTACAGACAGACAGACAGACAAACAGAAATATAGACAGACAGACAAACAAACAGAACTACAGACAGACAGACAGAACTAGACAGACAAACAGAACTATAGACAGACAGATAGACATAACTATAGACAGACAGACAAACAGAACTATAGACAGACAGACAGACAAACAAACAGAACTATAGACAGACAGACAGACAGACAGACAGACAGACAGACAGAACTATATACAGACAGAACTACAGACAGACAAATAGAACTATAGACAGACAGACAAACAGAACTACAGACAGACAGACAAACAGAACTATAGACAAACAGACAAACGGAACAATCCGGGTTACTTGACAGGGTTACAGCTAAGTAACGCGGACTGTTCTGTGTGTCTGTCTGTCTATAGTTCTGTCTTTTCTGTTCTGTTTGTCTGTCTGTCTATAGTTCTGTTTGTCTGTCTGTCTATAGTTCTGTTTGTCTGTCTGTCTATAGTTCTGTCTGTCTGTCTGTCTATAGTTCTGTTTGTCTTTGTTCCCTGAAAAAGCAGAACGAAGATGCTGCACTACTTAGCGCATTGGGAATGTCTTCCACCCCTTGCCAGAGCACTAGAGGAGGCGACCCCCCCCCCCTAGTGGAGTGAGCCCTAAGACTCTTGGGCCTAAGAGCCCTAAGCTTGACCGTGCGCCTCATAGCCAAGAGCAATAGCATCCCTGACCCAATGCGACATGGTCTGCTTGGTGGCAGCCGCCCCCTTGTTACGGCCCCCATAACAGATGAACAGTTGCTCTGACTTACGCCATTGGCTAGTGCGGTGGACATAGGCCTGAAGAGCACGGACTGGACACAGTCTGTGAGATCTCTCCTGCTCCGGCGTTGTGAATGGCGGAGGACAGAAGGTCTCGAGAGTGACCAGATGTACAGTCGAGAAAGGAACCTTAGGCAGGTAGTCAGGATGACGATGCAAAATCACTTTCATCATTCCTGGGGCAAAGTCTAAGCAGGATGGCGAGATCGACAGAGCCTGCATATCCCTGATTCTTTTCAAAGAAGTTATAGCCATAAGAAAACCATCTTTAAAAGGTCAGAAGTTTGTCAGACACTGACTCTAGAGGTTCAAAGGGGGTCTCAACCAGACCCTCAAGGATAGGGTTGTTCCGATTCCGATACTAGTATCGGAAATGCCGCCGATACCAATAAAAATTCTGGCATTGGTATCGGCGAGTACATATACCCATGTACCGATCTGATACCATTTTATTAAACAATACCTAGTTATGCACGCTAGCTTTGCTTTACGCTGCAAATCGGAGACCAATTCTTCTTCGCTGCTCTAAACAGTGGCTGCTTGTGGCAACACAGGAAGTTGTGTTGTTGCCACAAGCAACCACTGTTTAGAGCAGCGAAGAAGAAATGAAAACGCAAATTTTCAAATACAGGCGCGCGGCAAGCGCATAATAATGTAAGAGACGCTGGCGCCCAACATCAAATGGCAAACGTAATGAAAACGGAACAAAACTGTGCTACTCGTTATTTTGTGCTTCACGGACCATTAAACAGTTTGGAACAATGCAGCGCGAGCCGATCTTGATCAAGCTACACTGTTGCTACACAGTGCTAAGAGATCCAGTAAAGAAAGCAATTGAATCCGCCTCTGAAGTAACTTAATAACATCGCTGCGAGATCTAGTGAGAAACATTCACATTTCTCCGCTATTAACAGATCAAACAGCGCTGATATGGAAACCAGGAACATTGTGCTTTCAAGTAGTGTTACATTGGTTTTATTTTGACATTATGAATAAAATTGCTGCCCTCAAATGTTAATCTGAAATAAAATAAACCTTTGTTTATAACTTACATTACATTTAAATTTTTTATAAGGAGCTGTTTTTGTTTTATATGTCAATTATAGCTCCATCATTGCTCAAAGTAAAAAATGATCATACTTTATGATGTTAGTTTTAATAAAAAATAAATGAAAAAAAATGTAAATCAAGGAAATTTCTCTGGCATTTCTTTCTTTTTGCTGTATTGAAAACGTACCGAACCGTGACACCAGTGTATGATATCGAACCGAACCGTGAATTTTGTGGACCGTTACACCCCTATTATTCATATATAATTTTTTAGATTCCTAGATTTATTTGTTGCACTTTTTTATACAGTTATATTGTAAAACTAAAATACCTTTTATAAAACAATTCTATCAATTCATACAGGGCTAGTATGAATTGCAGCTGTATACACACCCAGGTATCGGAATAGTACTCGGTATCGGCCGATACCCTGAGTCCAGGTATCGGAAACGGTATCGGGAAGGAAAAAAGGGTATCTACTCAAGGACTATAGCTAAGTCAAACGAAGGGATCTTGGTTCTTACGGGAGGCCTCAGTCATCTGGCCCCAAGAATAAAATGAGCGAGCAGAAGATGACTCCCGAGTGGCACCCCGTCAACCAAGGCGTGGCAAGCCGAAAGAGCGACCACATAAACCCTGAGAGTGGCAGGACATGTGCCTGTTGATCTTGTTTTTTTCCTGCAGGAAGTCCAGAACTTAAGCAATCTGGCAGTTGACCAGATCTGAATTATGTACAACACACCACCTTTTAAAGACACCCCATTTGCTGGTATAACTCTTTCTAGTGGAGAAAGCCCTTGCACTTAGAATGGTCTCAATAACGACAGGTGAAAGCCCAGTGTCTCTTAATTGGTACCCCTCAGGGGCCAAACATAAAGGTTCCACAGGTCGGGCCTGGGATGGAATATCGTGCCATCCGCCTGAGACAGAAGGTCGCTCCTCTCCTCTCCCCGTCGAGGAGAGATATTATCTCCAAGAACCATACTCTGTTCGGCCAACGCAGCGCTATCAGTAAGAGGCAAGACCCTTGTTGGCAAACTCTGGCTAGAACTCCTGGGAGCAGAGAAACTGGAGGAAACGCTTACAGGCGCATTTTGGGCCATGTGTGCGCCATCGCATCCAGACCCAGGGGGGCTGGGTGACTCAGAAAGAAGAAGAGGGGACATTGTACTGTCTGATGAGAGGCGAAGAGGTCCACCTCCGCTTCGTAAAATCTGGTCCAGATCTGTTTCACTAATTCTGTGTGGAGTTTCCATCCCCCCATCTGTAATTTCTGTCTGGAGAGTAAATCTGCTCCCACATTCAGATGCCTGGGAATGTACACTGCCCTGAGTGACAGGAACTTCTCCTGGGCACAGAGAAAAATCAGCCTTGCTATTCTGTTCAGATTGCATGAGTGCAGATCTCCCTGATGATTTATGTAAGAGACTGCGGCTGTGTTGTCCACCCGCACTAGGGCATGACAGCCTCTCAAATGAGGGAGAAAGTATTTCAGGGCCAGAAATACAGCCATCAACTCGTAGCAATTGATGTGCCAATCGAGATGATGCCCCCCCAGATCCCTTAGGCTGGACGACCACTTAAAGGCAGGGTAAGCAGGATTTTTCTAAAAAACTTTTTCCCAAATTTGTTTAAACTGTCTTTATATATCAAGACATAATTAAAATTTAAGTACTCTGAAAAAGAGAGTATAAAAATCGAGTGTCTGTAGTTCTCTCAGGCTGCAATATACACAGCTACTTATTTCCATTCGGAACAAATGAAATGATTGGCTGGGCGATTGTCACTCTCCCTTGCTACCATGGCTACCAGTGATGCGCGGGTCAATGTATAAACAAACCGCACCCGACCGACGTTTTCAACTAACCCGCCCGCAACTCGGACCGCAAAAAAAGAAAAAGAATATATAGTACCCGACCCGCTTCCTGATTTTTTAAAAGTAGTAAATGCTCATCGTAGCGTCTTAATATAACTTAATATATTCTAATTTTGTCAAGAATTATAAAAAATCGTCAATAAGCTCATAATTTGTACTAAAATAGTCTAAATGTTTAGTTTTTAAAAAAAAATTAAAAAGCTGGCTATGTCTATTTTGATGTTTCTGCGCAAGTTCAGCAGACAGTGAGGTTCGGGTTTGTTCCGATCAGAGCTTGTGAGCAGAGAGCGCATCTCTGAATATTCCGCTCCGCTCGCTCATTCCGTAGGGTCGCTCGCCCAACCCAGAATGGCCTGCTGGTTCGAAAATATGTGGAATAAGGGCTGCCTCCGACTAATTTTTTTTTTCTAGTCGACTAGTAGTTGTTCATTTGAGCCATTCGTGGACAAATCGCCCGTTTATATTAATTTAATTACTTAAATAGGCTATAGCCTACAGGATAATAAGCGTTATGACCGCACGCATAAAGCTTGCCACAAAGAACCGGTAAAATTAATGATTATGAATGTGTCTAAATTAGCAAGGAGACATTTAATTGTTTAGTAATAAACTGGTGTTTTCTGTGTCGCTGCAAAGATGAAGTTGACAATGCGGAGATTGCAGACTCGCCATGAACGCCAGAGAGAAATGCACATTTCATATGGATTACATAATCAGAGAGTAGGCCTAGCCTATTTATTTTGGTTTGAATATTTTCGTTTAAAAGTAGACATTTAAAGCTTTCTGTAATATATAGCCTATATTTCTCAAATCTGTGAGGCACAAGCTGAGTTTCGGCGCCCTCCAGTTCACATGCAATGCAAGTGATCGTGCCGGCGCCTTATAGACCCCTTTTGCGCCTACGTCACGGCGCTAGCTGGAGGCAAAACAAACGGAAAACTGGAGGCGGCCAATACAAACCAGCACAGATTCGGCTACATAATAAGGAGCTTAAATTATTATTTTTATTATTAAAAGTCATCTTGTTGTGTTCTTGGGTGCAAGAATCAATAAAAAATGAGTATGCTGTATCTGGAATTTTTATTTCTAGAAAATATTCATATCATTAAAATTGCACCGTAGTGTCACTCTTTACATTGTCGTCTTGGCGCTGGCTAGGCAGAACTGCGGATTGAACCACACAAGTCTTTACATGACCATTCAGCACATAGTTATATTATTATAGGCATCTAAATATATTTATATGTCCTCAGTTTCTCTTTACCCTCGGTTTCTCTATTGGGTCGGTGTAGAAGTCAGGCCACTCAACCGGAGGTAGCGTTAACATTAATCCTGTCAGTTCGTCCATTGACTGAGCGTGTACGGTCATCTGGTTCCGTCCGTTAAAATTAACTTTTGCAAATAACAATCGGCATCCTGGACAGTGAGTGACCTTGCACATTAAGACAAAATCGGATTTTCTCCAGTCATTGTTAAAAAAAGCTAACAAAACTTGCAAACTAACGTTAGTGAAGCGGCCAGAGGGATCTTTCTGCCTCCAGCTAAGCTCCGCCCACACAAATACGTCACCGTGTTTACCAACTGTAAAAGGGTCTATTACATTGTCTGCTATATATTTGCTTCTTATTTATTAAATACGGGCAATTGATTGATAAAACATTGATCAAAATTAAGATACACTTTATACAAAACAAAAATCTTTTAAAAAGAGTTTTCTATAAAACAAAACTTAATGAAGTCGTCAAAATCATGTTTTGCCAAAAACAGCGCCGTTGCTAGGAGGGCGCCAGCGCCTCTGCCTTTCAGCGCCTCTGCCTCGCGAGTGGATGATAGCCCTGAAGACGCCTAGCAATGATATACCTTTAGTGGTAGTATACCTTTAGTTAAGTTATACCTTAAGAGTCTTCGTAGCGCGCTAAGAGACAATGTTATCGGAAAATGCAGCCCAGGTATGATGCGTATGATGCGTAATGGAGATTCCAAACCGCTCTTCTTTGGTCAGAACCATGGAGAGCGATCGCAGATTTACTTTTAACAATGCCACAAAATATTTAAAGAGCATCAAGCTATTAAAATCTATATTATGTATACGCACAGATAATACAACAGTAGGCTATATTAGTCAATATTTTTTTTATTAGGTTAAGCAGTGATTGGAAAACGTTTTTTTTTTTTGTTTTTTTTACGTTTTTAATTTAAGGCCCACCCACAATTGGTCTGGCCCATCCAAAACTAGAATCCTGGTGCCGTGCCTGGTTGGTCGTGCCAGTTTTGTGGTTATCAAATGTGTAAATAGCATCGCAAGAAGTACACATGACAAAGCCAGCACTTTGGTCATCATCTTTCATTATTTCGGCAAATGTCCCACACTTTGCTCTTTCTATTTGTGTATTTGCGGAGCTTCCACTCCCCAGTCTTCACCTTTTCTCTTGCCGCCTCCATCTCTACCTGCAGACTGAGCTTGTGCGTCATCTTCGTGCCAATTATTCAGCCAATAAAGTGTAGGCCTATGTATTTCATAGAAAATTGTGTCTAGTACTATATAAATTACAAAGGTTTAATTGGCATCTTTATTTCAAACGACCCGACCGACCGCGACCCGAATATCATTAAAAATATTTTTGGATGACTCGTAACCGTGGGTAACCGCAGGCACCCGCTCATTTTGGATCAACCCGCACATCACTGATGGCTACCACCCCTGCCGCTACAGGGGAAGAGGCACGGAGAGAGGCAAGGAAGCTAGGAAGAATCACAATTATGGCAGAGAAAGAGCAGTCAAAATTCCCAGTACCTATATACAGTCAGCGAAGGCAAACAAAGGAACTAGTAAGGTAGAAAGGTAGGCTACTTGTCTCCGGAGTGTAATGTTAGTCCTCATCAGAGCCAACAGTGCTTTCATTGTGGAAGCTCTTACATGCAAAACACTGTATATGTTATGTATCTTACATGAAATTCACCTTCATCACAGTGTAACTGATGGTAATGGGAAAATGTGTATCAGTGCAACCTGTTTTTAGCTTTGCCTTATGTTACTAGCTCGTTACCGAATTTAAACTTTACCAGTATCAATATGCTAGCTTGATAGTGAGTACTAACAGCCATGTTAGTTGTTTATATTCATAATGATAAAGTTAGGTATTTTATTACATGTGATTCTGACATGATGTCACTACATGCACTGCGCTCCTCTCCGCTCAGCGCTGGCAAATGCGTCCTCCTCCTGTGAGCGGTCGGCATCGCGCGTTCATGTGTTTTGGGGGCGTGGCTTTGGAAGGAGCCCAGAAGGGAGGGGGTGGGTGGGAGTGAATGGAATAAGTAGCTGTGTTTATTGCGCCCTGAGAGGACTACAGACACTCGAATTTTATACTCCCTTTTTCAGAGTGCTTACATTTTAATTATGTACTGGTATATAAATGACAGTTTAAACAAATTTGGGAAAACGTTTTTTAGAAAAATCCTGCCTACCCTGCCTTTAAGACCACTACCCAGCCCGACAGGGAGGCGTCTGTTGTTAGCATTCTGTGACGGCAAGACGCACCAAGAGTGGGACCCAAGGCGAGGAACCGGGGTCTGAACCACGTAGAAAGGGAACGAAGCCACAGCGAGTAACCCTTACCATAAACATGGATTTTAGAAAAGTGCACGAAGCGTTCAGCACGTGACTTACCATAAACATGGATTTTTAGAAAGGACACAAAGCACTCAGCGAGTGCTCTTGCCTTTATTTGCCTTTGGGGATTGTATAGATGAAATCCCCCGGTTTTGAGTCACAACTGAAGTGGTCTCATGTGCAAAAGGCCCAGAGGGATCACTGTGGACACAGCTGCCATGAGACATATGTAATGTCCTGACCTAGCCAGATGCTGATTAGGGTGTTTAAAATGGTCTTGACACGAGCGGGAGACAGTTGTGCCCCCAATTGTGACAGAGTCTCATTTAACCCCCAAGCACGTTACCCTCTGGGCAGGAGAGAGAACGCTCTTCTTGACGTTGCAACTCAGCCCCATAGAGAGCGGGGATCAATCTCGATGTCGAAGCGCAAGCTCTTGAGACTGGTCCAGTATCAGCCAATCGTCTATGTAACATGGCTAGGTCGAATTGAAGGACCCGATATTGGTAAGCTTCGCCCCCAAAAGCAAACCGCTGGAACTTCCTGTGTTGTGACAATATTTCTATGTGAAAATATGCATTTAAGATTGACCATGAAGAACTAATCGGGATGTTGAATTTGCAACACGATCTTCTTGATAGTTAGCATCTTGAACTTGAGCGTTCTGATGGAACGGTTCAAGCCTCAAAGATCTAAAAACGGACACAGTCCCCCATTTCTTGTGACAGCAGATGCGCCTACTCCTGTTTCACAGTAGAGGGAACCACACCTTTAAAACGAGGAGGGCAACGTATTCCTTTATCGTATTCCTACTATCTTTAGGACACAAAGAGAGATACCTGGCAGTAGCTTTCAAGCTGCCAAAGTCTTTTTAAAGGGTACCAATTTTAAGACTTTGTGTTGGGGGAATGTAAAATGTTCTCTGTCCTAGGTAATAACGGGAAACAACAGAACATTCAACATTTTGCTGGAAACCGCTGCTCACCGAATCACCAGAGGTGGCAGGGATGTCACAGTGGTTTCGTGAGGGTGTTAGGTAGGAGCTGATTGATGTATTTACATGCCCCGTCCCGAAGAGGCACACCCCCACAGACCTAGGACAAAAAAATAATAATTCAGGATTTTGGTCTCAGGTCTATTATGAGGCTGCTGAGTACGATGAGCCGGTCCCCAGTCTTTATGAGTGGGAGCGCAACTAGCGTAGGTAGCGTAGCCAGATCGACACGCAAGCCCCACAATCGCATTGTGGGTGCTACCCATTTGAAATAAGCAAAGCCAACGCGAAGCACTTTAACTGTGAACATTCCACTGTGCTCGCAATCACTATGCTCAAACGTAAGGGCAGCATGCTCTTTCCCCAAACAAACAAAGCAGTAAGGGTGTGTATCCAGTTCTGACATAGGACGAGAACATGGAGGAACACAGCGCTTACTCTGTTGTTGACTCATGATTTTACTCTTTTCACTTGTTTGAAGTGAAAAGAGAGAAAATTCTGCACACTGACAGTTGAAAACCAACTCCTAGCAAGATCTGTAGCAGATAGAGAGGTGAGAGATTCTTCTGACGCACACATACACAGAATGGCCTCTGAAGACAAAAGACGACGATGCACCTGTGGCATATCTATTTATAGCCTTGTGTCACGGGTGCGCACCGATGCAAGGCTATAATACCTCTGGATCAATTCTATTGACGTGTTACACACTATATTCACAGCTGGTCACAATTAAAGACGTTCCCAATGCACTAAACAGCACAGCATCGATTGAGCTTTTGAAAGGGAACTGTAGACCCCTTTTGCGCCGATGTCACAGTTACGTCACGGCGCTAGCTGGAGGCAAAACAAACGGAAAACGTGCTCAGGTTACGTATGTAACCTATGTTCCCTGAGAACAAGGAACGAGCACTGCGTCGAAATGACGCTATGGG
Organism: Scardinius erythrophthalmus; assembly: GCF_964197995.2. Lineage (NCBI taxonomy): Eukaryota > Metazoa > Chordata > Actinopteri > Cypriniformes > Leuciscidae > Scardinius > Scardinius erythrophthalmus. The sequence continues at coordinate 7,008,564 of NC_138235.1, read as the reverse complement.
AACCGCCTCAGCGTGACCAATGACTGAAGTACCTATAAAAACCCGCCAATCATATTGGCCCGCGTCAGCCATGACGTCATGCTCTGACGCACCCGGGAAGTATAAAGGGAGCGCTCGGAGAAAATGACATCCTCTTCGTCTGAAGGGACTGAGTAAGCAGACCGGAAGCATGGCAAGGAGACGCAGTGCTCGTTCCCTGTTCTCAGGGAACATAGGTTACATACATAACCTGAGCACGTTCCCTTTCGAAAGGGAACTCCCACTGCGTCGAAATGACGCTATGGGAACGTCTATACCAACGCCACCATGCTAAGGGGATGCCAAACAACTAAGTGTAACAAGCACAAAAAACACAATAACCAAAGGTTAAAGCCCCTACTGCTTAAACGTCAGGCTAACAGTAGCACCTCTCCCTAGGGCCACTGCCGAGCTCCAGCTCAAGGCATGGAAAGCACATCTACAGGAAGGGTTCCTTAAAGGGAGTACGGCCCCGAGCCAAAAAGGTCTCTGGCCTGCTACTTTCGGGGGACCAAAGTCGACCCCTATGACCAGGGAGGCTATCACGTTTAGTGCTGAAGCCAACAACCTGTTTAGACCTGAGGGAAGCGGAGGCCTCAGCAGGAAGACTCCGAAAGCAGAGGAAGCCTGCACACTCACATGGTCTCCAGAACTTATTCTCAAATAGTGAAAGTTCAACCTTTGCAGCTCAACAGGAAAGGCAAAAAATACAAATATGGTGGCCTCAGCAGGAAGACTCTCACAGAGAGGAGGCCTGACACATATCTAACCATAGACAACTTAATCATGTACATGGAGGCCTCAGCAGGAAGACTCTCAATGGAGAGGAGGCCTAACACAATCTAACCATAGACAGCTTAACTATGAATATGGTGGCCTCAGCAGGAAGACTCTCAGTGGAGAGGAGGCCTAACACAATCTAACCATAGACAGCTTAACTATGAATATGGTGGCCTCAGCAGGAAGACTCTCAGTGGAGAGGAGGCCTGACACATATCTAACCACAGACAGCTTAACTATGAATATGGTAGCCTCAGCAGGAAGACTCTCAATGGAGAGGAGGCCTGACACATATCTAACCACAGACAGCTTAACTATGAATATGGTGGCCTCAGCAGGAAGACTCTCATTGGAGAGGAGGCCCGACACATATCTAACCAGTGACAGCTTAACTATGTATAAGGTAGCCTCAGCAGGAAGACTCTCAATGGAGAGGAGTCCTGACACCTCTCTAACCATAGACAGCTTAACTATGTATATGGTGGCCTCAGCAGGAAGACTCTCACAGAGAGGAGGCCTGACACATATCTAACCATAGACAACTTAATTATGTATATGGAGGCCTCAGCAGGAAGACTCTCAATGGAGAGGAGGCCTAACACAATCTAACCACAGACAGCTTAACTATGAATATGGTAGCCTCAGCAGGAAGACTCTCAATGGAGAGGAGGCCTGACACATATCTAACCACAGACAGCTTAACTATGAATATGGTAGCCTCAGCAGGAAGACTCTCAGTGGAGAGGAGGCCTGACACATATCTAACCACAGACAGCTAACTATGAATATGGTAGCCTCAGCAGGAAGACTCCCAATGTAGAGGAGGCCTGACACATATCTAACCATAGACAGCTTAACTATGTATATGGTGGCCTCAGCAGGAAGACTCTCAATGGAGAGGAGGCCTGACACATCTCTAACCATAGACAGCTTAACTATGTATATGGTGGCCTCAGCAGGAAGACTCTCAGTGGAGAGGAGGCCTGACACATATCTAACCACAGACAGCTAACTACGAATATGGTAGTCTCAGCAGGAAGACTCTCAATGTAGAGGAGGCCTGACACATATCTAACCATAGACAGCTTAACTATGAATATGGTGGCCTCAGCAGGAAGACTCTCAGTGGAGAGGAGGCCTGACACATATCTAACCACAGACAGCTTAACTATGAATATGGTAGCCTCAGCAGGAAGACTCTCAGTGGAGAGGAGGCCTGACACATATCTAACCACAGACAGCTTAACTATGTATATGGTGGCCTCAGCAGGAAGACTCTCAGTGGAGAGGAGGCCTGACACATATCTAACCACAGACAGCTAACTATGAATATGGTAGCCTCAGCAGGAAGACTCTCAATGTAGAGGAGGCCTGACACATATCTAACCATAGACAGCTTAACTATGTATATGGTGGCCTCAGCAGGAAGACTCTCAATGGAGAGGAGGCCAGACACATCTCTAACCATAGACAGCTTAACCCTCAGAGGTCGGAGATCCCGCCGGCGTGATCTGCTCGCTTTTTTCCTTATGAGTTGAATTGAGACCCGAAATACTCTTTTGACTTTGATTTTACAAAACAAGTTTCATACATCAATCGATTCTGTTAAATGTGTATTATTTTTGTGTATACTCACAATAAAAACAAAGTATTGTGCTTTTTGCCAAATAAAGTAAAATAAACGTGATGCGAGTTCTGCCTTCTCTCTGTCAGTGTAGTCAATTCTGAAACGCGTCCGAAAATGAACAATAACTCAGCGAATACTCAGTCAAACAGGCATACAGTCACACAGGCATGAAGCTTGAATTCTCTTCTTTTTAATGAAGTAATTTATATAAAAAACAAATATTCTCATCTTGTGAAATCTGTATTAAAAGAGAGCGATTCCAGTCGAGCTAATTACATCTGATTCAGATGTAATGTGACTCCGCCCACGGAGAGCGCACGCTATTCAAACGCAAATGACTGAGGCAATCCACGCAATCCTGTGAACGCCCCCATATCAGCCCGAGAAAACACAAGTTTATTCAGATCATTACTTGTTTACACCGTCAGCGCTGTGAGGAATAATAATGGAAAATGTCCCCCAGAAGTGCGGGTATATCGAGGAGCGAGCTGAGGAATACTAGTAAGTTTTTTCCTTCTCACGTGAATTTCTTCACGTGGGTGTCTGTTTATGAATGAATGAACGGCAGAGATGCGCGCTGGTTACCACAGCTGGCAAAGACAGTTTAAATTTAAATCGCGTGTGTGAATGAATGATGATGTTTCAGCAAACTGTATTGCTATAGGCTACTGAGATGAGTAAAAATCGACTGAAATATGCTGAAATAAAATGTAGGCTATTTGTATAAGCAACGTATTAAACTGAAAATTAACAATATGCCCTAATATTTCATGAAAACAACGTTACAGTCAGGCGAAATATGAAAGTAATGAATACATAGATAAAATGTAGGCCTATAATCATTTTTTTTTTTTTACAAAGAAAGAGTACACTTGAAATATTGTTGAAATTGTAATATTGTTGTAATTGTAACCTTTTTAATAAAATGGCAAAACATATTTACAAGATAGATGTAAGCAAAATCTTAAATGGTCAATATAAGTCTTCTTCTAAATATCCTTTGTCCTTGCATTGTGGCTAGGGCTGGGCGATATGGCTGAAAACTGTATCACGATATAAGTGTTTCATATCGGTCGATATCGATAATTATTGAATTTTTTTATAACATATTTAAAATAAGGACCAGTCCAGGAGACAAATATATTACATTTAAAGATTTTTTTATTTTAAACTTAACCTACCTTTGATTATAATCCCATCAGTTATAAAGGCAGAAATGTCAACACGACCATGGAAAACTCAAAAGTCTAAAATCACAATGAACACTTAACAATTATCTCTTAACATTAAGGTGCAAAATTAAAGAATACGTAAGAAATGCTTTATAAAGGGATGGGCGATATGGCAAAAATATAATATTACGATTTCTTTCTATAAATTCTATAAATCTATTTCTTTCTATTTTCTATAAATTATACATTGATACTTATTAAAGCTATTAATAAAGTTATTAGTCAAGAGCAGTGAGTGATTTTCTCTTTACATTTTGTTGTTTTATTAACATTAAAGGGATAGTTCTCCTAAAAATTCTAATTTTCTTAATTTACTCTCTCACGTTGTTTTAAACTCGAATAAGTTTCTTTCTTCTGTTGAAAATAAAAGTTATTTGGAAGAATGACCAACAGTTGATGTACCCCAGTGACTTCCATAGTATATTTTTATGGAAGTCAATGGGGACCAGCTACTGTTTGGATACCCACATTCTTCAAAATATTAATATTAGAAAATATTAGATAATTTTTATTTTTGGGTGAACTATCCCTTTAAGGACAAGCGGCAGCGTGTTTACTATTACTGTCTCTTTAAGAGCTGCGCGCGACGCGTCTATTATACACGCATTTGACAAACAGATTTTCTCTCAATTTTCTCAAGTTTGCTTTTACTTTAGACATATCCGACTAGTTTATGTAAACCTTGTGTGTATATAACAGTATTAGCAAAATAAGACTCGAAAGATAACTTAGTATTCAGGCGCTGGTAGACAGGCTTTTAGTGCATGTGAGCTTCACATGTACGCGCTGAGAAACGCACACGCTAGAACAGCGCATCAGCACGCGAATAACAGAGAAACTGACGACGGTCTTGCATAATCTGCAGACGACATTGGTCTGACTACGGTCAGACTTTAAGTCAGGCGAGCTGACTTTTTCTGTTTTATCTAGTTACTAGAGAGTGAGTGCCTTTGTTCATGCAATCAAACTTGCTTTGCTGGTTGGTTCCAACGAAAAAAAAAAAAAAATTATCGAACGTTTTATCGAACGCATTTTTTATTGATATTGATTAGGTGTCTATCGCGATACATATCGTTATCGTTTTATCGCCCAGCCCTAATTGTGGCTCAGTCAGTTTCACACCTGAATGAATGGCTAATTATGCAGAGTCATTATGCAGAGTGGGTGTTCTAAGTTGTAAACCACTCCTCGTTCACGCCCCCTCGCATATTGGCTTTCCAAGCAAAACCTGTTTTACATCAATTTAAATCAATGTATGGTTTTATGTGAACGATAAAGCAAGACTATTTTCACATAATTTTGAAGAAAAAACACTAGGCGAGGACATCCATTATTCAAAAGTCTTATTGACAAATATTTACTATGTGTTTTGTGGCCTTATTTCAGAAATTTTAGTTTTTATTTTTTTCAATAACCATGCATAAACATTATTCTCTCAAAAATGAAAACATGTACATACACGTGGCTCACATATTATGGTAGCCCTGTTTGTGCTTTATAGAGTGAATTTACACCTTTGCCATTAATATGTTTATAAGCAACTGAAAAAAGCACAAATGTCAGGGCATGTCAGAACATCTCAAGGGCCCCAAAAACAGCCCAGACCCCAGAGGGTTAAGTATGTATATGGTGGCCTCAGCAGGAAGACTCTCAGTGGAGAGGAGGCCTGACACATATCTACCAAAGCAAGGCAGGTCTACAACAGACGTAGTGTATATGGAGGCCTCAACAAAACGACTCTCGAAGGAGAGGAGGCCTAACACATATAGCTAACTATATATAAATATATATATATAGAGAGACACATACCTATGATAGCTACCAATCTGTTCGCAAGAAGGCCTAAACCTAAGGCATGCACTGCATATATGGAGGCCTCAACAGGATGACTCTCCATGGAGAGGAGACCTGGCACATATACCACAAACAGCTATAATGTCTAAACCAATTGCATGAAGGTCTCAAAGAGACGACCCAAAAAGAGAAGGAAACCTGAAACATGCACTGTGTAAACTGAAGCCTCAGCAAGATGACTCTCAATGGAGAGGAAGCCTAACTCACACATTAAGAGAGCTCAGGGAGCGAAGGGCCTAGAGTTCAGTTTTTTTTTTTTTTTTACCAAAAAGGGGAGGGGCCACTTCCCAGCTCTACCTGCAAAGCTGTTTGCATGGTAGCTACAGACAGAAAAGAGTATATGGAGGCCTCATCAGGATGACCCTCAATGGAGGGGAAGCCTAACACACATATCTATCCATCAAAGCCAACCTATGTATATGGTGGCCTCAGCAAGAAGACTCTCAATGGAGAGGAGGCCTAACACATATATCTAGGAAATCTAGCTTATCTTACCAAGGCTCATGGCTCTAAAGATGTAACTGCAAAGCGTAAACGTATGTAAACCTCAGCAAAATGACTCTCACAGGAGAGGAAGTCTAATGCACAGTTTAAGGTAAATATGGCCTGCCATATAGCGGAGGCCACATATTAAACAAAACAGAAACGTTTATTTGCAAGGAAGAACGGAGGCCAAAACTCAATTTTGCAGAACATAACAAAAAATATCACTTCCCAATACAGGAACAGCCTGTTCTACGTTCAAAGATGCATAATACGCTTGACGCAGACCGTCAGATTAAAATTATCATCATGGGTCCAGCACATGAGCCTGATGTCACTTAAAACAGGGGGAAAGAGGGAAGGCAGGGCATGTAAAGGGAAAATGGCCATTATCTGCCTCTTCCAGGGCGCTTCTCATTACGATTACCCTGGAAGTCTTCTCTCCTTACCCCCTGCCTTTTCCTCCTGGCCTCGCGCCGTCTCACGGTCCTACTCCTACCAAGAGGAGGGGCACGAGCGGCGACTGAGTCCCGCTGGCCCTGTCTGCGCTCCTCAAAGCGAGACGGGCCAGGACCCCCGGGGTGTCTGGGAGCGGACCTGGACCGGCGCGGAATGAAAGATTTATATGCTGCTGACCGCGCCCTCACCTCTCTAAACTTCCCGACCACTGCCTCGACAGAAGTACCGAAAAGTTCAGAGGGCGAGACCGGGGCATCAAGGAGAAATAATTTCTCTTTCTCCACGATGCCTGAAAGGTTCACCCACAGGTGCCTCTCCGTGACCACCATAGCAGCCATAGAACGCCCAACAGCCGTAGCTGTCTGCTTGGTGGCCCGGAGAGCCAGGTCTGTGGTGCGGCGCAGTTCCGCTACCGCATCAGGTGATAAGCCCTGACCCTGGTCCAGGTCCTTCAGCAGATCAGCCTGGTACGCCTGCAATACAGCCATTGTATGCAGTGCAGCACCAGCCTGACCTGCCGCCGCGTATGCCCTGCCATTCAGACGAGACGTGGTCTGAAGAGGTTTAGATGGCAGGGTTGGAGCTCTTAGTGTCGATGCCTCCCCCCGCGCTAGATAGTTCGCGAAGGTATCCTCAACAGGAGGCATCGACACATACCCGTTCTCCCGCACCCCTTCCACATTGGAAAAACTCCTAGCTTGGAAGCGATGGATGCGGTAGGAATACGGGTTCTTCCATGCCTTCACGATCTCAGAATGGAGATCAGGAAGGAATGGAAGGCTCCCAGGGACTGATGGGGTGTGGCCAGAGAGAAAGCGCTCGTCGAGCCTTCCACGAGCAGCTCCCTCCTGAACGCGCTGCCAAGGCAAATCCAGCCTAGCGGCAGCCCGCTCCATCACCTCCATCAGTTCCTCATACGCGGGGCAGGAGGGCTGGGCAGACTCAAATAACATATCCTCGTCTGCCTCACGCTCCGCCTGCTCGTCCTGGTTAGACACCAGAGGAGCACTGCCTACTGGTCCAGAAGATACCTGAGAGCTGTTATCTTCAGCCAGCAGCTCATCCTCGTCCCGCGCTGACGATCGAGAGAGACTCACTCCTCTCTCGAATTCATCAGCGAGGTCTCTTTGCGACCCCCACGATCTGAGCCTCCTCTCGGCCTCAGCGCGAGAGGGACCCTGACCGCGGGGCAAAGAAGACTGTCCCTCTTCTCGAGGGAGGAGGGACAGTCTTCTTTGCCCCGCGGTCAGGGTCCCTCTCGCGCTGAGGCTCAGGCTCAGACGAGAACGAAGAGTCCTTAAGGGTAGACTCTCGCAATGCGCGCACCCCGCCCCCTCGAGAGCAGAGAGCGCGTGCTCCTCACCCAAACACCAAACACATAGGTCGTGCAAGTCACCAGGTGTAAGACATCTCTCACACGGGTCAACACACTTCCTAAATGCTTTTGCAGGTTTATCCATTTTCAAGCACTCAGTAAATCAGTCCCTGAAGACGAAAAGAGGATGTCATTTTCTCTGAGCGCTCCCTTTATACTTCCCGGGTGCGTCAGAGCATGACGTCATGGCTGACGCGGGCCAATATGATTGGCGAGTTTTTATAGGTACTTCAGTCATTGGTCACGCTGAGGCGGTTCCCATAGCGTCATTTCGACGCAGTTGGAGTTCCCTTTCGTAAGGGAACTTGAGGCGGCCAATACAAACCAGCACAGATTCGGCTACATAATAAGGAGCTTAAATTATTATTTTTATTATTAAATGTCATCTTGTTGTGTTGTTGGGTGCAAGAATCGATGAAAAATGAGTATGCTGTCTCTGGAATTTTTATTTCTAGAAAATATTCACATCTTTAAAATTGCACCGTAGTGTCACTCTTTACATTGTCGTCTTCTTGGTGCTGGCTAGGCAGAACTGCGGATCATACCACACAAGTCTTTACATGACCATTCAGCACATAGTTATAGGCATCTAAAGATGTATATGTCCTCAGTTTCTCTTTACCCTCGGTTTCTCTATCAGGTAACTGTTAGGTGTAGAAGTCAGGCCACTCAACCGGAGGTAGCGTTAACGTTAATCCTGTCAGATTGTCCATCCTTTGACTGAGCGTGTATGGGTCAGCCAATCTGGTTCCGTCCGTTAAAATTAACTTTTGCAAATAACAATCGCGGTCCTGGACAGTGAGTGACCTTTCACATTAGTGCTGCACGATTAATCGTATCGCAATCGCGATGTCAAGCCTACACGATTATATGACGCAAAATGCTGCGATTTTATATTAAATAAACAAATTAGCGCTGTTAACGCACTTATTAATGCAAATGCTTTTAAACCATTCATGCGCGATAAGACATAAAAGAATGAGCCGCCTGTGAATGTCCTCCTGACACACACACACACACAGACGCGCGCCAGTATCAAGTTCTCTTTCGCGGTAGAACGAACAACACACATGTATGCCAAAATGAACGCGCTGCCTGTGAATGTCCTGACTGTGACAGACAGAAAGACTCGCGCTAATATCGTGCGTGCGCACAAAACAGCATGACAGAATACAGTTATCTTTCGAGCTTGAACGAACAATAACACACACAATTATGCCAAAATGTCTATTTGTCGAGTGTCTTCATAACATAAGAGTAGTCTTATGATGAACACGAAGAGTTGTGATGACTCGTGAAAGAATGAGGTGCGTGTGAGATCTGCGTCTCTGACAGGAGCGGCTGGTCTTAAAGGGACAGTACACAGTAGCCACAAATTACATCTGTCGCTAGTAATTCTTTTTTTTTTTTTTTTTTTTTTTTTTTTATTATTAGTATTTTTCTTTACCCCTGACATGTATGGTTATGTGTACTCTTGTATGTAAATTATGTTTTGTTCTTGTTAAAATGCAATAAAAAATAAATAAATCTGTCGCTAAAGTTAATCAAAGAACAAAGGGAACAGAGAAAAACACTCACTGCTCTTGACTAAAGAACTTTTTTCTTTAGGCTGATTATCACTAATCTGTGTGTGCATTTATTTTCCTTGAGAACCAAGCAAGTTGACTCATGAAACCATTTGTTTATTATATCGCATATCGCAATCGTAATCACAATATTGACCTCAATTATCGCAATATGACATTTTTCCCAAATCGTGCAGCCCTATTTCACAGTAAGATAAAATTGGATTTTCTCCAGTCATTGTTAAAAAAACAAGCTAACAAACTGGCAAACTAACGTTACTGAAGCGGCCAGAGGGATCGTTCTGCCTCCAGCTAAGCCCCGCCCACACAAATACGTCACCATGTTTACCAACTGTAAAAGGGTCTATAGACAGACAAAGAGAACTATAGACAGACAGGGAGAACTATAGTAAGGGGAAAATAACACAATCCTTTTTGCATTTATTTATGATACTTGTCAAATGAGTTTAACAGACTGGTAATGTCAACAAATTTTTTTTAAGGAAAATAAAGATTTCTGCATTCTCTAGGATAATTTGGGACCTCTCCTATAGATTATAGTATCTCCAGCAGTGGAGAATACCCTCTCAGAAGGGGTAGAATATGCTTGAACACACATGTAAGATCCAGACAGGTGAAACATAATACTTTTTAAATCGGTTTGAATGAGTCATTCATAAAGACTTCACTTGTTTCATTACTGGATTAACTGCTCTAACAGTTAATAAACAGAACTGCATGCGTCTTGCGGAAGAACATTGTAGCCAGAGCTACTTCTCTATGTTTATGTCTATGATTAAACATAGAGAAGTACGTTCGCGGATGAGTCACGCAGGCACTGTGCTACTCCGCAGCGGTGCCGAACCGACCGGTGTAAAGTAGTACAAAACTTTAGTAGTAAGTAGGCTTACCGTAGTGATCCAGGATAAGACAAAAACACGGTTTGAAAAAAGGCATTCATTATTTACTTGCTCATTATATATATATATTTGAAGCGACTTTCAAAAAGTGATTTACTCTTGTTTTGGTTGCCACCGTAGACATCAGTGTTTATTTTTGAACCATAAACTTTTATCACAGTGCTTCTGTGATCATTTGAAAATTTGTAACACAGAAATACCGGTGTGAAGTTTTTGTCATTTAGGAATAAGACAAACATAACTATATACAGACAGACAGACAGACAGAACTATAGACAGACAGTCAGTGGGTGTTTGAATCGAGATCGTTTAAAGATTAATGGTGCAGCTCTACTGTCTTTATACTCTCTCTCTCTGTTAGGGGTGCACAATATTGACAAAAAGTGATATTGCGATATCGATAATGAATATTGCGATATCGATATTAAGTTCGATATTTTTAAACATATGTAAAACTACAAAAGTTATGGGAAAACGCATCAAAATAGATTCATAACAAATAAAACAAGTTTCCTTACAACATAGGGTTTATTGAGCGCATTCGAGACGGATTTGAATCTGATCGCTGAAACCACTTCAGGAGGAGATCTGGGCCGCATTCCAGACGAAACTGGACGAAGTGTAAATGCATCTGGTTGTTGAACCCACATATGTAAAATGTACTCCTCCCAAAAACACAAAAAAATAAACGTGTGAGAACGTGCTATAGGCTACATGTCATGTTATGGCCAGATATGACGACGCTACGTCTGCAACACGCATCACCGCATGAGCAGCTGAGCTCCACCGGTCAAGCCAACGCGCAAACTATCGCAAATCAAAGTGAAAGTAAGTTGCAGACGCTTTACACACAAGTATCTTCATTAAAAGTAAAGAAGTGAAATTATCTTACCAGGGCTGTTGCCGTTCTCTATTAGTGCAGTATTTGATTTTGACATTTTAGCTGATGATATAGCCTATATAATGCAGCTCATAACTGTGTTCGGTGACGTGAACTCCATTAAATCTGCATATAGCGCGGGAATTGAAGATCGAATTTATATCCGTTTTGCAAAAAACACATTTATGTGAACAGGTGTAAAAGGAATCGTTTTGATAAATTAGATAGCTATCCGATCTGTGATAACGCATGAAGTGGCCAGGTGGCCTGATGTTTATACTTGCGCGCTGGTGTGTGCGTCAAGCTGGCAAGTGTGTGTGTTGTGGGGACTGTGTGGTAGAGCAAGGGAGAAGTGAAACAAAGTGTCTCCCCTGTTCTTTCTGACCACTGTTGGAAATCTGTAGCATGAAAAGTTAACCCTCTCCTTGATAGAACCAGGAAAAGTAGATAAGTAGAACCAGGAAATCAGTCGGGGGAAATGCAACGGTGCATGTCGGACGGGACGCATCATAAATAAAATATCGCATAAATATCGCGAGACTTTCGATATGATATCGAGCAACGTGATATCGCGATAGCGATATTGATTCGATATATCGTGCACCCCTACTCTCTGTGTTGATATCCGACGCAAAACGTATATGAGTTGCGCGAGGGCCAGTGCATTCATTACTATTTTAATATTCAGAACTATAGACAGACAGAACTATAAACATACAGACAGACAAACGGAACTATAGACAGACAGACAGAACTATAGATAGACAGACAAACAGAACTATTCACCTTATTCCGCCCCGCCCACTTTTACTTCTGTTCAGGACTTCCGTTTTAAACCACCTTCCGGTTTAGCGGACCCTCATTCAATTTCGAGGAGCAGAGAAGTCTCACTGATAAAATGTCACATAAGATAAGCTAATTTGTGCCAAATGTGCTATGTACGTGTGTACCAACAGCACAGCAATGCACTGTTTCTCGGGGTAATTTTTAACCCTCTGGGGACCAAGGTGTTTTTGGGGCCCTTGAGAAGTTCTGACATGCCTTGACATTTGTGCTTTTTTCAGTTATTTATAAACATGTTAATGACAAAGGTGTAAATTCACTCTATATAGCACAAACAGGGCTACCATAATATGCAAGCAACTTGTATGTAGATGTTTGTATTTTTAAGAGAATAATGTTTATGCGTGGTTATTGGAAAAAATAAAAATGAAAGTTGCTGAATTAAGACCACAAAACACATATTAAATATGTGTCCACAAGACTTTTGACCAATGGATGTGGTCCCTTTGAGTTCTAGCTTCAAAATTATATGAAAATAGTCTTGCTTTATCGTTCACAAAAAAAAAATACATTGATTTAAATGGTGTAAAACAGGTTTTGCTTGGAAAGCCAATATGCGAGGGGGAGGAGTAGTTCACACCCACTCTGCATAATGACTCTGCCTAATGAGCCATCCTTTCAGGTGTGACACTGACTGAGCCACAATACAAGGACAAAGGATGTATTTAGAAGAAGACTTATATTGACCATTTAAGATTTTGCTTACATCTCTCTTGTAAATATGTTTTGCTATTTTATTAAAAATGTTACAATTACAACAATAATTACAATTTCAACAATATTTCAAGTGTACTCTTTCTTTGTAAAAGAGAAAAAGAAAAAAGATTATAGGCCTACATTTTATCATATGTATTCATTAGTTTGAATATAGCCGCATTGGAACATCTAACATCTTAGTCTATGACTTTATTTTTGACAAATATATATATATATATATATATATATATATATATATATATATATATATATATATATATATATATATATATATATATAAAACGTTAGATATGAGCAGAAATTGCTAAACAAAAGCTTATTTTATGTGGCAGTATATTTTACAGTAGCCTAAAAACTGTACCCAAATCTAGTCAACAAGTGACTGACTGTAGCGTTGTTTTTTATGAAATATTAGGGCATATAAATGCTAATTTGCAGTTTAATACGTTGCTTGTACAAATACATTTTATTTCAACATATTCCAGTCGATTTTTACTCATCTCAGTAGGCTATAGCAAAGCAGTTTATTCTTTCACACACAGACGCGCAATTTATATTTAGGCTAAACAGTCTTTACAAATATGTACCCTTCATTCATCTCACAGAAAGGCGAGTCATATTATAGAAATGCGATTCATCTTTTTGCGGTTTGCATAGGCCTACACTAACGTTATTCCATAACGTTATTCCACACGTGAGAAAAGAAAACAGCCTACCTCACTCCTCAGCGGGATCTGCTCCTCATATCAGGATATATTGTTCCTCATATCAGCACTGTTCTGAGGAATCTTTTCTCCATAAGGTAGGCTATATTATGCCTCACTCGATCGCGACGCGCTTTGTTTACAGCTGATGTGGGCGTTTCACAGATCTTCAATAGTTCTCAGAATTTGCGTTTGAATAGCACGCGCTCTCCGTGGGCGTGTCACATTACTGTGAATTAGCTCGTAATGAGGTCGACTGGAGTCGCTCTCTTTTTATACAGATTACAGAAGCTGATAATATTTGTTTTTTATATAAATGACTTCATTTAACAGATGCGATCTCAAGCTTTATGCCCGTGGGTCTGTTTGCCTGTTTGACTGAATTTTCGCGGAGTTATAGATCATTTTCGAACGCGTTTCAAATGGGAGTTTACGGATAGAGAGAAGGCAGAAATCGCATCATGTTAAAGTTTCTTTATTTGTCAAAAAGCAAAACACTTTATTTTTATTTTGAGTATACAGAAAAAAAATAGAAACTGAACAGGATCGATTGATGTATAACACGAAAACTAAAGATCAAAATTAACAGAGCATTTTGTGTTTATTTTTCATTGCTAAAAAAAAAAAACGAGCAAAACGCGCCGGCGCGTTTTTGGTCCCCAGAGGGTTAAACGACTTTTAGGTGTTTATATGACCCGTCTGCTTGTCTGATCGCAGCCAGGCCGATGTGTAGTGTTTAGCCTACATTAGCCACAAACATCTAATGTTGTAATGGTCTCACTACAGGACACATACACATGCTATGCCTTGTTTGAAAGCTATAGTCCTCTAGAATTCAGTCGCTGGATTTATTTTACAGCCATTACTTGTGTTAGAGATCAAACCATAAGAAATTGCAGCTAGCAGTTAGCTAAGCTAACGTGACCCTCTTGTTCATCTAGTTGAAGCTCTAACGTTACTTTCTTTCTACACCAGTTCGTGGCTATTTTTTTCTCATCTGTTGGCTATACACTGCAATTTATGTATCTGGTGATTAAGCAAACAAACTGTGGTGGAATAATGTTTCAAACTTTACATGTAGTAGTGTTTGTGCACATCTTCATAACTAAGTAATAGCTATTAGAAAGACACAGCTATTAAATAATTTGATTGTGGCATTGTTTCAAAAGCTTCAAGTGAAATGTACTTTAGTACGTTGCAGCAGTTGTTAATATAGGCCAACGCATTTGGCTATAATATTATAGTCTATCAAGACAGATAACAGATTGGACCAGGGCAAACAAAGCGCTAAGTAGCTAAACCAGGAAGTGAGATTACGCGGATGGCGCCACCCAGTGCTACTTCCGGAATAAGGTGAATAGACAGACAGAACTATAAACATACAGACAGACAAACAGAACTATAGACAGACAGAACTATAGACAGACACACAGAGCTATAGACAGACAGACAGACAGACAGACAGAACTATAGACAGACAGACAAACAGAACTATAGACAGAACTATAGACAGACAGACAAACGGAACTATAGACAGACAGACACACAGAACTATAGACAGACACACAGAACTATAGACAGACAGAACTATATACAGACAGACAAACAGAACTATAGACAGACAGAACTATAGACAGACAGACAGACAGACAGATAAAACTATAGGCAGACAAACAGAACTATAGACAGACTAGGGTTTTTCCTGCATAGAGAATTATGAGGCGGCCGCCTCCGTCAAATTTTGTGCCGCCTCCGGCTCTCGACAAAACTCGGACAGACAGTCAGGGTCAGATACACTTTTTCCACCGTGACGGTTCTGTTGCGGTGTGTGTCCATTCTCAAACCGTATAGTGCTGCGCGGATCGCGGATAATTTGGGGTCGGGCCAAGTAATAAAAACATTTCATTCCAATTAATCGAGGGTGGATGACAGATAAATCATTATACTGAGTTGAGTTTAATAAAGACACGGAACTCTCATCACGGTAAAACGCAATGAACGTGCGTCACTCTTTTACTTTCGTTTTCAACAACGTAATTCTCTTCAGGGAAAACCAATCAAGGAAAACATATCAGGACTCGACAATAACGCTTCTCCGGGACACGTGTGGTTTTTTTTTTGTGTTTTTTTTTTTTTTTTTTGTTGTTTTTAAGGGAAAAGTGAGAGAGAATTGTAACCCATCCAGACAAATGCCCTGATTAAAATAATTTTTAATATAAAAATAAAAAACTAGGGAATCACCGAAAACGTGAGGATGATTCTGTTTTATTTAATTTAATGTAAGTGGTGATTGATAGCCTATAGTTGATAATAATATAGGCCTACAAGGCTCTGGGCCTACCTAATGTACCGACGGTAACAAAGTTGCGCTGTTGAGGCTCGCGCAGTTATTTATAACATAGCCTAGGCTACACACGACCAGAGTGCTGTTTTCCTGAATGCCATCAAGATTGAAACCGAGACTGATTTCATAACAGTTCAATAAACAAATAGTTAAAATTAAGTCACTTACATGTTTTTGTTCTGTTTCAGCAGCGAAAATAGTTCCAAACAAAGATCGTAGCAGAATCATCGCACATCTCACAGGAATACTCAGCCATGTTTCATTAATGAATGATTCAGTGTTTTGAACGAATCGGTTGAGTCAAAGATTCAATTACCTATTCATAAACTGGCTCATTCTGAATAAATCAGCTGTTTGAACGAATCGTTTGAATGAATGACTCAATGACTCGCTCATTAAGACGGTCGCCTGCCGCCTCCTACTGGCGGTTTAGTTTCAAAGTATCATTCTTTTCAACATTCTTTTTTTCAAAAATATTAAAAATAATCTCATTTACTACAGTTATAATTTTTCAATGTAAATTATTTAATTTGATTAGTAACAGCCTATGTCTTATTATTTTAATTGAATATTGATCAAATTTAAGAATTTGAAATGAAAGATGGAGCATACATTTAATAAAATTATGGAAAAAATGCCCTTTATAAAGGTATAAAAAATTATTCTGAGTGTTTTCAAACAGTGATGTAATGAAACATTGACAATTTAAGTTTGAAGGGAGTAAAGCCTCTGTTTAGGCTATTAAGGAAATGTAATTTTGCCAAAAGAAGAACTTTTATTTTAAATAAATGTTAATTTTTAATCAGCCAGACAGACAGACAGAACTATAGCCAGGCAGACAAACAGAACTATAGACAGACAGACAGAACTATAGACAGACAAACAGAACTATAGACAGACAGTGTGATATGTTACCATATTATCATGCTTAACACTGAGAATTTGAATAATTGTAATGTGATGATCAGATGCAGATATCTAAATCAGAGAATATGGGCGGTTTGCGGGTGGATTATTTATTTTTAACAGTGGATCCGGGTGACTCAAAGTGCACCAGATTAATGAATTTATCTTTAAAATGTACAAAATTTTCTTCCGGGGGGGCATGCCGCAGGACCCCCCTAGAGCTACCAGGCTCCACCCACTAAAATAATGTGGGGAAACACATTAGGCTATATGATGATCTACGAAAAATACAAATTGAATTACCTTATTATATTAGGATTTTACCACCTCTGCCTCATTTTGAGCCAGGAAAAACCCTGAGACAGTACTATAGACAAACACAGAACTATAGACAGACAGAACTATAGACAGACAGACAAACAGAACTATAGACAGACAGAACTATAGACAGACAGACCGAACTATAGACAGGCAAATACAAATTGAATTACCTTATTATTAGAATACATTATTAGGATTTTACCACCTCTGCCTCATTTTGAGCCAGGAAAAACCCTGAGACAGTACTATAGACAAACACAGAACTATAGACAGACAGAACTATAGACAGACAGACAAACAGAACTATAGACAGACAGACAGTACTATAGACAAACACAGAACTATAGACAGACAGAACTATAGACAGACAGACAAACACAGAACTATAGACAGACAGAACTATAGACAGACAGACAAACAGAACTATAGACAGACAGAACTATAGACAGACAGACCGAACTATAGACAGGCAAATACAAATTGAATTACCTTATTATTAGAATACATTATTAGGATTTTACCACCTCTGCCTCATTTTGAGCCAGGAAAAACCCTGAGACAGTACTATAGACAAACACAGAACTATAGACAGACAGAACTATAGACAGACAGACAAACAGAACTATAGACAGAACTATAGACAGACAGACCGAACTATAGACAGGCAAATACAAATTGAATTACCTTATTATTAGAATACATTATTAGGATTTTACCACCTCTGCCTCATTTTGAGCCAGGAAAAACCCTGAGACAGTACTATAGACAAACACAGAACTATAGACAGACAGAACTATAGACAGACAGACAAACAGAACTATAGACAGACAGACAGTACTATAGACAAACACAGAACTATAGACAGACAGAACTATAGACAGACAGACAAACAGAACTATAGACAGACAGAACTATAGACAGACAGACAAACAGAACTATAGACAGACAGAACTATAGACAGACAGACAAACAGAACTATAGACAGACAAACAGAACTATAGACTATAGACAGACAGACAGAACTATAGACAGACACACAGAACTATAGACAAACAGACAGAACTATAGACAGGCAGACAAACAGAACTATAGACAGGCAGACAAACAGAACTATAGACAGACAGACAGAACTACAGACGGACAAACAGAACTATAGACAGACAAACAGAACTATAGACAGACAAACAGAACTATAGACAGACAGACAAACAGAACTATAGACAGACAGACAAACAGAACTATAGACAGACAAACAGAACTATAGACAGACACACAGAACTATAGAAAGACACACAGAACTATAGACGTACAGACAGACAGACAAACAGAACTATAGACAGGCAGACAAACAGAACTATAGACAGACAGACAGACAGAACTATAGACAGACAGACAAACAGAACTATAGATATACAGACAGAACTATAGACAGACAGACAGAACTATAGCCAGGCAGACAAACAGAACTATATACAGACAAACAGAACTATAGACAGACATACAGAACTATACACAGGCAGACAAACAGAACTATAGACAGACAGACAAACAGAACTATAGACAGACAGACAGTACTATAGACAGGCAGACAAACAGAACTATAGACAGACAGACAGAACTATAGACAGGCAGACAAACAGAACTATAGACAGACAGACAGAACTATAGACAGGCAGACAAACAGAACTATAGACAGGCAGACAGAACTATAGACAGGCAGACAAACAGAACCATAGACAGATAAACAGAACTATAGACAGACAGACAAACAGAACTATAGACAGACAGACAAACAGAACTATAGACAGACAGACAGAACTATAGACAGGCAGACAAACAGAACTATAGACAGACAGACAAACAGAACTATAGACAGACAGACAGTACTATAGACAGGCAGACAAACAGAACTATAGACAGACAGACAGAACTATAGACAGGCAGACAAACAGACCTATAGACAGACAGACAGAACTATAGACAGACAGACAAACAGAACTATAGACAGACAGACAGAACTATAGACAGACAGACAGAACTATATAGTCTATAGACAGGCAGACAAACAGAACTATAGACAGACAGACAAACAGAACTATAGACAGGCAGACAAACAGAACTATAGACAGGCAGACAGAACTATAGACAGGCAGACAAACAGAACTATAGACAGACAAACAGAACTATAGACAGACAGACAGAACTATATAGTCTATAGACAGGCAGACAAACAGAACTATAGACAGACAGACAAACAGAACTATAGACAGGCAGACAGAACTATAGACAGGCAGACAAACAGAACTATAGACAGATAAACAGAACTATAGACAGACAGACAAACAGAACTATAGACAGACAGACAAACAGAACTATAGACAGACAGACAGAACTATAGACAGGCAGACAAACAGAACTATAGACAGACAGACAGAACTATAGGCAGACAAACAGAACTATAGACAGACAGACAGAACTATAGACAGGCAGACAGACAGAACTATAGACAGACAGACAGACAGACAGAACTATAGACAGACAGACAGAACTATAGACAGGCAGACAAACAGAACTATAGACAGACAGACAAACAGAACTATAGACAGACAGACAGACAGAACTATAGACAGACAGACAGAACTATAGACAGGCAGACAAACAGAACTATAGACAGACAGACAAACAGAACTATAGACAGACAGACAAACAGAACTATAGACAGACAGACAGAACTATAGACAGACAGACAAACAGAACTATAGACAGACAGACAGTACTATAGACAGGCAGACAAACAGAACTATAGACAGACACACAGAACTATAGACAGGCAGACAAACAGAACTATAGACAGACAGACAAACAGAACTATAGACAGACAGACAGTACTATAGACAGGCAGACAAACAGAACTATAGACAGACAGACAAACAGAACTATAGACAGACAGACAGAACTATAGACAGACAGACAAACAGAACTATAGACAGACAGACAGAACTATAGACAGGCAGACAAACAGAACTATAGACAGACAGACAAACAGAACTATAGACAGACAGACAGTACTATAGACAGGCAGACAAACAGAACTATAGACAGACAGACAGAACTATAGACAGGCAGACAAACAGAACTATAGACAGACAGTCAGAACTATAGACAGGCAGACAAACAGAACTATAGACAGGCAGACAGAACTATAGACAGGCAGACAAACAGAACTATAGACAGACAGACAAACAGAACTATAGACAGACAGACAGTACTATAGACAGGCAGACAAACAGAACTATAGACAGACAGACAGAACTATAGACAGGCAGACAAACAGAACTATAGACAGACAGACAAACAGAACTATAGACAGACAGACAGTACTATAGACAGGCAGACAAACAGAACTATAGACAGACAGACAGAACTATAGACAGGCAGACAAACAGAACTATAGACAGACAGACAGAACTATAGACAGACAGACAAACAGAACTATAGACAGACAGACAGAACTATAGACAGGCAGACAAACAGAACTATAGACAGACAAACAGAACTATAGA
Organism: Scardinius erythrophthalmus; assembly: GCF_964197995.2. Lineage (NCBI taxonomy): Eukaryota > Metazoa > Chordata > Actinopteri > Cypriniformes > Leuciscidae > Scardinius > Scardinius erythrophthalmus. The sequence continues at coordinate 6,987,973 of NC_138235.1, read as the reverse complement.
CAGACAGACAGAACTATATAGTCTATAGACAGGCAGACAAACAGAACTATAGACAGACAGACAAACAGAACTATAGACAGGCAGACAGAACTATAGACAGGCAGACAAACAGAACTATAGACAGATAAACAGAACTATAGACAGACAGACAAACAGAACTATAGACAGACAGACAAACAGAACTATAGACAGACAGACAGACAGAACTATAGACAGGCAGACAAACAGAACTATAGACAGACAGACAGAACTATAGACAGGCAGACAAACAGAACTATAGACAGACAGACAGAACTATAGACAGACAGACAAACAGAACTATAGACAGACAGACAAACAGAACTATAGACAGACAGACAGACAGAACTATAGACAGGCAGACAAACAGAACTATAGACAGACAGACAGAACTATAGACAGGCAGACAGACAGAACTATAGACAGACAGACAGACAGACAGACAGAACTATAGACAGACAGACAGAACTATAGACAGGCAGACAAACAGAACTATAGACAGACAGACAAACAGAACTATAGACAGACAGACAAACAGAACTATAGACAGACAGACAGAACTATAGACAGACAGACCGAACTATAGACAGGCAGACAAACAGAACTATAGACAGACAGACAGAACTATAGGCAGACAAACAGAACTATAGACAGACAGACAGAACTATAGACAGGCAGACAAACAGAACTATAGACAGACAGACAGACAGAACTATAGACAGGCAGACAAACAGAACTATAGACAGACAGACAAACAGAACTATAGACAGACAGACAGAACTATAGACAGACAGACAGAACTATAGACAGGCAGACAGAACTATAGACAGACAGACAGAACTATAGGCAGACAAACAGAACTATAGACAGACAGACAGAACTATAGACAGGCAGACAAACAGAACTACTGTATAGACAGACAGACAGAACTATAGACAGATAAACAGAACTATAGACAGGCAGACAAACAGAACTATAGACAGACAGACAGAACTATAGACAGATAAACAGAACTATAGCCAGGCAGACAAACAGAACTGTAGACAGACAGACAGAACTATAGACAGACAGACAGAACTATAGACAGGCAGACAAACAGAACTATAGACAGACAAACAGAACTATAGACAGATAAACAGAACTATAGCCAGGCAGACAAACAGAACTATAGACAGACAGACAGAACTATAGACAGGCAGACAAACAGAACTATAGACAGACAGACAGAACTATAGACAGATAAACAGAACTATAGCCAGGCAGACAAACAGAACTATAGACAGACAGACAGAACTATAGACAGACAAACAGAACTATAGACAGACAGAACTATAGCCAGGCAGACAAACAGAACTATAGACAGACAGACAGAACTATAGACAGGCAGACAAACAGAACTATAGACAGACTGACAGACAGACAGACAGACAGACAGACAGACAGACAGAACTATAGACAGACAAACAGAACTATAGACAGACAGAACTATAGCCAGGCAGACAAACAGAACTATAGACAGACAGACAGAACTATAGACAGGCAGACAAACAGAACTATAGACAGACTGACAGACTGACAGACAGACAGACAGACAGACAGACAGACAGAACTATACACAGCAAAATTTTAACTTTAGATTTAGTTTGGCTGCTGTAACTGAGTTATAACTGCCAGATGAAAAAAGAGAAAATGTGATCTGGTGGTGTTGGTTATGTTTTAACATAATCATTTTTGACCTGAAACACTGAACTCATTTAGAGCCTAATCTCTGAGTTAGATTTACTTTATTGGTCAGAGCAGCGCTGGCCTTGTACAGTATAATATTTTCAGCATTTTCAATATAATCCAAAGGACTTCTCATGTTATTCTGAAAAAAAAAAAAAAGAAAAGCAGCCATTCAGGCACACACAGACATCAAGAATCAGCATATGAATCTCAGCAATGGCGATAAACAGATCAACTCTGAACATTAGAAAACAAGCGACTAAAAAGTCACATAAAAACTAAAATAGTAAGAATAAAGGAAATTAACAAGAAAATTAACCTCATTATTTATTCATTCAGCAATGGATGATGGGAGCCATGAATGACTTTTGATTGGTGGTACCCAGAATGCACTGCAAAATGCTTTACAATTGTCACCATTGTTGAGATTCACAGGACGATTCTTGATGTCTATGTGTCTAAATGAAAAATTAATAAAAAAATAAAAAAACTTTTGGTTTCAGAACAACTTTAAGAAATCCATTTGATTACATTGAAAATGCTAAAAAAAAATATTGTGCATGCCAGAACAGTGCTGTTCTAATCAGTAAAGTAAACCTAACTCAGAGATTAGGCTCTAAATGAATTCAGTGATTCAGGTCAAATATTATTGTTAAAACAAAACCAACACCATCAGATTACTTATTCTCTTTGTTCATCTGGCTGTTATAACTGAATTACAGCAGCCAAACTAAATCTAAAAATATAAAGGTCAAGAGCCCAACTAAAGCAGACACTAATCTCCATAATGGTGACTTAAAATTTGTGCTTTTCTCCTTCAGTGATTCTGCTAGTTAACATCAGGTGTCTTCAATAATGATCAATCATCACTCAATTAATCACTTAATTATCTCATTAACTTTAACACTGCTTCAGTGTTACTTATAACACTCTGAGAGTGTGGCTTATATAAACACTGAGCAGTGGTAATTTAACAGTGGGGATTTTGCTGTGTAGACAGACAAACAAGCAGAACTATAGACAGACAGACAGACAGACAGACAGACAGACAAACAGAACTATAGACAGACAGACAGACAGACAGAACTATAGACAGACAGACAGACAGACAAACAGAACTATAGACAGACAGAACTATAGGGTGTGATTTGGACACACAGCCTCTGTGTGTCGACTTTGAGCGCTGTTAATTCACAGTATATTCCTGTAGGCTATTTTCTCGAATACGACAAATATAACCCAGAATGCATTGTTTTCTACGGTACATTACTGTTTTAATGGAAAATGGTATGATACTGTCAGAATATGGCCATTTACAGCAAAGGAGTGTACATGTCACATCACAGAAATTGTAGCTTTAAAAAAAAACATCTAATAATTTTACCTGCAGCCGCATTTATCCTGCTAAGTCACGTCTGAGGGTCTTTCCCTTGATGTTCTCCAGTGAACTAAATACAGGACTAATGATGCTGACATGTTTTCCTTTCTTTGTGTCACTTCTGAGGAAGAAACACGAAAGGATAAAAAGTTACTCAGATTTACAGTATCACTGGTAGAGGAAATGACAAATGTTCTTTTGATGATGAGAATAATACATTTAACTACATAGGACTACTAATCCCAATACAGGACTCGACAATAGGGACTGACGGTGTTGTGCCGAATTCGGACTCCCTGCCAGAATCTGACTGCCCTCGCGTGCACGCGCATGACGTCAATTCGTGCCGCCAGCTGCGAAAACAGACAGGCATCAGACACGGCGTAAGAAATTACATGATAGCAATTTGTGTGTTGATCTTTGATCCATAGGCGTCGATTTCAGGGAGGACAGTGGGGACGCGTACCCACCAGATTTCGTCATTTTGTACCCACCACTTAATTAAGACTTTTGGTTCGATTTTTTTGACCGTTTTCAGTGGTTATGAGGAGCAATATGAGAGAGAAATTTGGTAATCATTGTCTGACCCAACAAAAAAACATTTTAATATTAATTTTATTTTATTTTTCATGTTCGCATTTATGAGGGAAAAAACAACGTGTCAGTTCTCGGTTACGGATGTGAGCGCTCTGAAAGCGGCACTAAAAGACTGCTTTACAACTTTCACAGAGACCTCAAACAGAACAGCTGCCTTTCTTTAAATTTAATTTCGTTTTGTATTAATTATATCTTAATTTTAATCAATGTTTCATGAACCAATTGCCTGGATTTAATAAATAAGAAGTAAATATAGCAGAATCACGACATGGAGGCGCCGGCGAGTGAACTGGAGTTCGTCTCATAAATGAACCGAAACTCTGCGTATAATGCACATTCACATTCACAGCGTATTTAGACACATTTAGACGCATTCATAATCATTACTTTTACCGGTTCTTTGTGGCAAGCTTTATGCGTGCGGTCGTGCGCTTGAGTGTGGCTATATTACGTAAACGCTCATTATCTTGTAGGCTATATAAGTAATTAAATTAATATAAAGGGGCGATTTGTCCACGAATGACTTAAATGAACAACTAGCCTACTAGTCGACTAGAAAAAAAAAACTTTTAGTCGGAAGCAGCCCTTATTCCACATATTTTCGAACCAGGCAACAGGACATCTGTGTTGAGCGAGCGACCCTGCGGAATGAACGAGCGGAGCGGAATATTCAGAAATGCGCTCTCCACTCACGAGCTCTGATCGGAACAAACCCGAACCTCACTGTCTGCTGAACTTGCGCAGAAACATCAAAATATAACCAGCAATGTTTTTTAAAACTAAACACTATTTTAGCACAAATTATGAGCTTATTGGCGATTTTTTTTATAATTATTGACAAGAATTAGAATATAGTAAAAGTTTTTTTTTTTTTTTTTTTTTTTTTTTTAGTTTTGGGTGGGCCTGTTGAAAAGTGGGGCCGTGCCTGAGCTACAGGACATCGTCTTTCAAAACATAACCTGCGCGAAAGAGAGAAAAAAAATTTATGCGTCATTGTACCCAGCACTTCTGAAAAAGCACTTCCGAATGCGTCTCTGTCCCCAGCACATTTCAAACCAAACTGATGCCCATGCTTTGATCATGTATTTATTAGTTATTTGTCTTTGATCATGTATTTGACCAAACTCGTATGATTTACAACCTGGACTGTCTAGCTGTGATTTTTCGCTTATATTGTGTTTTTTACTACAGTATTATAAAACAGTGTTTTTTTAAACACTACAGTGTTTTTTGTAGTAAAACAATGGTTTAGTTTCATAAGGGTTGCCTACATCTAAACATGAACATCATTACTAAAGGGATGCAGACTTATATTTCTATAATTTATAATACTCCCTTATGTAAAATACTTATTATTGAATATGAACACTTGTGCTGTTTTCTAGGTACTCTACAGGATGAGATGTGTCTCCAGAATGAGTTTTATGAGTCTCTGACCCAGCTAAGGTGATATCAGTGAGGGGGGTGTGAATTCGACAGTGCTGCTAAAATCATACTTCCTTATGTAAAATACTTATTATTGAATATGAACACTTGTGCTTCTTTGCAGGTACTCTACAGGATGAGATGTGTCTCCAGAATGAGTTTTATGAGTCTCTGACCCAGCTAAGGTGATATCAGTGAGGGGTGTGTGAATTTGGCAGCGCTGCCAAAATCATACTCCCTTATGTAAAATACTTATTATTGAATATGAACACTTGTGCTTCTTTGCAGGTACTCTACAGGATGAGATGTGTCTCCAGAATAAGTTTTTTGGGTCTCTGACCCAGCTAAAGTATGAATTAAGCAGTACTGCCAAAATGAAAATAGTCAAAATAGACTACAGTGTCCTGATTACCCTTTGCCTTTAGGTAAATGTATATAATTTTTTAACTATTTAGAACTGATTTCAGGCAAACACTATTTTCATTGCCACTAACAATGATACTGTCCTTGGCAGACATACACAACCCCAATCATGTCATGTTACTGATCAGTTGCCATGGCAGTTTTACTAATCAGTTTACTTTTAGTACCACTTTTTCATCATATTTTTATAATTTCATTGATCTATTGTGAATAACATGTGATGGGAAAATCATTAAATGTTTTTATTTAAAGTTTACATTGGAACATCTATTTCTGATTTGGGTTTTTATTTAAAGTTTACATAAATTTTGTCGATTTGCAATAAAGATGTTGAGAAGTTGTGTGTCCCTAAGCGTCAAGGTGCCAAGCATGTGCCACACCCCACTTTGCTTGTTAATTTTCCTATTAAGTTTTAGCTCCACCCACCTAATCTCAAGCCAATTAGGACACTATCAGGCCTTATAAATTGCACCTGTGCCCACAGCACCTTCATTCTGGTGCACATGGATGCACTGTGCAGAGGACTGAGTTCTTCCTTTGTTTTTCCCTGCGTGTGTGTATTTGACCATGTAAGTGCTTATTTTGACACTTAATCATTATTCTGTATTAAGTTTATCCTAAATGTGTTTATTTTGCTGTATTTCTTGCTTAGGCATGTTCTTTAGTTATTTACATATGTATCTGAGATTATATTATGAGTAGATGACTTCATGTATTGTTTAAATTCCTTTATTTCCAGTGGATTTCATGTTGATTTCATGTTATGTTTATTGTGAACTAAAACATTGTATTTCTGTTCTTGTAGAAACCACACGCTCACACACATACATTCCTAATAAAGAAAGATGCCGTGTAATTGAAGTGACTAGACTGGATTGTTCTTACCGACACCTCCACTGGTTTTCAAGCCAGCCACCTACACATCTCTATCAATCCTCCTTTTCATGGTCCTTCGAGCCGGAGCTCATTGATGATCAGTGGATATGTCTAGTCACTCCCTGCCCTCATTGTCTCAGCATGAGCGCCCACGTCGCCAAGCTCAGCTCCCCGCACGTTATGATGATTTCATCCTACAATATCCTCAGCGGTCGCAACCTACAGCAGAAGCACCAGAACAACAACTGCTCCATCCTGCAGATATTCCTGGTACTGGTCCTCATTATCAACCCTGGAAAGAAGATGAGTCTGAGGAAGAGCCAGAGGAGTTGGAATTGCCCACGGAGGGAGACATTCAGGAGGATATTCCACACCCTTATTCACCTGTCCTATCTGAGAGAGTGCAAACCCCTGAAGTTGAACACCAACATACCTCTCCAATAGCTCCCATTCCTGATACTCAGACTGCACTCCTACAGCAATTGGTAGAAGAATTAAGAAATCAGGGTAGACTAATCCAGCAGTGCATGCTTAGGAGCAGCACCCACTCCTCACGGTCTCGCTTGCCATCCCCTTGCCCTGATAATCTTAACCTTCAATCAGCAGCATCTCCACAAGCCCATACAGAGGACCATAGGCCCCCTCCTCTCCTACTTCAGCCACAGCTTCCATCTCCTCTGCCTCCTGTAAGTCGTGCCCCTCTTACCCAACCTATGCCACAGTCGTTGCAGAGCACGCATCCTCCTGGCTGTGGTCAGTTTCCTGTCACATATCAAGCACCAGCCTCATATAACCCCATGCTCCCAGCCTATACACTGCCAAATCAACCTTTGCCTGGTGTTTTGTCCTATTCTGTCCAGCCGGCATACCAGCCTCTCAATGTGCAGCCCCACCACCTGACATCGGCTGCCCCTCTAAACCAGCTAGTTCCTCCTATTGTTCCCCTGCAGTTAAACCATAGGAGGGTAGAAGGTCCTTCTTTCCCTGATCTCACAAGAGAGGATGAATGTCAGTACATGATGTTAAAGATGGCCCTATCCAACTTGTTAGATCCAAGAGAATCAGAGCAATATAAATACCACATCCTATTGGATCATCTAAAGGTGGACCAGGCGAGGAGACTTGCTTTGGCTTATGTTTATGCCCCAGATCCTTATACTCGAGCTATACGAGCCCTAGATGAGCGTTACGGTCAACCTAGACAGCTTGCTTTGAAGGAGCTCCGGTCCATCATGGAGATGCCTGTTATTCGTACAGGTGATGGTAGAGGCTTGGACCAATTTTCTCTTCGAGTGCAAGCATTAGTAGGCCTCCTTCAATCCATGGGCCCTGAGGGTCTCTCTGAGCTTACCTGTGGCTCACATGTTGAGCGACTTCTAGAGAAACTTCCCCATGAGCAGTTCTGTCAGTTTAAGAGATGGATATGCTTGAGTAGACCAGGTTCCCTTTCCTATAACCTCCTAGATTTTTCCAACTGGCTACAACAAGAAGCCCGCTGCCAGCCTAGGAGAGAAAGGACCTTTCAGCCTATCCGGCAGAGGCCTCCTTCACCTCCTCACCCATTAAGAGGTACAACCATACTCCATGGTATTAAAACCTCCTCTCATATGACCTCCTCCAAAGCCCAAGTTCCCTCACCGAAAGTAATTCAGCCTCCTAACAACTTGGCTGAATCCTATCCAGTGTGCGCTTACTGCAATTCTACTGAACATCATGTCAGTAAGTGTGGTGATTTCCTCCAGCTCACCAAAGACCAGATAACTAATTGGATCAAGGAACAGAGACGTTGTTGGCGATGTTTACGAGATCACTTTACAACCCAATGTAACCTGAAAGGACGCTGCAGCCAGTGTAATGGGAAACACCTACACATCCTATGCAACGTTAATCAGAGGCAAGTGCAAAATCTATATCTTGACCACCCTAGTGACTGCAATAAAGTACTACTGAAGGTAGTTGAAGTGACCCTGCGCAGTGGAGACAGATCCTTAGACACTTATGCCATACTGGATGATGGGTCTGAAAGAACAGTCCTCCTTCACCCTGCTGCCCAAACACTTCAGCTAAAAGGTAAATCTGAGAGTCTACAGCTGAGAACCGTGAGACAGGATGTTCAGACTCTTAATGGAGCTTCTGTATCCTTCACCCTTATTCCTAAAGTGCATCCTAATAAGTCCTATGTCATCAGTCAAGCCTTCACTGCTGAACAACTATCCTTGTCAGAACATTCTCACCCGGTGAAATTCCTCCAGCGGCGCTACTCACATCTCCGTCAGTTCCCTCTCAAACAGCTTAATAGAGTAAGGCCACTTCTCCTTATAGGAGCTGATCATACACACCTTATCATCCCAACACAACCTGTCAAATTAGGCCCTCCTGGATCCCCTGTAGCAATCAAGACCCGGCTCGGCTGGACACTGCAGGGTCCTGCAAGAGATCTTTCTAGCTTATCTTCTACTTGTTCTCATTATATCTCCTTTAAATGCCCACCTGATGACATCCACCATAATGTTCAGAAACTATGGCAGATTGATGCGTTACCACAGAGAAGCATGAAAGCAGTGGTTCGGTCCAAACAGGATCAAGAGGCAATGCACCAGCTTGAGACCCAAACTATCAGGACACCTGTTGACGGCGTTCTACGATATGCAGCACCCCTCCTCCGTGTAGACCCCTGGCCCCCTCTGAAGGCCCCCAAGGAGGCAGTAATTTCCCGTCTCCGCAGCTGTGAAAGGCGACTCCTTCAAAATCCACAACAGGCAAAGAACTATACTGGTGAGATCCAGAAATTAGTTAATGCTGGGTATGTCAAAAAGTTGTCATCCTCTGAAATAGAAGATACTCCTGAGTCCTGGTTCATACCCCACCACAATGTGCATCACAATGGTAAAGATCGCATTGTGTTTGATTGCTCCTTCTCCTTCCGAAATCAGTGTTTGAACTCGCAGTTACTTCCTGGACCAATCCTCGGGCCTTCCCTCCTTGGAGTTTTGCTCCGTTTTAGGCAGCACAAGATTGCAATCAGTGGAGACATTAAATCAATGTTTCACCAGGTGCGCCTATTACCCCAGGATAAACCTCTCCTGCGATTCCTCTGGCGTGACCTGGACTGTAAAGTTCCCCCAACTGTGTATGAATGGCAAGTCCTCCCCTTTGGCACAACCTCAAGCCCTTGCTGTGCCATTTACATCCTCCAGAGGATCATCAAAGATGCTCAGGCAGATGAGTGCATTCACAATTCCATACACAGTAATTTCTACGTGGATAACTGTTTACAGAGTTTCCCCACTCCAGAGGAAGCCAAAGATCTCCTTAATAGCCTACGCACTACCCTCTCCTCTGGTGGCTTCGAAATCAGACAATGGGCCAGTAATGATCCTCAGGTCATCTGTCACCTCCCTCCTGAAGCCAGGTCAGAACAGACAGAGCTCTGGTTATCACACCATCCTTCTCTTGATCCCTTAGAGTCTACTCTAGGCCTCCTCTGGAACTGCCATACAGATACTCTCAGATACAGGCACAGAGCCATTGAATCTACTACTCCAACTATGCGTCATATTTACAGAGTCCTTGCTAGCCAGTATGATCCTCTTGGCTATATCCTCCCTTACACCACAAGAGCCAAAATCATCGTCCAGCACTTATGGGGAAAGGCACGAGAATGGGATGACCCTAATCTCCCTCATGATCTCTTAAAAGCCTGGCTCTCATGGGAGAATGAACTTCCTAACCTCTCCACCATCACTTTGCCTCGCTGCCTCACACCTCATTCAGTAGACACCTCCTTAACCACTCAAGACCTCCACATCTTCTGTGATGCATCAGAGAAGTCCTATGGTGCGGTTGCCTACATGCGCACAGAAGATTGTCAGCAGCAAGGGAATGTGTCCTTTCTCATGGCGAGGTCCCGCGTTGCTCCCAAAAAACAACTTTCCATTCCACGACTTGAATTATGTGCTGCCCTCATAGGAGCTCAGCTATTCAGTCTCCTCCAAACAGAGCTCACCCTCCATATCAGAAAGACTATTCTGTGGACTGACTCTACCACTGTACTCCATTGGCTCACCTCTGACTCTTGCCGTTACAAAGTTTTCGTTGGAACCAGGGTAGCTGAGATTCAGGAGCTCACTAAAGGCCAGGAGTGGTGTTATGTGGATTCTAAGAACAACCCAGCGGACGACCTAACTAGAGGAAAGCTACTTGCTGAACTTAGTAGGCCCTGCAGGTGGAACCAAGGACCTGCCTTCATGTTTCAATCCCCCGAACTGTGGCCCACTAGCCCTGTCATAGATCAGTCTGATGATGCTGAAGAGTGCCGTAAGCCCAGCTTCTGTGGTGCTGTATCTCTCAGTCCATACCCCTCCATCCCTGACCCTAGTCAATTTGCCACCCTCCAAGATCTCCTTGACTGCATGGCCGCATCTCTTCATGGAGCGGCAAAGCCTCCATCAGCAGAAAACTATCGTGATTCAGAGACAGCCATCCTAAGACAAGCCCAGGTGGATTCCTTCAGGGATGATTTAGCCTGCCTTCAAACCCAAAAGCCCCTTCTTCCTTCAAGCCGTTTACTCTCCCTTGCCCCAGAGCTAGACCCAGCATCAGGGCTTATTCGAGTTGGCGGAAGGTTACGGCGAAGTAGTGATCTACCCCCTGATGCCATTCATCCAGTAGTCCTGGACCCTGCCCATCCAATCACAACGCTTATAATTAAGGATTGTGATGACCACTTACAACATCCTGGGCGAGAGAGGCTATTCGCTGAGTTAAGGAGGCGGTACTGGATCCTGAGGGGTCGTGAGGCAGTAAAAAATATCAGCATAGGTGCCCGAAATGCCAACAGTTCCGAGCACATCCTATTATTCCCCAAATGGCGGATCTCCCTCCCGCTCGCCTTCGCCTGAACACACCTCCATTCTATTCCACTGGGATGGATTGTTTCGGGCCCTATACAGTAAAGATTGGCAGACGAGCTGAGAAAAGGTGGGGAATAATTTTCAAATGTCTGACGACTAGGTGCGTGCATCTTGATCTACTCAGTCACATAAATACAGACTCCTTCCTGATGGCGCTCAGGCGCTTTATTGCTCGCAGAGGTAAACCATTTGAACTACTCTCTGACAGAGGTACCAACTTCATTGGCGGTAAGAGAGAGTTACTTGATGCCTATCAATCCCTGACCCCTGACCTTCAGGAAGCTCTAGCTAAGCAGAGGATTTCCTTCAAATTCAATCCTCCATACGCACCTCACTTTGGTGGAACCTGGGAGCGTGAAATACGCTCCATCAAAATAGCTCTGGAGACTACCCTCGGTGCTCAAATTGTCAGTGAGGAGGTATTACGCACAGTAATGATTGAAATTGAAGGCATCTTAAATTCCAAACCCATAGGCTATGTGTCTTCTGACATTGCTGACCCTGACCCGGTGACCCCTAACTTGCTGCTGATGGGGCGGCATGATGCTTCCCTTCCTCTGGTTACATATCCAGACTCTGAGCTGCACAGTCGCCGTCAATGGCGTCACAGCCAGATCCTTTCTGATCATTTTTGGGCCCATTTCCTTCGAAATTACCTTCCCTCTCTCCAGTCCAGACAGAAGTGGAGCACAGATCATCCTAACCTACAACCTAACACTGTTGTTCTAATACTAGATCCTCAACTTCCCAGATCCCAATGGTCAGTGGGTAAGGTCATCTCCCTTCATTCCAGCAAGGATGGCCGTTGTAGGGTTGCTGATGTCCAAGTCAAGGACAGGACATATACAAGGCCCATTGCCCGCCTCATTCCTCTTCCTGCCCTGCCTGATCTCCCCTGATTGATCAAATTTGCCCTACAAATTTGGGGGCGGCTGTTGAGAAGTTGTGTGTCCCTAAGCGTCAAGGTGCCAAGCATGTGCCACACCCCACTTTGCTTGTTAATTTTCCTATTAAGTTTTAGCTCCACCCACCTAATCTCAAGCCAATTAGGACACTATCAGGCCTTATAAATTGCACCTGTGCCCACAGCACCTTCATTCTGGTGCACATGGATGCACTGTGCAGAGGACTGAGTTCTTCCTTTGTTTTTCCCTGCGTGTGTGTATTTGACCATGTAAGTGCTTATTTTGACACTTAATCATTATTCTGTATTAAGTTTATCCTAAATGTGTTTATTTTGCTGTATTTCTTGCTTAGGCATGTTCTTTAGTTATTTACATATGTATCTGAGATTATATTATGAGTAGATGACTTCATGTATTGTTTAAATTCCTTTATTTCCAGTGGATTTCATGTTGATTTCATGTTATGTTTATTGTGAACTAAAACATTGTATTTCTGTTCTTGTAGAAACCACACGCTCACACACATACATTCCTAATAAAGAAAGATGCCGTGTAATTGAAGTGACTAGACTGGATTGTTCTTACCGACACCTCCACTGGTTTTCAAGCCAGCCACCTACACATCTCTATCAATCCTCCTTTTCAAAAGATCTTTACAAAACCTGGAAAACAATTTCTTATAGGTTAAGAAATGTACAATGTAGTTTTCAGAAAAAAAAAGAAAAATAAATTAACTCAAACCTTACATTAAATCAAATGAATGGTCACAATAAATCATTGTGAGTATACTCCTCAAGGTTGACAAACTGGGCAGATGTAGTTTTTGTGTTTCCTTGAACGTTGAACACAGTTACAGTGAAACCAACGTGGGCACACATCACAGCCAATCTAAACATGTTGACAAACAAATTTTGAAGTCAAGCATAGGTATTTCTGTTATCCATATCAAACAATACTTACATGAACATTATTAGATCACCTTCAATTCATATGGAAAATTCAATAAAGGTTTGATAAAGGACAAAATACTTTCTTGGAATGCTTACCCAGTTAGTCACTTTTTTACCACTGTTTTTGTCCCCACATAGATGGCACAGGTCCTTAAGGTTAGCTAGTTGAGGATCATGCCAAGGCAAAATAAACAGTGTTATCATAAAACAAGTTCTTAAAACATCACAAGTTTTTACAAGCAAATGAATAATCACATTTTTACCAACATTGTTAAATGGTTAGGGTACCAAAGAATTAATGAATATTGGAAATTTGAAACTTACCAGTGTTCTGCAAGACACAAGCAGCAATATTCATTCTCAGGGCACCCACACTTTCCCCAGATGTGGAAAAGTGAAGTGACTGATTGTTTAAGAAGCATTCTGCAAACTAAAAAAGAAAAGTGATTATGTAATTGCGAATGATATGTTATCTATTTAATTTTTCCTTGATGATGTTTTAAGGCTGCAACACTGTCTTTCTTTATTAAAACAGAAGTGAGGGAATTCTAAAGAATGATGTCACTACTAGAATGATAATTACAAGAAAGTCCCCCTTAACTTCTATCGTCAACAGTAACACTCTTCCTAAAATCTCCTTCCACCTTTTTCAATGGAAGTCACCATTAATTTCAATATTTACCATTGATATCCATTTACCATCCAGGATGACCATCTGGTCTCCATTTATATTTACCTCTGGTGTTACACTAAGGAAAGAAAGTCATATATGGCATAATGATCCATTTTACTTACTTTCAAGACAAAAGGCCCACAGGAACTGCCATCCTGTTGGCATGAATGTGGCAACGTGTCACATCCCCATTTTGGCACGTTGTAGCCCTTCTGTATCATGAAGGACCTGTAATATTTATGATTATGGGGTAAAAACAAAATAAGAATTTCATTGTACATAGGTACATATGACAATAAAAATCTTGAATTTGGAATTTATTAAATTAAATAGAATATTACGAAACGCCTTTAGAGTTTCAGAAGATCTTGTTTAAAATGTTGATTTACCTTGTCACATTCTGACACCTTTTGATGTTTGTTGTGGTCTCTCCAAGAGGATCAAAGAACAGAGCCCTCTTCTCTTGTGGAATCATAATCTTAATAAAGATATTGCAAATGATTACAACAAAACCTTAAACGCTAAAAAAATATTGTATCCAACCACTTAAAAGATAATTAAGACTGCTTATAAAACATATAAACAGTACCGTCAGAGTCCAGTGCTGATTCTCGTTAATGACCCCAAAGATTTATTTGAATTTGTTTGGCTCCATCTGAAATTTCAGTTAAAATAAAATGAACATTTAATGCACAAGTATTTTGAGGTGTAGTGAGAAACAAAAAAAGCATTCCATGACCCAAGTTTGATTGCTGTTAAAAGAAATCTGACACTTTCTCCAATGTGACATGGCCCAGCCTGACCATTGGAAGACATTGCTACACTGGACTGTTTATTTAGAATCTGAAATTAATATATAATTAATATTGAAATAATAATAATTCATTAATATATTAATCAGAAATACGTTTTTCCATCATAACAATTAGATTTCTATTATCTGCACTTTACTTTAAATCATGCTGACCTTGAGCATTTTAATATATTTTAATAGTGTTGTTAGTTTTCTTGTATATTTTAAATAAATTATATTTTGTCACAACTGTGTCTTCCTTGAGTTGACAATGCTGTAAGAGGCTCTACAAATTGGATCATTTATATTGACAAGGTAACTCCATGACTGTTGCCCTAAGGTAAAAGTTGCGAGATACTACTTGACCCCCCCACACACACAAGATTACATGGAACCAAAACTCACATTACCTCTGTTGTATGATATAATACACAACTGATGTCTGTGTGAAGATCACTACATAAGTTACATCTATGTTAATCACATTTATATTGCAGTTTGCAAAAAGTTGTGTACTAACCTTGACCTTTGCTTTTTTATGTTTCCATATGTCGCCCATTTCATATGAATCAATGCACACAGCCTTTTTTGTTGAATCCTTGTTGTATTTTTGTACCAAAAGATACATATAAGCATTCATGACTTGATGACAGGAATAAATGAAGACATATTAGTTTCCCATAAGAAAAAAATATTCACAGAGGTGATCTGTTTAATGATGTTTAATGTTTCCTTTAGATGGACACTTTCATTTTGAACTTTGGATGGTTTTTCTTTGGACATTATGTGTTTGTAAAACATTATTTTTGCAAAATAATGAAATGTTGAAACAGTTTTATATGAAGTGGCTTCATTCACAAACTTAATGAAACTTAATGAAAAAAATTTCATTAACACACTTATATATAAGATGTCTTCTTAAAAATCTGTACAGTGTGGAAACCAATAAGAAAATACAAACCATTTCAGAAAAAAAAACACACATTTACTTATTTTGCCAACATAACATGTTGTACAAACATATTATTATAATGGCTAGATAAAAAAATAACAACCTCAAGAGACAAGAGGCCAATTTAAAATAAATACTAAACAACATAATGGTGAATTCAATGTGAACTCAAATAACCATAAAGCTAAACCACTGTTAATTCTCAATACTAACTTTTGAACATGTTTGACTTTTTTTAATTTTAAAAGTTTGCTTTTAAAATATTGTCACAATTATGTTCTGTCTAGTCGGCACCTGTTCTTTTTAGTCCCTATAATTAGTTTATCTTCTTCCACCTCAGTTTGGTCCCTTAATGAGGGGTTACACCGCACACGTCTGCGGCGCATTACGGCTGCGACACGGCTACCGGAGCTGATCGCTATGGCAAGCCAAGAGGCTTAGAAATACGCCATAGATTAATCGCGTTTAAAGCCAAACGCCGTCAAATACGGCGTTTTAAACCGTATTGGACGCCGTAAAAGACGCCGTTGTAATTACAAACGCCGTAAAAGACGCGCGAAATACGTCAATGACGCCGTATTTGATGGCGTTTTAGTGTGGATGGAAAACGCCGCTTTTTCCACCGTTCATCTCGCCATATGACGCCGTAAAAAACGCCGTTTTGGTTGCACAGAGCGCGCGCTATTTTACGGCGTTTTGCTTATAGTATAATGAGACACGCCCACTGATTTACACAGCCAGTAAGTTTGAACTGTTCTCTCCCAATCAATGATGAACTGAGTCAGACCAGACGAATTCAGCACGGATCATTTGTGGTAATCCAATTCGTATGCTCCCAAGGAATTATTATTTTTATGTAAATAATCTAAGCTAAATAATAAACTGAAATTAAATAAAATATTAAAGAACATTCAAATCAATAAAGCAAAATTAATAGGATTTTCACATTTTAAAAGGGTGTTACACAGGGCTTAATTTTAATAGATCGTTTCACTCAGGGGAAAAATGTCAAAAAGACAGCAAAGTTTGCTTAACTTTTTCAAATACGCTGGCCAGTCAGATCCCAAACAAGCAAAAATCGTTTCTGCTGATCAAGAATGTGTAGACCATGGTAGAAACAGCAGTATAGACATAATATCTCGTTATTTCGCCGTAATAAGGGGACATTCTAATCTACATTAAGCCACATTAAGCGTTCTTATAATGGTTTTCTATGGGGGGAAAATACTTAACGTGTAATTGCGTTCTGGGCTCATCTGATTTTTTTTGTACATAGCATAGCCCACTTTGTAATGATTTTAGTATCATAATGATTAATAAATGCACGCACAATTATCCGTGAACTTGATTTGAACAAATGCCTTTTTAACTTGTGCATGCAAAATTCAGAATTAAATAAATGTGCAGCAATTTGTACAAATAGAGAGTCTGTAGGCCTACTATACTGTTGTAGCCATTAAATAAGCGCATTTAGTTTCATATTTGTTAAAATATTATAATGTTATTTTTTCCATTTATGTTGATTTATGAAAAGTGAACAGCACGAATAAGATAGGATGCGCAATATGAGACATGGAGTGGTTCAGACATGATTTTGACCACTTCATTAAGTTTTGATTTGTAGAAAGCCTTTCTTTAAAGTGAATTTCGTTTTGTATAAATTGTATCTTAATTTTAATCAATTTTTCATCAACCAATTGCCTGTATTTAATGCCTGGATTCAAATATAATGGGCAATATAATCATGGAGGCGCCCGCGCGGTCACTTGCATTGCACGTTAACTGGAGCGCATCTCATTCTAACTTAACGAAACTCAGTGTATGCCTCACAAAGACATGAGAAATACATCAAATACACAAAGCTTGAAATGTCTTTAAACGAAATAATTCAAAAGAAAAAAAAAAGAAAAAGAAAAAGGCTACTCTCTGATTATGTAATCCATTATGTGTATTTCTCTCTAGGCGCGTTCACTACGGAGATGGCGATCGTCAACTTCATCTTTGCAGCAGACAGTCAGAAAACACCACTAATAAAAATCAATGCATGCGTCACCGGATTTACAAATGCACATCTTGCTTGTTGCACGCACACATATTATGTCGAAATAACGAGATATTATGTTGATATAACATTATTATTAATAATAGTCTACATCTTTTATTTGATTGTTGAATGCTGAATGTTCCGCTTGTTCAATTTAATAAAACTTTAATTGTGATCATTAAAATAACTGAATATTAAATATTTAGTGGCCAAGTTTTGCGCAGCTCCCCCTGTCAATGATCTAGCACCCCCTCAGCACATGCGTTCAAAATTCTCTGGCGCCGCCCCTGCAGAGAAGCTTGTAATTTTTTTTGTTCCGTTACCTCTGTGCTCCGGAACCTCCCACTTTACAAATTAAACACTGTCACAAAACCAGTTGAGAAACAGAGAGTATAGAGTTATGGATGTTACCCTGTTTTTTACCTGTTCACAGAAGCACTACAGGTGAATACGATGACGATGACCTATTCTATTGCTGCTATTTTACATGCAGGCTAAAACTAAACCCCTGGAATTTTTTTTTTTTTAATGGGTCACAGTCACTTGTTCATTCTAATTTAATTTAATTTTAATTTACCGTAACATAATCTTGTCGGTTAATGAATGGAAGATCGCGTCGGTTGAAGGTGGCAGGAAAAAAACCCCGAAATGAATCCAGTTTGTTGATAAAAAAAAAACATTTCTTATTTCCGTTTAGTTTAAGTTTTTCAACTAATAGTTAGGCTATATTTTCCTTTATTTCAGGTTTATTTCGATTAGCATTTAAATGTTTTTAATAGTTTTAGATTTACTTAACTAACCCTGCCTGGGTAAAACATCGACAGAACTGTCAATATTCCAACTCTTTCAAGCCACGAATTTTTACAAATATTCACGAATTATATAATGCCGGTCTGGGACACAATATTAGGCCAATCACACTCATCCAGGCCAATTAACCTACAGCTATTGTTGCAAGCATAATTTACATTTATTTTAAGAATAATGACTCAAATGTGGGAAAGAAATAACTAGGCTATGTTCTTTTTATTTATTTATTTATTTATTGTCATTTGCCGAGTTTGCTCCCTTGCACCTTATGTTTTATCTTTTAAAATGACGGAAATTATTTCAAAATTCGTATTTTAAAAACGGCTTTCACTGAACTTCTATACCCACAAACGGTTGACTTTTTTCCCCAAGTCGTTTATTTCACTATGAACTGGACGATCGAAAGGGCAAAATATTTGAATCTTCATTTTTCAAAATATATTGGATATAACGAAATGTAATAATGTTAGGCTATTTAATGAATATATAATCAATGTAATATGAATAAAACACGAATTTAATTAGCCTACAAAAAGCGGAACACTATTTAATTCTGGAAGGAGAAGCTTATAGACCTACCAACAAACCTGCCACATTTTTTAGAAATGGCAAAAAATACATTCGTCTTATTTTTTATTTTTTTCAAATAGGCCTATTTAAAACACAAATTCGGCGTCATTGACGTATTTCGCGCGTCTTTTACGGCGTTTGTAATTACAATGGCGTATTTTACGGCGTCCAATTTAAAACGCCGTATTTGATGGCGTTTGGCTTTAAACGCGATTAATCTATGGCGTATTTCTGAGCCTTTTGGCTTGCCATATCCCAGAAGCGGCTCTCCGCGCCGCTTCGCTAAATATAGGCGCCTAGTCTATTTTTGACGGACGCGCGTCCAAGTCGCACCGGAAATACAAAATAAAAGTAAAAGAAAACATTGTCAAATTCAAAATAAACACTCTGTGCAAACTCCCAAACGTATTACACACCAATATCCTTGGTAGAAACCATAGACTGTATGGTAGAAATCCAAAAATCAAAAAAAACCACGTCGGACAGGCAAATCACGTGGTCTTGCGCATCCACTCGCTCCGCTTCTGAAATGCTCCCGGTGTGAGTTGGCACCGCGTGGAGGACGGAATAAAACCTTGTCGCAGACATAATGCACCGCAGACGTTTGCAGTGAAGCAGGTTAACAGACTGTACACTGCAAAAAGAGATGTGTCAAAAGACAACACATATGACTGTGTAGATAGCATTTTGACACATTTTGTGTAGATTTTAGCACACAATGTGTGTTAAAATGTTACTCTGGATAGAATAGCACTGGGTGGAGGGCAGTTTGTGTTTATGAAAAAAATTATAGGTATATTTTATATAGTATCGCATAAAATACTCTCAAATAAATAAAGGAATACATTCAAATAAATAAATTAAATCGGTAACACTTTACAATAAGGTTCATTAGTTAAAGGCAGGGTAGGTAGGATTTTTCTAAAAAAAAAACATTCCAAATTTGTTTAAACTGTCTTTATATACCAATACATAATTAAAATGTAAGTACTCTGAAAAAGAAAGTATAAAAATCGAGTGTCTGTAGACCTCTCACGACTGTTGTAAACACAGCTCATTATTTCCATTCACTCCACCCCCTCCCTTCTGGGCTCCTTCCAAAGCCACGCCCCCAAAACACATTGACGCCAAACGCACAGGCTCAGCTGGAAGACGCATCTATTATTTACCTGAGACGAGTGGAGAGGAAGGAGCGCAGTGCATGCAGTGACATCATGTCAGAATCACATGTAATCAAATACCTAACTTTATCACTATGAATATAAACAAATATGATGGCTTTTAGTACTCACTATCAAGCTAGCATATCGATACTGGTAAAGTTTAAAATATATTTTGTTTGATTCGGTAACGAGCTATATTTAGGCTATAGGTAACGAGCTATATTTATAAGGCAAAGCTAGGTTGCATTGATACACGTTTTTCCATTACCATCAGTTAAACTGTGATGAAGGTGAATTTCGTGTAAGAGTCATAACATATACAGTGTTTTGCATGTAAGAGTTTCCATGATGAAAACATTGTTGACTCTGATGAGGACTAACGTTACACTCCGGTGACAAGTACCGCATCGTCGGTTCGAGGACAGGTCCACTCCGGGGTCGAGGGCGAAGCAGAGGAGGTCGTTCAAGAGTGCGGGCAGGGTCCGAGGAAGTAGTTTAGCAAAGTAGCAAAGCTGGCATTGGTACTTATTGCTGCATTTTCTCAGTCATTGTGCCGCAAACTCCTGCTTACTCGGTGTAGTGAGCTGAATATTTCCGGGAACGGTGACATGTGATGAGTGCACGCAGGGCAGCGCACGCAGTGGGGCGCGGGCACGAGACATGAAGGCATCTGATTGGTTCTTTACACTCGGACCGAGTGGCAGTGATTGGTCAGAGTTTTTACTGTCCTGAAGCTGCTACAGAGGTCTGATTGTTTTCATTCCTTTTTCTGAACACATAATGTATTGACTACTCTCAGGATGGAAGGACCATTTCACCCAGTATAAAAAAAAGTGTTTCTGAACAGGATTACCTACCCTAGCTTTAACTACATTAGTTAACATTAACTAATAATGAACTGCACTTATACAGCATTTGTTCATCTTTGTTAATGTTAATTTCAAACATTTACTAATACTTTATTAAAATCTTGGTAACATTAGTTAATGCACTGTGAACTAACATGAACAAACAAAGAACAGCTTTATTTGTATTAACTAACATTAACAAAGATGAACAAAAACAGTAGTAAATGTATTGCTCATTGTTAGTTCATGTTAGTTAATACATTTACTAATGTTTAATAAAGGAACCTTATTGTAAAGTGTTACCATTACATCTTAATTCATGAAAACTAAAGCCAATCACATCATGCCTCTTTTTCAATGTCTTTTTCAAATGCTGCTTTCACTTGTTAATAACCATTTATTAATAACTTTATTTCTGTCAGATGTCTACAGAAGCTCTTACTGATAATTAACAGGTTTTGGTGTTGACGATTCATTGAATGTTTCATTTAAAGTCACCAGAATCGTGATTAGTGTCAGCTTTATTTGACTCTTGACCCTTGACCCTTTAACATTAGTTTTCTCTGATTACTGTAAATGTGTAATTATTGTAACACATTTGAAACAGCAGAAATAATCATGAGAAAAATATGCTCAGATGATAATATTATCATCATGGACATGTAAGATTGTTAAGCTCAGCAAGAGTTTAATATTTTAAAGATGAGTGCAATATATAAAATATGATATTTAAACAGATTAGCATATTGCAATTACCTTAAAATTTAATTTTAAATACACAGTTTGTACAGAACCTTACAGACTATGGTATCAAACAAACATCAAGAATCAGCGTATGAATCTCAACAATGGTGACAAACAAAAAGCTTCATGCCGCAATGCATGCTGGGTGCCACCATAGTACAAATCTCATCAATGACTCCCAGCATGCATTGCGGTATGAAGCTTTTCATTTGTCACCATTGTTGAGATTCATACGCTGATTCTTGATGTCTGTGTTTGACTAGTTTTTTGCCGCAGATTAAAATTTTCAGAAAACATTTTTTTTGTAAAGAGAAAAATGTCCAGGGAGTTCAAAAAAGTTTTTTGAAGGTGCTCTTTGGGGTCGGGAATTCAGTGAAATATGGTAGAAGAAAATCCAAGGCACTCTTCTTTAGAAATGTATAAAAAGCCTTTATTTGACTGGCTATTTCATAATAGAAAATTAAAAAACCATGGGGGAAAAAACAACCCACGCGTAGCGGCACAAACAGCCTTCTTCATGGTATGTTTTACAATCAAACAATTTCCTCTTTTATAGGTGCTAATTAGAAACACCTGAATGACAAATTCCATGCACATACAGAGAAGATCCACTAGGAGGTTATATTGCAAATTACATCAAAGAGAGAAAAAGGAAGAAGAAGAAAAAAAAAAACATATATACATACATTCACATACTCATACATACACATATATATATATAAAAAAAAATATATATATATATATATACACACATATATATATATATATATATATATATATATATATATATATATATATATATATATATACATATATATACATATACATAACAAAAAAAATTAATAAAAAAAAACACTGTCTATACAACAAAAAACATATCACAAAAAAGGACTAAAATCTATTTCTTCATTCAACCCAGGGTATACTGTGGCCTGTAACTCATATATGTTTCTCTCTGTAAAAGTAATTTTAATTACCACGAATTACGGTCACCACCCCGAATACTCTTTTCGATCGTTTCTAAACCCTCAACGATTAGGCCTTCTGGATTACTATTGTGCACATTTTGGAAATGTTTTGCCATAGGGTAATCTAAATGAGCTTTTCTAATAACATTTTTATGCTCCGATACTCTGTCTTTAAGACGTCTCTTGGTCTGGCCTACATAAAAGCATCCACATTTGCATGATAACCTATATACCACAAACGTGGGGTTGCAATTAATGAATGCCTTTATGTTGTACCTCTTATCAGTCTTGAAATGACAGAAGTCTTTGCATTCTTTAATACTAGAACAATGGTTACAAAACCCACATTTGTAAGTACCTTTTAACTGTCTGTTAAGCCAAGTGGTCTGTTTTTTCAACACGGTCTCACCCCTTTTCGTCACATACTGCCGTTTGGTCATTTCCCCCTCACGTCCAAAAGCCGACGTTGAGGGTACCCCCTATTCGTCGCTTGACAACGGAGAGGGTCGTCCGATAGATTTGAGTGCAAATCCCTCATCTTTGAATTCTGACGAAATGGGGTTACACATCCAGTGGTTTGCCTGCGCTGGAAAGAATGGTTTTAGGCGACTGATTTTATGCTGCAAATGTGTATTTTGCAGTAGCGTGCAGCGCATATTGTTACAATCATTCATTGGTGCGGTGAGCATACATTTTCGTGGTCAGAAACCCTTGTCTGAATGGGTATCACGACCTTTTCTTTTCTCTGTTTTATATCATTTTGGGCTACTTTAAAATTACATAATTACAGGACTTTATATTTGCTGTATGCTTAACACATGCCTTAATTTAGGTGGGATATTTTATAATTTTAGATCACATAGTTTGATCATTTCCCCCTCACGTCCATATGCCGACGTTGAGGGTACCCCCTATTCGTCGCTTGACAACGGAGAGGGTCGTCCGATAGATTTGAGTGCAAATCCCTCATCTTTGAATTCTGACGAAATGGGGTTACACATCCAGTGGTTTGCCTGCGCTGGAAAGAATGGTTTTAGGCGACTGATTTTATGCTGCAAATGTGTATTTTGCAGTAGCGTGCAGCGCATATTGTTACAATCATTCATTGGTGCGGTGAGCATACATTTTCGTGAGGCAGAAACCCTTGTCTGAATGGGTATCACGACCTTTTCCTTTCTCTTTTTTTATATCATTTTGGGCTACATT
This sequence comes from Scardinius erythrophthalmus, assembly GCF_964197995.2. Taxonomy (NCBI): domain Eukaryota; kingdom Metazoa; phylum Chordata; class Actinopteri; order Cypriniformes; family Leuciscidae; genus Scardinius; species Scardinius erythrophthalmus. The sequence goes on along the minus strand of NC_138235.1, from coordinate 6,963,992 downwards.
AAAATTACATATTTACAGGACTTTATATTTGCTGTATGCTTAACACATGCCTTAATTTAGATGGGATATTTTATAATTTTAGATCACATAGTTTGATCATTTCCCCCTCACGTCCAAATGCCGACGTTGAGGGTACCCCCTATTCGTCGCTTGACAACGGAGAGGGTCGTCCGATATTTGAATGCAAATCCCTCATCTTTGGATTTTGACGAAATGGGGGTTATCCATCCAGCTGGAAAGTATGGTTTCAGGTGATTAATTATGCTGAAAATGTGTATTTCACAGTAGCGTGTGGCGCATAGGCTACTGTACAATAATTGGCGCGGTGACCATACATTTTCGTGGGGCAGAAATCCTTGACTAAATCGGTATCACGACTTTTTCTATCTCTCTATCCTTTTTATTTATTTATTTTTTTAAATATAATTTTAGGCTACATTAAAACGACATAATTGCCGGACTGCATATTTGCTGTAGGCTTAAAACATGCCTTAATTTAGGTGGGATTTTGCCGATGGTATTTCAATTTGCAATTGCTTATACTATAGTGATCCTATAGCCTACAACTTTGCTTTTTATGCGACAAAAAAAAAATAGCCTACTTTTATAGAACTTTCTTCTCATTACTGATTATGATGTTGTATTAAATTAAACAGCCTACTGCAGAAATGTTTTTATTGCTTAATATGGACATATCCTTTGGCAAAGTGATGGATGCATTCTGGGAAGTTGTGTGTTTAAATGTAATATACCCGTGTTTCCTTCACTTAGACATTTATGCTGACCCCTTTAAAATTATATAAAAAAATATTATAAAAAAATATTAAGACTGTGCTTTTTAATTATGCTTGATATTTTGGCGCAATTTTGTGCAACACGTCACTGTGTGCGACCATCGCAGAAACCATTGCCCAGCGCGATTCCACCACGGTAAGTCGCTTACAATAGTCTCATAAGAAAGAGAAATAAATACAACAGTCTCATAAGAAAGAGAAATGAATAAGCATTTACACGGCCAAAATTAATAAAATTACGAGTTTATAGGCTAGCCTATATGCCTACAACATGTTTTTTTTTATAAACTCGTAATTGTATTAATATTACATATAATATATAATATGACGAGTTCAGATGCAAAAGCCTTTAAGTGCCATCTGAAATTTTCTTCTAGAATTCTAGAATTTTCTTATTTTTTATAAACTCGTAATTTTATTATATATATATATATATATATATATATATATATATATATATATATATATATGACGAGTTCAGATGCAAAAGCCTTTAAGTGCCATCTGAAATTTTCTTCTAGAATGGTCATTTTTATCATGCTTGTATATTTAAGTTTAATAATTTCACTTAAATGCAATGCAAATTACCTATTAATTGTCATTTAAGTGAAATTACTCAACTTAAAAATACAAGCTTTATATACTGTAAATGATCATTCTAGAAGAAAATTTCAGTTGGCACTTAGAGGCTTTTGCATCTGAACTCTTCATATATACAGTGTGTGTATATATACACACACACATATATATATATATATATATATATATATATATACCGGTAGGCTATACATATACACAACATTTTTTTTTTGTGTGGAAATAAACTCAATTTTATTTTGGACGTGTAAATGATTATTGGGGGAAAGGTTATTGGGGATATATAGAATTAAAGCAGAACAAGGATGTGTTCAAAATACTTCTGAATAATGAATAGCCATTCATTTTTTATGATATTGTGATTGCATGAATGAACAAGAGCAGGATTTGCTTAACTTCTTAGTCTAGTAGTTATTCATATTGTAATATGTAGTTTGGTGATCTATTCTTTTTTGATTTGTTCTTCTCTTTCTCTGCAGGTTCCTTAACCATCTGAGTGGTGGTAGCTTTTTAGAGGGACGGAGGACCTGGGTTGCTGCCTCTTCTTCACTCACTGTAATCAACTGAAAGTGTAAAGGTCGGGATCAGAGAATATAGATTAATTTGTTGGTGTTGTTTTAAGTACATCATTTTTACCAATTTAATGAATATAGACTGGCATAATACCTGGTTATTGCACCAAATTAAATTTGCAGGAGTCTGCACAATATAGGCCAACCTTTAAAATAAAGATTGCTGTTGGCATGAGGTACTGTAAATCAAACTTAAGTTTTGTGAGGAATGTCAGTATTCAAAGATGGTTTATGACTACAGGAAAGCAAATAGCTCGCTTGGCGACTTTGTTTCACACCTTTTCTGCACTTAAATAATTTGCCAGCTTGCAAGCATCCAGATCTAGTATTGCCTTTGATAATGTTAGAAAAGTGATACGTTAAGCATAGCCTACTGCTGTATGACACGTGCTAATAGATTGACTAGCTCTGTCTTTCTTGTACTTACTGTATGTGTGTTTGGATCCCTGTATGATATTTAATATTTATATTTTTTGTATGTGTGTACATTTTAGAATGACAAAGCCAAAATTCAGGCCTTGCCCAAGCTGCCAGGTCTGTCAGCAGGCCAACCGCAAAACCTGCAGTGCTTGTTTTGCCACACTGCCAAGCAAGCGGTTATTCAAAAAAATTAATGATGACTGGGGCCAGAGGGTCATCAAAAACAAAAATGCATCTCGGGTGGTGGCCTCTGCCCAAATAGCTGTAAGTAAAAATGCTTATGCTTCATTAATTGAGTGGTAATCAATATTAAGCCCAAAGTACATACAGTATTTGGTATCATGTTTGTTGATGGACAGAAGACATAGCAGCCATGCTGTGTGCTGTGTACCAGGATTCACATTCGTGCCTGGATGTTGGAAGTTGGCACATCTTGTCAGTATGAAATTTGAGTATGAACAGCATGAACAGACAATCGTTTAAAAACCACACCATACTGTACATCCCTATTAAATTGCTTTGGCAGCACACATGATGCTCAAGTGATAAATGTACATCACATACAAGTTGCTCTGATAAACAGTTTGTCAAAAAGCTCTCCTTACACAATATGTAAAGATACTTTCATTTTATGCAGGTGTACTTCTGTTGTGAAAAAAAAAATCTTGAAAATACATTGGTGTATGTACATAAGATGGAAATATTCTAGACTACACTTATCTTTAAAATACTTGTGTAACTGATGGCAGGGATAGCAGGGATAGGGATGAACTATGAATCAAATAGTAGCTAGTTTATACACCAAGTAAACTGCCCTCTGTTTCTGATTCAAAGTCAGTGTGGAGTAGACGCCATCTTCATTACTGTAACAACATCTGATTAATTATCTTCAAACAAAATCGAGCACTGACAGTTGCAATTTAAGAAATACTCATGAATTAATATTTCTGTGTATTAATTTTACAACATGTCTTTAATAATACTTAACACTTGTTGAAAGTGTGAACAAATATTTTTTGCCAGATTAGGTCTTTAAATTGTAGACGGACTGCCATATATGTAGTAATGTAGCAATATAATATATTGGAAATGTGTTAATTATTTTGTTTCATTTCAGGTCCAAAAACTTTCTGCCTTGGGCTATATGCCCATATTATTTATAAGCCAGAGGCGCAAGGGCACAGGCAAGTTGATGGCAGATGTAGTCACGCATCTGCCACCAATGCAAAAACACACGCCTTTCTTAACCACAGGGCTTAAAGTATTCCGGCACCGTGCCGGATCTCCGGCGTGCGGCCGTGAGGAAGAAAAATAAATAAATTTGAATCTTGCATGCGGTTTAATATTTTCGAGTCAATTGATTTCACCTACCAATCATATGAAAGAAACGCAGCTCTACTAACGTTACAAGCCTATCAGAAGCAGAGCAGGGCGGGGCCTGGCAACACAGTGTGATTGAGATTTATACGTCACGTTAACGTTGTGGGGGAAAGGAGCGCTAGTTCATGAAGCTTGGGGATGATGTCCTGCACGGGCGTAATTTCCTATGGGGACACTTTCCAAAATCCCGTTGTCCTCCCCACCCCCACTCAAATTCGTTTGTTATGATGTTTAACCGCACGCCGTCATTGACACGGAGGACTCGGAGCAGGACCGAGCCTGTGTAAAATAGCTCACTGAATGTTCTAATGAGCGAGTAACTTAGCGGTTGCAGGCAGCACAGACAGCGATGAAACGCCAGAAACAACAGGTAACGGTACGTGACTTTAATGTCATCATGGATGAAAAGAAAGAAAGGAGAGGTGTGAGTTGGTTCAGTAAATTAGCTCAGGTCAGGATAATCATCTTTTCTGTCTACACCTGTTTATAACTGAGCTAACGTTAACATATGCTGCTCCTTGGTAACTTCAGACTTGGCTAAATATTTCATTTGAATATTTAATTAAATATTCTGTGTAGCTTACAAAAAAAAAACCACATTCTGTGTAGGCCTACCATGAAAACGAGTCCACTTTAAACCGCAGCATTTTCTGTCAGCAATGTACAACAAGTAGCCTAACGTTAGTGCTGTCAAAGTAAACGCATGCGATTAATTTGTCCAGCTTTAACGTATTAAAGTATTTATCGCAGCGTCTGTTCTTTCTGTCATCCTTTGGGTTATATGATCATGCTCTCCTTCACGCAAATGTTTTAAACTATCAATGCGCGAGAAGACAAAAGAGAACGCGCTGTCAGTGAATGAATGTCCTCCTGAAACACACACACACACACACACACACACACACAGAAAGACGCGCGCCAGTATCGCATTCGCAGTCGACAGCGCGCCATCGAGTTCCCTTTCGCGCTTGTACGAACCATAACACACACATTTAGGCTATGTCAAAATGTCAGTTTTGTCGAGTATCTTCACAAGAACAGTAAAATGAGTTAAATACAATCTTAAATAGTTCGTAAAGAGTAGAGAATGCGTGAGATCCTGTCAGCAGCGGCTGGTAAGTGACAGCAATTCTCTCTGTTAGTAAAGTTAACCAAAGAACAATGGGAACAGAGAAAATTACTAACTGCCAAACGCTTAAGGATTAATCTATTTTTCATTTATAATTTATGCAGTGCGGACTGTTTTATAAACGTATTCAATTTCTATATTCACATTGGTTAGACAGGTAAGATACAGGCAAATATTACATTTATTATGGGTTTAAGTGATGATTGTTTTAAGTTTACTTAAATTAAAAGTTGTTATATTTTTTTAAGCCTAATAAATGTTTCAAATTTTGGACAAAGAGACATAAGTAGCTATATCAGTGATACTGGTCTTTATTCATAAAAATATGCCATTAACATGCTTGAAAATAAATGGTGCCAATGAAGCCCAAGGCACCGCACCGCACCGCCACCCCCCCACCCCCACCCGCGCCTCCCAAAAATTTTTCAGGCTCAGGATTTTTTTTCACTTTAACCCCTGTAACCAGCATGAAGAGGGCATATGACTTCATAATCAAACTGAATGGTAAGATAATTTTATGTATAGTTCATTAGTGTTTGTTGTTGATTTCCTTGACAATGTGTACTGAATTTATATTTTTGCAAACTTCACAACAGATGTGCCCCAGCCCCAGCAAGACCAGCCCCAGCAAGACCAGCCCCTGCACCTAGACCAGCCCCAGCAAGACCAGCCCCTGCACCTAGACCAGCCCCAGCAAGACCAGCCCCTGCACCTAGACCAGCCCCAGCAAGACCAGCCCCAGCAAGACCAGCCCCTCCACCAAGACCAGCCCCAGCAAGACCAGCCCCTGCCCCTCCAGCCCCAGCAAGACCAGCCCCTCCACCAAGACCAGCCCCAGCAAGACCAGCCCCAGCAAGACCAGGCCCTGCCCCTCCAGCCCCAGCAAGACCAGCCCCAGCAAGACCAGGCCCTGCCCCTCCAGCCCCAGCAAGACCAGCCCCAGCAAGACCAGGCCCTGCCCCTCCAGCCCCAGCAAGACCAGCCCCTCCAGCAAGACCAGCCCCTGCCCATAGACCAGCTAATCCCACAAGACCAGCAAATTATTACACTTGAACTGTTTACGATCGACTCTCAGGCTCAGCAGCCTGTGGAGCCTCTACCACCCAGGAACAGACAAAGTAAGTAATCTTGCATTGCACCACATCTGTAAATTTATCCTATGTTTTTTTTTTGCAATCTGCATAATATAAAACAAGTTACACAGGGGGAATTTCACCTCTTTTAATTAATTAAGCCACTCCTCCAAGATACTGAATATAAAATGCTTAACCTTTTTCCCTTGCACCTTAAGCCCCACTATCCAAACCAAGCCAAGGCAGACGAGCCCCACCATCCATTCAACGTCAACTAAAGAAAAGACAAAGTAAGTAATCTTGCCTTGCACCGCATCTGTAAATAGGCTCCATGGTTTTGTAATCATTGTATTAATATAAAGTTAACCAATGTGAATTTCACCCCCTTCTATTAATTAAGCAACTTCCCCAAGATACTGAATATATAATTCTTAATCTTTTCCCCTTGCACCCCTAAGCCACAGGTACAGGAGCCACACAAGCCCCACCCGCTACCCTGGCCAAAAAGAAGAAAACAAAAAGCAAGTAGACATTCTTATATTTGTTAAGTGTTGTGTATATTTGTTTCTATTCTTTGCACCCCATGTGTATATCAGCAGCCATGTGTTGGGTGTAAAGGTGTTTTTGCATGTAGCCCCCTTTAATTGGACCAAACTCAGGGTGTATTCACACTTGGTCTCTTTCAGCCCTCAAAGTGAACTAAGAACAGTGACTCAGTGATATATGAACACCTCAAGCAAACTCAGACCCATTTGAAGTGAACCAAACTTTTTTTTGCCTTTGTCATTTAAGGTTGCAAATGCAGTCGACAGACAATGTATCTATACGATAAGATATTGGAAAGACGGATGAATGGGGTAAGATGTAGAACCACATTTTTCATTAGGCTGTCTGATTATCTCTTGACTCATGTCTGTCTCATCTTTCAATCCACATGAGACAAAACGGTAACACTGAGCAGTAGTTATCAACCCTCTCACAAGTGCTACCCCTTACGAAAAAGAAGTATACTTCAAGTTAATTTTATGAAGTATACTTAAGTAATGTTCAAGTATATTTGTAAGTATACTTTATGTAGTAAGTATACTAATATCAATGTGTACTTGTAGTAGATTTGTAAGTGTACTATTTCAATACTGCTTGGGACTAAATTGGCCCACTTTTAGTATATAAAAGTATACGTTTAAGTGTACTACAAGTGTAAACTAAGTACACAACTAGGTTTCTTTTTTTTAATGCATCTTTACTACAAGTGAATTTATAAGTATACTAGTAGTTTACTATTTTAATACCAGCAGTACATTTTTTAGTTAATGAAAGTACGCACTGAAGTGTACTCTCAGTAAACTACTAGTTTAGCAGTTTATACTGCAAGTATACTTGTACGTTTTCTTTAAGTGAAGATAACATTATACTATTTATATATTATTTTGCACTTGCAGTATACTACTATGTTCAAATGTAGATATTTTTTATACTTGAAAAATACATTTAACTGTACTTCATGCTTTCTTTTTTATCAACACTTGAATGTCGGTAAGTTTCATAAAGGCAACATTTTAAACAAAGAATTTGAGAAAATCACATTTTTGTTAAAGACTGCGCCTTAATCAGATTCAGAATGATGATCAAAACAGGAAAACACAAATGGAGTAGATCGAGTCCAACAACCCCAAAGCTTCACAGTCATGTGTTACGCTTCATTTCATTTGGTAATATTAAGCAGTTTTGATTTACAAGCTTTTTAATGTTTGATGATCACGTTATTTTACATTTGAGTGAATAATCTACTATCACTTGGTTCAGCTTCTTCTTCTCCTGTGTTTTGATCCAGAGTTTCTGTATTAGAAGATGTGTCATAGCGCATTCTACCGTATAACAGTCCTATCCTAACATGGATAGCTGGAAAATTCAGTCAATGGTGGTGAAAGAGTAAAGTAGAATTAAAGTAAATTCCGATGTACCGATGCCAGTGGACTAGCCAACACAAAATTTCAGATATGCAGAATTAGAAACATATGGTTTATGTCAATATTCTAAACAATATTTTCGCAAGTTTCATAAGACTATATATGAAAACTATGTTAAAAAAAAGTTTGTTTATTTATTAGGCTACTCGATCAAAACTGTTAACAAAACTACAAGCCAAGTATACTTTGAATACTTAATTATACTTTTAAGTATATCTCGATAAAAAGATAGAGTACAAGTACAGGCCAAATATAATTGGACTTTTCTCTCAGTATAAGTCAAGTGCACCTAAGTGTAATTAAGTGTATTTCTACGAAGTACATAAAGTGTATTTATAATTATATAAAATTTAGACTAAAAGTATACTTTCTTATTGTTTAAGGGACATACTGTAAATCCTAAACAAAAACAACAATGCAAATGGAATGCGACAACAGATTCTTATTTTTTATTGAGCTTACAAAAAATACATAAGTACTCTTGTTAACTAAATGATGTTCCAAGTAAGAACGCCAGTATAGAGAGCTAAGTACAACATCATTATTTGAATGATAAAATCATTACAGTAACTTCACTGAACTGATTTTGTGTGTGTGTGTGTGTGTGTGTGTGTGTGTGTGTGTGTGTGTGTGTGTGTGTGTGTGTGTGTGTGTGTGTGTGTGTGTGTGTGTGTGTGTGTGTGTGTGTGTGTGTTTTTCTGCAGGGGAAGGCAGCAGAGGTCAAAGTGCGCTGGCTACCTTGCTCTTCCTGGTAAGTGATGGCTGATGTCACTTAATCCATAACCACACACGGTATTAGTGTTTTAAAATCTGGTCCCTTTCAGACTTCAAATTGAACTTTGAAGTGAAAGTGGGACTGATAATTGTTTTGGGCCCAAGGAACTATCTAAGCATACTCGGATCCCTTTTAAAGTAAACTGAACTGAGACCACATGAGAACATGTGCACACCAGCCTTCAAGTAGTCATCTGGCTCAAGTTTGGTCATATGACATCTGAAACAAATGCATTCTAACCTGTTTGCCCTATACATTTGCTAATTCTATTTTGTTTATTTGGGTTGTTTTATACGGTGTTTGCCAAACAGCAGTTATATTTCCCATTACGAACCAAATGTAGTCCAATTAAAATGGCCTGTGAGGTCAAATGAACCAAGAACATTTGTGTTCTTTGTGTTCACATTATGAGTTCACTTAAAGATGATGCAGATCACTTTCTAGTCCACTTCAGCTCTGATGGGGTCTTAAGCCCAATTCATAGTTACATGTAGATGTGACGCAGATGCCTTTGTGGTGCCATTGCGTCTTTGCTGACCCCCTCTGCGACCAACATAGAGACCTTTAACCACATAATTTCTGATGTGGTTAACCCGATGCAGAACTTCAAAGGGTTGATTGTAGGGATGACTGTGTCCAAGCGACTGAGTCCAGTAGTTTTCACTTGGAACAAAATGACTGCTGTTTGACAAACGCCATTTAAAATAAACCAAAATAAATTATCCAACAGAAAAAGGGTAAACCTTTATTTTTCAGCTTCAGATGACATATCTTCCAACTTGAGCCTGAAGACTAGTTGTGAGCTGTAGGCTGTACTGTATGCTGTGTGTAAGATGACTTGTGGACTATTTACAGTGGCAGAGTCTGGGAGGACACCTGGGAGCCGGCCAGCAAATTCGCCTGATGACCTGTACTATTACTAATACTATTACTACTACTTATACTGTTGTACTATTTGTTTTGTATATATTTGTCGATAATTAAATTCACAATTGTTACATTTTATGATTGGTCTGTCCAATTCATTGACTGCACTGAATAATTAATGTGTCATGACTTTGTACTGCATTTGATGGGAAAAGTAAGATAGTGGAAAGTTGCATGTAGTGACAGTCAAGTCAAGTCACCTTTATTTATATAGCACTTTTTACAATACAGATTGTATCAAAGCAGCTTCACATTGATAACATGAAAATAATACAACAAAGTTTCTTTCTAAAAGAAAATTACGTCCTCGTCCACCTTAAGGCAGATTAGCAAGCCAAAAGCCAATGGCCTAAGGCAACCAGAACAAGTACCACATTGACATTATACTAACTGATCATGTACATTTTAGTCAGTATTTATGGTAATTTTGGAGCAAAGTAAATGGGCTCCTATCCCTGGTGATAGATGCCTCCGTCATCAGGATGTATTACTGAAAGACTGCATCCTTTTTTACCTCTGATCGCTTGCACACAGTACTGTTTTTTTTTATCATGGTTGTCTGTTCAGAACAATTATGAGAGTTATTAAGACATTTCAAACATTCCCAATGAAGAGAAGAGGCACATTTATCAATTTTCATCAATGGTACATGGGTCAGCAATGATTTTTCAGGTCAAGAAAGAACTATGACAATTAATATGAAAATGAATTGAAATCACACAAATATTTTTTTTCCTCCTCTTTGTCATCAATCAACATACATTATGTGCATGACATAAGGTACATCTGAAGTCTGATGTGCATAAGGACATCAGACTTCAGAGACCAGAAAGACTGGAGACATGAGCCTGAGAAATCGTTAAAGCCAGGAACATTTCCAGCTTGGCCATCAATATAATTTTAAAGTCTAATGTTTTCTTGTCATAAAAACCAGGGAGAGGTAGGTTTCCTATGTTTCCCTGACAATATGGAACGTGCCAGGACACTGAGGACATCAATCTGGTCACCCTGGAGTGACTTGACTGTGGGCGGTTTGTAGGCCTATGACAGTGGTAGGAAATCTAAGGCCTGGCTGTGCAAGGTGGGCCACATGTGGACTGATGTGCTGTTTAATCTGGCCTATGTCTTCATGATCAAAGGCCTCTGGTCTTAATTCTCAGGAAAATGTTGCATTATTCATGAAATACCCTCAGTCCCCACTTATTCTAACCTTAACCAGAGGTGGACAGTACCAAAGTACATACTTGAGTACTGTACTTAAGTACACTTTTTGAGTATCTGTACTTTACTTGATTATTATTTTTTTCTGGAAACTTTTTACTTTAACTTCACTACATTTGAAAAACAAATATCATACTTTTTACTCCACTACAATTCTGTCAAGGTCCATGAGTAGAAAGTAACATAAGTCAGTGGATGATTTTGGTTGCAGGGGTTGCATTGTGGTTGGAAATGAAAGTCGGGTTGACTGATGTTGGTTTCTGACGTGAACCTGATTTTCATTTTCAACCACAATACAACGTCTTTCCAACGTTGGAGATCAACGTCAATCTTACATTGGATTCTGACATAAACCTGACATAGATTCTGACATAAATTTTAATTTTCAACGTTGGGTTTGGTCTTCTAAATGTGACTTTTGTCACTTTTTTGGAGCACACTAGCTTATAGATAACAGTAAGGTTAACATATTCATACTAAAAGCCAAAAAAATGTAAATAGGGCAATATTTGAGGGAACAGCCATTTGGGTGTCTGAAACCATTGTGGACGTTGAGTGCACTTATCCAATCTTACATTCAATCCCACTACTGGAACTGTGTTCAAGAAATAAATGTGATATTGGTATGAGGGTAGGCAGACGTAGATTCAGAGGCATACAGTACTTTAAGTATTACATACAACAATAATAAAACAATGCATTGACATTTACTTTTTACTTTTGATACTTAGGTATTTTTAAAAACGAGTACTTCTGTACTTTTAAAAATAGGTCTTTACAACTTTTACTTGTAACAGAGTAATATTTGACCAGTAGTATCTATACTTTCACTCAAGTAAGGAAGTTGTGTATTTCATCCACCACCAAGTATGAGCTCTTATCCTTAGGCATAAGATATAGGGGATCCCAATGTAAACTAAATATTTCTAAACTATAGGCCTAATTTAAACCTACCTCAACTACAAATTTTAATAATGTTGCTTGAGGCTGCAGCAGTTGTGCAATAGCTTCATGATATAATGCATATAGGGTGTGTAGGTTGTGGATAGGTTGAAAGATGAGCAATAGACTGTGGCTTTGATGTGCTTCAGTCTGGCTACATATCACTTTGTTTATGTTTTTTTTATTGTAAGTATATGTCAGATGTATGATAAAATAATATGTTAAGTTTTATGTGTGAAGTATGTGAACTCAAGGCAAATATCCCTCTGGGGACAATAAAGGAGGCTATCGCCTGCAAAATGGGCTTCATGATATGTAAAAATGTAAACGTTGTCGTAAGACTATAGCAAGCACATCATTGGAAAGGTCTCAAACCTCAACAGTAACATATGTCAGTCTGAAGAGGATACATTACTCCTGATTTGAATTATTGACCTCTGCTCTGAACCTTGAACCCAGTACATGTTTGTGCAGGCTTGTCATTTAGCAACAGTATGTGCTGCACACAGGGCCGGCTCTAGCCCTTTGGTTGCCCTAGGCAAGATTGAGTTTTTGCCCCCCCCCACCCCTCTTTATAAGAAAATAAGAAATAAGAAAATTGATAAGTGTCAAGCCTTTATTTGTTTTAATTTTGATGATTATGGCTTACAGCTTATGAAAACCCCAAATTCAAAATCACAGAAAATTTGAATTGATATGAATTGATATGTCATAAGCTGTAAGCCATAACAAAGTCTTGAAATATCTCACTTTGCATGTAATGAGTCTATATAATATATTAGTTTTACCTTATAAGTTGAATAATTGAAATAAATGAACTTTTGCATGATATTCTAATTTTTCGAGTTTCACCTGTAGTCACTCCAACACTTCAACAAGCAAAATATTACTTAAATGATACACTCTAATAAATTGCACATACAAAAATGCTACAAAGAATGTTCATTGATGAACAAACAAAAATGCTCTAATAGTCACTCCAACACTTCAACAAGTAAATTATGACTTGAAGAATCAACTGTAAATTGTAAATACACAAATTCTACAAAGAATGTTCAAGGATATTTACCAAATTGGATTAATTTAAGCAAATTATGACCATTAAACTGGTTTAACTATACCTTCTACAAACAAATGTGCTATTATGGATAATGTATGTACCACTACAAAATTAAAATATTTCAGTTCTTTTAGTTCTATCTCAAATAATAAAATATTAACAGTTGTTTCACCTTCAAAGTAACTAGCAAACTATAGCTTAGTGACAGCAATGAAACGTCCAATATTAGGTGATGTAGGCAATACTAAGTAAATTTATTTCATTGGACACCTTAATAGCTAAGATGAGAAGACTTACTCTATACTGAGCTTTATTTTTTATCTTCTTCCTTTCTCCGTTTTCGTCCCTGTGCACCAGAGGTTTAGACCGCTTCATTTTCGATCAACGCGCCAGCAGCTGAGCACTTCCCTAACGTAACGTAACGCAACCCTCCCGCCCCCCGCCAATCCAGAAATGGTAGACAAAAATCATAAATTCAATCTAATAATCAGGTTGACAAGTAATTAAATGTGTGGTTGAGGGGGCGCCCTTTGCCCTTTGATCATGTTTAATAAACATGTTTTATTTCGCGTTTCGTTCTAATTTTATGATTAATATGGGAAGGGCGACACTAGAGTGCGTCCGCGCCCCTAACACATTTGTCGCCCTAGGCAACCGCCTAGTTCGCCTATAGCAATCGCCGGCCCTGGCTGCACACATAGGACCAGCTGTTATAGAAAGCTCTGGACCTTAGCTGTCATGCAGATATGGTCTCCAATGTTTAATCACTGTCAAATATGGTAATAAGCTAGTTTGACCTATTTAACAATTCAATTTTTAAAATCTGATGAGACCAGTGTGTTCCCCATCCCCCCCAAAATTCTACACTGCCAACTTCTACTTATGAGAAATATACCAATATATTTCAAAACTACAACTTCACACAGAACAAAGTTACAATGCTAGTGTTACTTGTAGTTCTTCCGGGCTGGGTGGTTGGACTTGTTCGACGACTCTGTTTTTCTGCTGTCTGCTGTGAATGGGCTCCAACTACACTCGAAAAGTTTAAAACTGAGCAAAGTGTTGTTGCTGGTGATAAAACCACTGATTAAATATGTACATTGAAGCTATACTGGTGTTAAAAACCCCCTGACCTGCATTGAGGGATATGGGATTCATAGAGTATGTGACCCGCTCAGCCCACATTGTAGTGTTCTGTCTTACAGCATACTGTAATGTTTCACCAATAATAATACTGGAATGACATTATTAAAATAATGTAATGAATACCATGATAACATCTAAATAAATGTTGATAAATGTAGCATTATAGTTTTAAAAATATCAATAATCAAATCAATCCAGCTTCCCTGGCAATAAGACAGAAATAATAACATTAAAAGAAATACATATAAACCATATGATCTCATGAATAAATGTTATCTATGTATCCATGTAAGATGTATCTAGGAGATGGAGGAAACTGTCATGATGAAATGTCTTCCCCCTAGTATAAACACTGTACTTAAGACGACACACCACATTTTAGGCTTTTATTAGCTTATACAACCACAAAACAACACACATAGCTCAGACACATAACAAAAATCACAAATGCAAAAAGTGAAGAGCATGTCAAGTGATTACAAAGGCCTGGTAGGGACTGACCCTGTGATACATGATGGGCAGCTATGGAGTGATTTGCAGTGGTGGTAGTGCAAAAGTAAACATTGCAGGGATTTAATCAGTGCAAAGCTGTTTAATATTACTAAGGAAAAAAAGAGTGTAATAGTATTGCTTAACAAAAGCAATACAAAGAAGATCAAATAAATAGAACAACAGAAACTTAGGCTACGTTTACACGGAAACGATCTGAAGAGAAAACGCAAAAGTGATCACTTTTTATTCTGCGTTTAGACGAGCGTTATGAGGGGGAAATCTGCGTACATACGGTGACGCAAAAGTGTGTGAAATTCAATGTAGTATGCACTCCAGGCGGCTAGGTGGCAATGTGAAGCACTGATCGGTGCCTTCACTGTCTAGCAGACTTTTGCATTTTTACCGTTTAGACGGAAACGCGACGGTGGAGCGTTTTTAAGATTTCCACTCTGGAGGGTGGTTTCACTTTTTTGCGTTTTTAAGCCCCAAAAATGCCGTCGCCGTCTAAACGAAAGGCACATCTGATAAAATATTTTTACGTTTTCACCCGCGAGCGTTCTCGTGTAAACAGGGCCCTAAATATATTTATAAAAAAGATTATACAAGCCAACAGGGGTAAATGTTGGGACCACGGCCCAGAATGTGTGGAGGGGCAAATGTAGCCTGTAAGACAGTGAAATGGATAGTGGATACTAGACAATAGAGAAAGTGATGTGATGGCTGGCGCAGGGTGAGACTCATGCTGAAAAGTCCATTTCTCCCCTAACCTTTTCTGTGACATTGAGTTGCTGGTTTGCCCTGGGGACAAATGACCTCCTCGTTGTTGAGCATGACAGAAGACTGCTACTGCAAATTATCCTCAGTTTGTTAAATGATTAACCTCAGCTCCATGCCAAACACAGAGCCAGCTTTCCTTACCAACCTGTCCCAGCTGCCCTCTTCTTAATGCTGCCTCCCCAGCACACAACAGCATAAAAATAGGACTCTGGCCATGTTTAGTCTTGCTCAGAGTCACTGCTGGAATGGTACTCCTCAGAATCACTTTCAAAGTTAATTTCGGTTTCAGTCAGAACTTGAACATAACATTTCTTCGCATGCTTTGCCAGGCTGTTGCTTGCTTCTTTGTTCTTCATTGTCAAGCTCTGTAGACCTCGGATACCATCTTGAAGCAGACCCCACGTCTTACCTTACGTTAAAACACATTGAGCCTTTATTAATTAGAAACATTCAGAAACATTGTAATGTATGCCAAGTATAACAAATACATACCTGATGTCACATTAGAAAGCTGGGATGACATCTGCTTCAGGGTGTCTGCACGGGTGCAAAGAGACTTCCAATGTTTGTTCATCTCAGCTATAAGAATCCTCATCTCCTCCTCAAGTCTCCTTACTGCCATCACAATGTCGAACGCTTTCCTCTTTGTCCTTAGATCTACAGAGTCTGAAATACATAGATGAAACATAAGTCAGTTGTAATTAAGATTAGCATTTCAATATTTTCTGGGGTTACAATCGAGCCATGACAGATTTTGTCCTACTATGTGACTATTTCACAAAGTCAATGGAATTGTGTACATACCACCGTGTGTAAGCTGCCATGGCCAAACAATCTCGTCAGAAAGAATGGTGTCCAATGTCAGTTGTTCTGCATTAGGAACCAAGGTGTTGTACTTTTCCACTACAGAAGTTAAGATTTTTTTTTCCTCCCTGATCTTTCGGCGGATTCGGGCACGTCCTTTGCATCCGTCACTATCCTTATAAAGACGCTGGGACCTCCTCTTAACACTTGCCACCAGCTCCTCTATGCGGTTGGCAACAGCGGCAACATCAGCATCATTTGGGGATGTTGTTGCTGAGAGGAAGAAATTAAGAGATAAGAAATATGCTTCTTGATTCCATGAAAAAATATTTTTGGTGTATGAGCAAAATAAAGCCTCAACAATCTTTTCATATTTCTCTGTAACTGAGAGGCTACACTTGTAGCTAAGTTTGAGTATAGTTAGGTTAGCTAGGTTCTTTATTGTCCCCATGGGGATAATCTTGTCCACACGTCATCAGCAATCAGAGTATGTGCTCTTTGACTACGATTACAATGAGCCTCTTTGGAATTGCAGCCAAGCTTAGTCAGAAGTGATACATCAAGCACCATATCAAACAGTATAAAACAGTATATCCTACCTTCTGCCCACTCATTGACATCAAAGATCCACTTCTCCAGTTGACTGTCTGAGATGTCCATTACCGTTTTCATGGCCTCCAGGTTATGCAACTGGCCTTGCAGGGCTATTTTGGCCTTCAAACATAAATGACAATGAGGGAAACGCCTACAACTTTGACAATTGTTTATAAGGATTGTGAAGTACCTTCACTATTAGAAAACCACATACAATACTAATTAAATATACAGTATATTCGTATATATGTGGACTATGAATATATGTGGTATGAACATTTAATATTTTATTTTACAATATCGCTATGCATTTTGCATAAGGGAAAACTGGTGTCTTTACCTTCCGATATCGGCGGGCAAGGGTAGAAGCCAAGTTGTCAAACTTTTGTTGGTTCCAGCGCATGGCCATGATCGTCAGCATGTCTATGCGTCCTGCAAAAATAAAAAAATATGAGATTATCACCTTTCTTTCCAGTAGCAGTAGGAGAAGAAACTGTGCAGACAATAATAACTTACAGTACTTTGGAACTATTAATCTGCTGTCTTGTGCCAGTTGATTACTGTCCCATGAAAGGGTTGCACAGGATAGTGAAGAAATAGCATGAAACAGTGGCGCAGGACAGTAGTCAAATGGCTTAGAGCACTATGGCAGGACAGTAGGTGAATGGTACTCTGATGTGTATTTTTTATATCGCACTGCCCTTCCTTATTATCCTCACGTCAAATAAAATAGGATGATGGTATTGTAATCGATCCATCCATTTATGTTGAATATTCTGAGCTTTATATTTTCAGAGTCAGCATATATGCATGAGCTCAAAGTGGCTCACCATTGTCATCAGGATAAAAATTTACTGGTTACCTTACCTGCTTTTGACATGTGCTTTGTCGTAACAGCAATCCTTGAGAGGAAGGCGTTACACTGCTCCACCTCTTCCCCAAGAGTCGAACCAGCCCCCTCCTGATATGCTCCACTCCATTTTACCTTTAAAAAAAAAAAAAAAAAAAAAAAACTAAGTGGCAACAATATTATGCAGGAATTCAGGGAAAGAAAATGTCATGGACAATCATTTTTTCTTACCTCACATTTGAAATCATGAGCTTTGGCATGAAAAACAGAAAGAAATGGCCTCATGGTGAGGAGATCCTGAAGCTCAGGGCATTTCTCTGCCACTCTCTGGAGGCAAGGCCAGTACTTGCATGCCACATCCATTGCAAAAAATGTAACTGGTTTACAGGCCATTTGCTTTTGGAGGTACAGGGGGTAGGCAAAAATCTCCCCCCTGAACATATTGAGGGCACGAAGCAGAACCCCATGACGACATACAGCGAGTTCCAGGCCCTCCTCGTCTGTTTTTCCTGAGGACTTCTGAGACGTTTCACGCGCCGCTGACCATTGCCCTCCACAGACACCTCTTCCAGAGACCTAAAACATGGAAGATGGTTAACAGTCCAAACTTGTTCAAACAAAGTCCTCTGTAGGACGTGGTGTTTTATAGGTAAATATAGTGAAGTTGTGCAAGTTTACATGACTGGTTGATGTATGGACATAGTCCACGAATTTTGCGACGTCATCATCATTCGCGATGAACACGCCATCAAAGATGGCTTTTTCCTCCGATCTAAATAAAAGAGATACATATTAACTTTAAATATTCATATGATTTTGAATTCACAGCAGTTACTTTCAAAGTAATGGACCGTCAATGCACACACAGTACCTTGCTGCACTCTTGAATCTGTAGTGCTTACGGTTTCCATCAACGGATACTGCAAGCATGTCTGGGCTGCACGCTGGGCAGTCAAAGTGGTCCTCCTGGCATAATTTTTCCACTTCGAATCGGACAGCTTCCCACTGCAAGAAGCTTTTCCGGAAGCTGTCTGCTGTGATGTTTCCGCTCTGTTTCAAAGAAGAGTTTAGTAAAAGAGAACAAAAGACAACAGTAAAACGGATCAAATTAAACAATATACTCACTTAAGTAAAATGTTCTAAATGGATGCATTTTGGGATGTTTGTACAAACTTTGTTACCACTCCTTAGAATACATATCGAAGGAAATAAACAATGTGTAAACTTCACTCATACACTATACACTGGTGTATTTGGGGGACCTGGCCATTAAACATACAGGATAGTTTGACATTCAGTCTAAATCTAAACGCAAAGAGAGCTACAACGGCTTCCATACTGTTTAGAAGTAAGCCTGTGCAATGTTTAGCCCATTAATCCAAGGGAACACTTCTGGGATCAGGAAATGATATTGGGGAGAAGATGTCAAAGTCAGTAGCCATTGGAGTTGAATTTGAGATCTTCAGAATGACCTGTTTTTTCATAAATGTCTCAGTGCAAACTGCTGATGAGAGAACATGAGTTTATGGTTGTCTATAAAGGGTCTAATGGCTCTTTTCATGTGTGCTATCATCATCATCATGCCCTCATAGTATTATATATGGAGTTACGAAATTATTACCACAAATACTTACACGGCCAAAGCGAACAGTGCGTTGATCCAGCATTCTAAGAAATGCTTGGCTAGACATCCCTGGTGCAGCCATCTTCAGCTCTTCAAAAGAAAAAAGGACATCTGTTGCGTACACAGTTGAATAGTGAGAAGTGGCAGGCCAGTAGTCATTATGGATCAGGTCATCCACTCCAGGACTCCAAGTGGCTTCACATGCTTTGCATATAATCTGAGGCAATCTGAGATCATATCGCCCTGGAAAAAGAAGAAAATATATACACAAAGTTAATTATGACAGACCAAAATTTTGTAAGGCACTCTATTGGAAGTCACACTTTTGTCAGGAAAATGAACTATCCCCATTCAAACAAAGGTTAATTGTTTTCCTCCACATAGATGGGCCCAGCCAATCTAATCAACACAAAACCTATTGACACCTCTGGATTTCCATCCATGATAAAGAAAATCAGAGAAAAATCAAAAAGAAAATTCGACAGAAGTGACCCCCACCTAAACCCATAAAGTTCTTCTTACCATTCATTGTAACCACAACTATGGACTGTCCTGCGATGACACTGGACGATACTTGTAGACAACCGCATATTGTCTCTGGCATCTCCAAAGGAACAAGACGCTCTTGAAAAAAAAAAAAAAACACATGGATGAGAATTAAACAATAACATTTATTTACTGGAAACTATTTTAAACAAGATGCACTTGACGGCTTCATCGACCTATCAGAAAACAGCATTTCAGTCTAAGAATTTGACTTAAAAACTACAACTTACCACACTGGGTTAGAACCCTCTCCACAACACAAGTTGTGGGAGGCAATGGATGAAAAAATGCATGTGTCATCGTATCCCTGTTGTGGAACACTTGACCTTGGTGGACCCTGACATCACACTGGCCACAGAGGAATGGGTGTGGTCGGCAGTCACAACAATGGATAACGGCTGGACCATTTCCACAATGTTGGCAGATCCGAGTTGCTGCATGTTGTCGAGCCACCATGGTGTTGACCAGTCGGGGTCTCTCTTTCTCCCAACACCCTGATATGAGGCTCTTTCGAGTCGACCAGTCTGCTGAGGCTTGAAGTGCCGTTTCATCTTCATATATGTCCTCCTCACCCAGTGAGCGTTTAAGCTCTTGAAGGAAGGACTCTGTTAAAACAATGCACAATATTTAAAAACAGTAGTTTATTATAACAAAAGAGAATAGCATTGAACAATTTTATAATAAATGAACATACTGTTTTGAACCAGTGAAGTCAAAATAAATAACACACCTGCAGTAACGGAAGGAAAGTCACTGGTCATTTCCGCACTGGTTTCCGGAGCCCTGACATGAGAGACACCAGTCTTTCGACTCTGGCTTTGACTGGGACCTGCTGTAGCAAAAAAACAAAAAACAAAGCTGTTGCTTTTTACACTCAATGACACAAACTTAACCTGATGCTAGGCACAGGTACGTAATAATAACCTCAGATATATTCTAATTCAGACCCATGACTTGTGATTATGCTGTATACCTTTCCAAGTCACAAAACTAGATCTGGAGTCTACATTTTAATAAACATTAATGTAAAAAAAATCGTACCTGCTTGTTTCCGGGATGATCTGGGCCTGCCGTAAATAATGTTTCCATTACTGTCCCTCTTAATCCACCTAACATCTTGCTTGCTGTTTGATGGCCGGCTGGTGGACGGATTACTGGTGGAAGGCTGACTGGTGGATGGTTCTGCTTCCTGCATGCCAATGAGCTGTTGGAGGTGAGCTTGATGTTCAGCCTGATCAACAAGGTCACTCATCTCATTCAGGAGACGGTCCATCTCATTATCAGACATGGCACAAAATATAAACACACAGGGACAAAAACAAAACAAAAAAACAACAACAAATATAGAGAAGGGGGGGGGGGGTAAGACAGCAAGAGAGAGAGAGAACGTCTCGGTTACGGATGTAACCCTCGTTCCCTGAGTAGGGAACGGAGACGTTACGTCGGATGACGACGATTGGGGTTTCGCTTAGAAAGCCTCTCACCTTCGAGTATATAAAACGAGCCAATGGCAATGAAATGCCATGGGTCTGCGGAATTTGCATAGCGTATCTCCGCCCACCGCAGGGGGTATATAAGGAAGTACGCTGCAATATGCAGATATGTCTTCGCTGAGGAGCCGAGACTGAACTCAGGCGTTTTTCAGCGATACAGCGGAAGTGGCAGGAAGACGTAACGTCTCCGTTCCCTACTCAGGGAACGAGGGTTACATCCGTAACCGAGACGTTCCCTTTCGTGGTCACTCCGAGTTACGTCGGATGACGACGATTGGGGTTCCAGTCTAATCACGCCACCTCGGCTGTCATCCAGTGCCCTGCGTAAGTCTGAGCTCCCTGTTGTGAGAATAGCACGAACGAAGGAGTCCTACTTAACACAGGAATACCAAGGTACACTGGGAAGCATATCTCAGGAGAAATATGCAATTATGCCCAACCATTAAGGGGGGGACTTGAGAGACACATATGACCCAGAGGGATGCATATGGGGTATCACTGAGGTGTCCAGCCGCAGGTGGAATATTTAAACCCCAGGGGTGGCAAGGTGGCTTGCCAAGGGAAAGACACACGCTCAAAAGAGACTTATAGTGGAATACACATGTGGGGGTCGCCCAAAGGGGGGACCATGCACATGGAGGCACCTAGTCAAGCGCAAGAGCTGTGTTATGGCAGATTGGCATAACTCAGGCGTTGACGTAACCAGTGCTGGAGGAACTCAGAGCTTATCAGACTCACCTGAGAAGATGATCGCACGTATCCCGTCCGTGGAGAGGAATGGCGAGCAAGCGAAGACACCTGAGCAGAATCTAGTACCGGCTGGTTGAAGCGAGTACATGAGAAGAAACTGGCTCTACTCGGAGATTATAGAATCTCTCGAATGTGTTGGGTGTCGCCCAGCCTGCAGCTCTACAAATGTCTGTTAGCGAGGTGCCATGCGCTAGAGCCCAAGAAGAAGCCACACTACGAGTGGAGTGGGCTTTCACACCAAGGGGGCATTGACGACCTTGCTGCTGGTATGCCAAAGCAATGGTATCCACTATCCAGTGAGATAACCTTTGCTTTGAGAGAGCCTTTCCCTTCAGCTTCCCACCATAACAGACAAAGAGCTGGTCTGAGGTCCTGAAACACCGCGTTCTGTCTACGTAAGCACGAAGGGCGCGTACTGGACAGAGCAGTGCCAAGGCTGGGTCTGCCTCCTCCAAGGGCAGCGCTTGCAGGTTCACTACCTGTTCTCGAAAGGGTGTGGTAGGAACCTTGGGCACGTATCCAAGCCGGGGTCTCAGGATCACGTGAGAGTTAGCCGGCCCGAATTCCAGGCACGCTTCGTCAACCGAAAATGCCTGCAGGTCCCCTACCCTCTTGCTGGAGGCCAATGCAACCAGGAGCGCTGTCTACATAGACAGGAACTTAAGCTCCACTGATTGCAAAGGCTCAAATGGAGCACTCTGCAGGGCAGTTAGAACCACTGAGAGGTCCCAAGAGGGTACGAGGGGAGGACGAGGAGGATTTAGTCTCCTCGCTCCCCTCAGGAACCTGACGATCAGATCGTGCTTCCCCAAAGACTTACCATCGACTGCTTCGTGATGTGCGGCAATGGCGGCAACATACACTTTCAGGGTGGAGGGAGACAGCCTTCGCTCCAACCCTTCTTGCAGGAAGGAAAGCACGACACTGATCGGGCATTTCGTGGGTTCTTGATGTTTAGAAGAACACCAGTTGACGAAGAGGTTCCACTTCAACGCATAGGCATGTCTCGTGGACGATGCTCTAGCGGAAGTGATGGTAGCCACCACCGCAGGTGGTAGGGTACTCAAACCTGCCTCGTCCCGTCCAGGAGCCACATGTGGAGGTTCCAAAGATCGGGACGAGGGTGCCATAAGGTGCCCCGTCCCTGAGAAAGGAGGTCCTTCCTCAGAGGAATTGGCCAGGGAGGTGCTGTCGCGAGGAGTACTAGTTCGGAGAACCAGGTCCGGTTGTGCCAATACGGGGCAACCAAAATGACCTGCTCCTCGTCCTCCCTGATCTTGCGCAAGGTCTGCGCAAGGAGGCTCACTGGGGGAAACGCATACTTGCGTAGGCCCCGCGGCCAGCTGTGCGCCAGTGCATCCGTGCCGAGCGTGCCCTCGGTCAGGGAATAAAACAGGTCGCAATGGGACGAGTCGTGGGAGGCAAACAGGTCTACCTGTGCGTCGCCGAACTGATCCCAAATCAGCTGGACCGTCTGGGGATGGAGCCGCCATTCTCCAGCGAGAGGCCGAACTCGAGACAGCTCGTCGGCCGCCTGGTTCAGGTGTCCCGGGATATAAATGGATCGAAGCGACCTCAGATGCTTCTGACTCCATATGAGGAGGTGGCGAGCGAGTTGCGACATACGGCGGGAGCGTAGACCACCTTGTTGGTTGATGTACGCTACTGTTGCGGTATTGTCTGATCGGACTAGTACGTGCTGACCCCTGAGCAGCGCATGGAAGCGGTGCAGGGCGAGACGTACAGCCAGCAACTCGAGACAATTGACATGCCAAAGGCGCTGGGGTCCTGTCCAGGAGCCCGCGGCAGCATGACCATTGCACATGGCGCCCCAGCCCGTGGTGGAGGCATCTGTTGATACAACAACATGCCGGGAAACTCGCTCTAAGGGCACTCCGGCCCGTAGAAAATTGAGGTTCGTCCACGGGGT
The DNA here is from genome assembly GCF_964197995.2 of Scardinius erythrophthalmus. Taxonomy (NCBI): domain Eukaryota; kingdom Metazoa; phylum Chordata; class Actinopteri; order Cypriniformes; family Leuciscidae; genus Scardinius; species Scardinius erythrophthalmus. The sequence continues at coordinate 6,940,126 of NC_138235.1, read as the reverse complement.
GAAGGTCTGACGGCAGGCTGGAGTCACTGGGACTTGGAGCGTGCCGTGTTGCCATGCCCACCTCAGGACTCGATCGCGAAGCCAAAGCTGAAGCGGTCTCATATGAAGCAATCCCAGCGGCGTTGCTGCGGCTGCGGATGCCATATGCCCCAGGAGCCTCTGAAATAGTTTCAGTGGAACCGCACTCTTGCCCTCGAATTGGCGAAGACAAGTCAGCAGTGACTGCGCGCGCTCGCTCATAAGCTGCGCGCACATGGCGACCGAGTCGATCTCCATACCGAGAAAAGAGATCCTCTGCACGGGGCAGAGTTTGCTCTTCTCCCAGTTGACCCGAAGGCCCAGACGAGCTAAGTGCCGGAGCACTAGGTCCCTGTGTTCGCAAACCTGGCCTCGAGAGTGAGCTAGGATTAGCCAGTCGTCGAGATAGTTCAGGATGCGAACCCCGTGTTCCCGGAGGGGAACAAGGGCTGCCTCGACGACCTTCGTAAAGACGCGAGGAGACAGGGCTAGCCCGAAAGGGAGAACCGCGTACTGGTATGCCTGCCCCTTGAAAGCAAACCGTAGAAACGGTCTGTGTCGAGGTAAAATGGAGACATGGAAGTAGGCGTCCTTCAGGTCGATCGCTGCAAACCAATCCTGCGGCCGTACACACTGGAGGATGTGTTTGGCCGTTAACATCTTGAACGGCAGCCTGTGAAGGGAGCGGTTCAAGACGCGCAGGTCGAGGATTGGCCGTAACCCACCGGACTTCTTGGGTACAATGAAGTAGGGGCTGTAGAAGCCGGACTTCATCTCGGCTGGAGGGACAATCTCGATCGCACCCTTCGCCAGTAGGGTGGCGACCTCCGCTCTCATGACAGGGGCATTGCCCCCGACCATAGTGAAGCGGACTCCCCTGAAGCGGGGAGGAGATATCGCGAACTGAATCGCGTAGCCGAATCTAATGGTTTTCGCGACCCAGCGGGACAGTCTGGGAAGCTCTAACCAGGCCTCCAGAAAGTGCACCAGCGGGGTCATACGAACCACAGACGTACCGTCGGTGGGGCAGCGAGGCGGAATGACCGGCACCGGCGAGGGTGGCATAGCGGCCCTGTGCGGGGGCACGGTCATAAACCGCATCCTGCCAGAGGAGGCCAGGGGAGGGCGCGCGTCCCACGGGGGCGTGCTCTGGCAGGGGTCTGGCGACAGAGGGGGGATGAGAGGAGCGTGGCCCGTGGGCGGCGCGTGCTGTCATCCACTGCCTCTTAAAGCTCAGAGAAAGAGCATCAGTTCTTTAGAACAACATTCTCCCCCAGCCCTCCACTGGGGGAAGGAGTGGTCCTGCTCCCAACTCCCCGAAGAACTGAGCCCTAACTCCAAGCTGCCCATCTCAGGAGTGCTGCTTAGCCAGGTGTTAGCCGGCTAAGGGGCAGAGACAGGCAGTGCCAGCCTCCAGCGACCTCCTCGTGCTCGGACCGGTGAAGGCTCGAGGGAAGGAGCCGCATGGAGGTGGCGTCGGCGGGAAGCGGACTAAGCAGACCACACCAACGGATGACCGTCAGTGCATAGCCTCAGTCCGCTTCTGGAGTGATCGAAGACTGTTGGGCGCAGTCCTCAACCACACCGCCGACCAGGCTGCCCGCCTCAAGGGTGCTGCTTAGACTGACGTGGCAGTCTAAGGGGCGGAGACGGGCAGCGCCACCCTCCTGCGACTTCCTCCTACTCAGAGCTGGTGAAGGCCCGAGGGGAGCAGCCGCATGGAGGGGGCCTTGGCGGGAAGAAGACTAAGGAGACCGCACGGATGGATGACCATCGGTACAGAACCTGAGTCTGCTTCAGGTGGCCGAAGCCACCCGCCAAAGAGCTCAGCCTGGGACATGGGGGAGCTGAGAAAATTAATTCTCAGACCCTACCACATCAACCTGACTAAGCCCATGTCTGGACCACATAGTGGACATCACCTGACCCAGGATCACGCAGGTACCGATGTCGCCCGAGAGCGAGGTCAGTAGTGTGCGTGGCGGAACAACCAGGCCGGGCATGGGAGGCATAGCGTCCCAGCATAGGGGCGTGGTTAAAATTTTCCGCGTTCTGCCAGGGTTGGCCAGGGAAGGACTAGCGTTCCACTGCGGCCGATTCGACAGAACTCCCGGGACAGCACTGCATCGAAGGCTTAGGCGACACACAGTACTGCATGACCGTGCCACGATAGTGACGGGGAACATACAGACCATGATCACCATGCGATCGAAAGCAGCGAAGGCGGAGGACACCCGCGAGCCGCGAAAGTCACGTGGAGTCTCGCGCAGCGCAGGCGTCCTGATGCACGTCCGGGAGAAGCTTACAGCGCTCGGGGGGAGGGCGGGGCCACTCCAGCCGATGCTTTCAGCTGCCCGGGAAAGCATGGCTGACAGCTCTGGATCGGTCCCGGCAACGATGGCACTCCCGTGGGAGGCAACGCAGTCGAAACTTCATTTCCAGAGGAATCAAGCCCACCTTGTGATGCTGTGAGTGCATGGTCTGCGATGTGGAGGGGGGTGTGGCCCGAGGAATTGACTCGTCGGTTGTTGTGCCACACCAAACCCTCAGATCACCCTGGCCACCAGCCAAAGTATCTCTTCTCGAGGAAGAGATAAATTGGGGTGTGGCAGAGGGGACTCTACTCACATGGAGATCATTGAGTCTTGATCTATAAACATCGCGATGGTCATGTTCCCTTCTTTTTCTTTTTTTTTTTTTTTAGTTTATTTTTTTGCAATGAAAACATGACTCATCAACGAGCGCTGCCAAGCGTGATTACGCACACACATCCAGAAAATACACGGGCGAACCGTCTTGAAAAAGACGTGCCGCGTGCAGCTCTTTTATACCCCTTTTCCACCAAGGCAGAACTGGTGCTGGTTCGGAGCCAGAGCCTAGTTTCAAATCGGTTCTTTGTTTTTCCACCGCCAAAGCACCAGCTCCGAACCAGTGAAACTGGTTCTTAAGTAGCACCAAATCATTGCAGGGTTTAGAACGGAGCCAAGAAAGAACCGCTTGCGTCAGGGGCTGGGGGTGGGGTTACCGTGACCAACAAGACGAATAGAAACTTGTGACCGCCATTTTTAAATAGCAGCTAGTCGAGCTAATAGCAGCTCGATTATAATATCCGTCTATGTAAGTTACGGCGAGCTGCACGAACGCGTTGGATTCCGATGTATTTTTGCAAACCCATGAGCATCCATAGTATTGCAACGTCCGTTATTGTTGATGGCTTGTTCGAGATGCATCGGAGCGGCGAGGACCGATCGGAGCTGCGGGAGTGTTTGGAGAGCATACGACTCCTTGTGCTTTTAGATCGCTATCGCAGTGCTTTGATGTCATGCGGCGATCGATCTGCGAGAAGCCGATGCATCTCGAACAAGCCTGGCGTGTTTGTGTTTGGCGCTACCGCACTAGCGGTTGCTGGGCAACATGAGACGTATACAGTGACGTAAGATCTGGCTCTGTTGTGGCTCTCTAGCCGGTGGAAAGGCAAACCGGTTCTTAGTAAGCTCGTCAGTCGAACCAACTCTGAACCAGCTCTGGCTCTGAACCAGCACCCGGTTCTTGTTGGTGGAAAAGGGGTACTAGAGAGTGGAAAAGCTCAGCAGAGTGCTGAAGCGCCCAGGGAGAAACACACTCACTGTCGGCAGATTACTGCACAAATCAGCAGCAGGAAATGCGATCTCGCTGGAAAGCGCCGTCACACAAACACACTGAAGAGCCGCTCGTCTCGAAGAGATTTGAGATGACACTCAAAAGGCTTGTGGAGTGAAGTACTGAACTTGGCTCCGAAGCGAAAACATATCTGCATATTGCAGCGTACTTCCTTATATACCCCCTGCGGTGGGCGGAGATACGCTATGCAAATTCCGCAGACCCATGGCATTTCATTGCCATTGGCTCGTTTTATATACTCGAAGGTGAGAGGCTTTCTAAGCGAAACCCCAATCGTCGTCATCCGACGTAACTCGGAGTGACCACGAAAGGGAACACAATACAACAGTAGAGAGAGGAACAAGATACAAGACAAATGTGGCTCTTAAAAGTGCCTTTTTTTTCTCGATGTAATGAGGTGCTGTTTTTTTTTTAAAGGACAGGGATTAAGGAACCTGCAGAGAAAGAGAAGAACAAATCAAAAAAGAATAGATCACCAAACTACATATTACAATATGAATAACTACTAGACTAAGAAGTTAAGCAAATGCTGCTCTTGTTTATTCATGCAATCACAATATCATAAAAAATGAATGGCTTCAAAAAGAAGTATTTTGAACACATCCTTGTTCTGCTTTAATTCTATATATCCCCAATAACCTTTCCCCCAATAATCATTTACACGTCCAAAATAAAATTGCGTTTATTTCCACACAAAAAAAATGTTGTGTATAGCCTACCATATATATATATATATATATATATATATATATATACACACACTGTATATATGAAGAGTTCAGATGCAAAAGCCTCTAAGTGCCAACTGAAATTTTCTTCTAGAATGATCATTTACAGTATATAAAGCTTGTATATTTAAGTTCAGTAATTTCACTTAAATGACAATTAATAGGTAATTTGCATTGCATTTAAGTGAAATTATATATTATATTATATATTATATGTAATATTAATACAATTACGAGTTTATAAAAAAAACATGTTGTAGGCATATAGGCTAGCCTATAAACTCGTAATTTTATAAATTTTGGCCGTGTAAATGCTTATTCATTTCTCTTTCTTATGAGACTGTTGTATTTATTTCTCTTTCTTATGAGACTATTGTAAGCGACTTACCGTGGTGGAATCGCGCTGGGCAATGGTTTCTGCGATGGTCGCACACAGTGACGTGTTGCACAAAATTGCGCCAAAATATCAATCATAATTAAAAAGCACAGTCTTAATATTTTTTTATAATATTTTTTTAATATAATTTTAAAGGGGTCAGCATAAATGTCTAAGTGAAGGAAACACGGGTATATTACATTTAAACACACAACTTCCCAGAATGCATCCATCACTTTGCCAAAGGATATGTCCATATTAAGCAATAAAAACATTTCTGCAGTAGGCTGTTTAATTTATTACAACATCATAATCAGTAATGAGAAGAAAGTTCTATAAAAGTAGGCTAAGGTTTTTTTTTTTTTTTTTTTTTGTCGCATAAAAAGCAAAGTTGTAGGCTATAGGATCACTATAGTATAAGCAATTGCAAATTGAAATACCATCGGCAAAATCCCACCTAAATTAAGGCATGTTTTAAGCCTACAGCAAATATGCAGTCCTGCAATTATGTCGTTTTAATGTAGCCTAAAATTATATTTAAAAAAATAAATAAATAAAAAGGATAGAGAGATAGAAAAAGTCGTGATACCGATTTAGTCAAGGATTTCTGCCCCACGAAAATGTATGGTCACCGCGCCAATTATTGTACAGTAGCCTATGCGCCACACGCTACTGTGAAATACACATTTTCAGCATAATTAATCACCTGAAACCATACTTTCCAGCTGGATGGATAACCCCCATTTCGTCAAAATCCAAAGATGAGGGATTTGCATTCAAATATCGGACGACCCTCTCCGTTGTCAAGCGACGAATAGGGGGTACCCTCAACGTCGGCATTTGGACGTGAGGGGGAAATGATCAAACTATGTGATCTAAAATTATAAAATATCCCATCTAAATTAAGGCATGTGTTAAGCATACAGCAAATATAAAGTCCTGTAAATATGTAATTTTAATGTAGCCCAAAATGATATAAAAAAAGAGAAAGGAAAAGGTCGTGATACCCATTCAGACAAGGGTTTCTGCCTCACGAAAATGTATGCTCACCGCACCAATGAATGATTGTAACAATATGCGCTGCACGCTACTGCAAAATACACATTTGCAGCATAAAATCAGTCGCCTAAAACCATTCTTTCCAGCGCAGGCAAACCACTGGATGTGTAACCCCATTTCGTCAGAATTCAAAGATGAGGGATTTGCACTCAAATCTATCGGACGACCCTCTCCGTTGTCAAGCGACGAATAGGGGGTACCCTCAACGTCGGCTTTTGGACGTGAGGGGGAAATGACCAAACGGCAGTATGTGACGAATAGGGGTGAGACCGTGTTGGTTTTTTAGCAGGAAGATGACTAGATACTAGCCGATCTCGTAGAGTTGGAGCCCTCTTGAAGCTAATTTTTGGAGATGCAGAAAACACTTCTCTAAGAACAGGATCACTCTTAATGAGATTCCAATTTGAGTGTATGATCCTTTTTATGGGATTAGCCAAAGAGCTATATTCTGTCACAAAATAGGCCTGATTTTGTAAACAGGATCGTTTTGTCTTCTTCTGTAATAGCTCTGGTCTAGGAATAAACTGGGCTTTCTTATTTTTCTTCATTCACTTCATTTTTCTACATTTTTTTTTATTCTGCACTGCTGGACAGCATGATGTAGATCGTTATACCTAATAGCACATAAATAAATTAGATGCGCACCATCCATATACTCATAAACTTGATCAGACCAGCACTTGCTGATTATAACATCAAGAAACATTTGATCATATTTTCTCTCACATAACAAATATAGTTTATTAAAATACAGTTAAAGCAGCCAGAGAAAAACTAAAAGAAGAGTAAAGGGGTCAAGAGCTCAAATAAAGGAGCCATTAATCACGATTCTGGTGACTTCAAATAAAACATTCAATGAAACATCAACATCTAAAACTCAGTTAATTCTCAATAAGAGCTTGTCTATGTAGACTCATGATGTCTAAACCATCCAAATGTTCAAACAAACTATTTATTAAACGTCACTAGACTCCATAAAAACAAGTTAACAATACGTTTCAGTGTTCATCCAAATACTCAGTTGTAAAAACACAGGAAGTAACTCTGGCAAATACACACCAACTACAGTCACATCTGACACATATCTGACACAAGTTGTGTAACTATAACACATTAGTGTGTAAAAGGTTTCAACACACTTCTGTGTAAGAGGAATAACACATTAGTTGTGTTAAAGGTAATACAAAATGTGTAGTCCTTATAAACACAGAGATGTGTTAAGAATCGACACAGGTTGTGTGTTAAATTTGACACAACATGTGTTGTCCCTGAGCACTGCAGCATAAACGACTCTGGGGTAAATGCGAATTAGCTCAAGCATATAGGGAATTTTGGAAATATTAATAATCATAACTCATGGTCATAATTCATAAGTCGCATGTACATTTATTTTATAATTATCGAGATTACCTTGTTCTGTAACTGGTCTGATCATCAGTTATTCGTCCAGCGAATAAATGTAAGATCATCACAGTTAAGAAGGGGTATTTACAAACTTTCTGGGTTTATGAATTAAGAACTACTCAATGTAGTCTATATATATTGAGCTTTGTAGCTTATAATTGGATCTTTTAGTTTCATTGACTTCATTCATTCAGTCACGGGAAGCTTAAAAAGGCTCACTGAATGTAACGTTACCGAGAAAGTTCAGATTCATCTGCCGGGAAGGGAGAGGTTGCAAATCTTGGTTGCAAAGGACGGCAGCTACGACTCGAACATGTGTTCCTTGGAGAAGCGTTGCGCCGGGGAGAAGAGGAGGAAGGGTGAGAGATCAGGGTGAGAGAGGCCGGAGAAGAGAGCGAGATGAGGGGGTTTCTGCCTTTTAACAGACATCTGTTTACGCCCTCTTTTTGAGGCCCAGCAAATCAGATTTTCTTATCTGAAGCGGGAACATTTCCTTGTGTGAAGAAGAAGACGCCTACTTTGACTTTGTCATGTGACAAGATAGACAAGACAAGATACTACCCGTAAGAATACATTTCATTGTAATCTCATACATATATGTAATTCCGTGAGATCACTACGATTAGAATGATACCAGACATGGTGTACAGAATATGGGAATACAGGTATGCATTTCTAATGTAGGATTCTGAGCATTTTAAGAGTCAGTTGATTTCTATGATAGAACATAGAAAATCTCAATCTGCCATGGAAATTATACACACATAAACATACATATCAAAAACATGGTTCTTGGATCGCCTGTGTGGAAGTGTATGGAATGTGGGCTTGCAGAGGAACTGGATGAGCTGCAGCTTTGGAGCCATAAAAGTTTATGACCAGGTCGAGTTACAAGACACTATGGAGTGATTCTCTTTCAATGAACCTTCAGAATTAAAGATTTTACTCTAGCAAACCACACCTCTATTATAAATTTGTAATGAATGGTAAAATGAAATTTTACTATGTGGAAGTCCATATATGGCAATGTGCCTCAGTTGCATCTCGTGGTGGGTTTCTGGTTGAAAGTCCACGTGTGTGTGTGTGTGTGTGTGTGTGTGTGTGTGTGTGTGTGTGTGTGTGTGTGTGTGTGTGTGTGTGTGTGTGTGTGGAATGTCACGGGGTTGTAAAGTCGGGGGGAAGGTCATGGGGGTACCAGCCACACGGGCGCTGGTAAATTGCCGCGTGGGGAATTATTTAACCAGCGCTGTTGTCCTAAGGACAAAGACGATGTGTTTGACATCATATGATTCACTTAATGTGAAAAGCAGATGTCATTGTTGCTACAGCACACACAATACATGTGTTAAAATCTACACAACATGTGTTAAAATCTACACAACATGTGTTGTCCCTTAGCACACACACTACATGTGTTAAAATCTACACAACATGTGTTGTCCCTGAGCACACTCACTACATGTGTTAAAATATACACAACATGTGTTGTCCCTGAGCACACTCACTACATGTGTTAAAATCTACACAACATGTGTTGTCCCTGAGCACACTCACTACATGTGTTAAAATCTACACAACATGTGTTGTCCCTGAGCACACTCACTACATGTGTTAAAATCTACACAATATGTGTTGTCCCTGAGCACACACACTACATGTGTTAAATCTACACAACATGTGTTGTCCCTGAGCACACTCACTACATGTGTTAAAACTGACACATTTTTAACACATCTCTTTTTAGAGGTTGTGTTGTTTTCAACTCATCATTTTATAAGAGCGTGCCGACACTCACCATCACTGTGAATGGTATGCAGTGTTTGCTATGTTCTCAAACAAACAGGCCAGTGTAAATACAAGTTATTTATATACAATATTTTGTCAGTTGCTACAGTTTAATTAAATTCAATGTGCAAACTCTGTTAACTGTTATCTCTTCAGGAACTTTTGTCAAAAGCAGCATTATCAATTAGGGGTTGAAGCGTGAATAACTGAATAATGTCCAGTACAGTGAGTCTGTCCAGTCATTGAGCTTGAAACACTGTGTTGTACTTTGTGTGCACATGCATTCTGTACTCAACTATTGATTAAACGGTTAATATTTTTGCATTCTTTTTTAAAATGACACAATTTGTGTGTTAAAATTACTTACACATTTATTGTGTTAAATTTGACGCAACATGTGTTGTCCCTGAGCACACTCACTACATGTGTTAAAACTGACACAACATGTGTCATTTTTAACACATCTCTTTTTAAAGTGTAACAGCATGTCCGCAATGAAAATGATATATACCTTCATCTGCCAAGCTGCAACATATATATTACTTATGTATTTAGTTATGAAAGATATAACTGGATAAGCATATAAATCACATAAAATTAGTTTCATGGAAAATATTTCATATATTAGAAATTAGAACTCAGCAAGATAACAATTTCCTAGTGAGTTGGTGCTTCTAAAAGGATCAACTCACCTCACTTTCAAACTATTGTGTGGGTGCAGTCTGATGAATGTCAGAGTAAAACAATTTGAAAGGCCCTATTTTTGAGATCAGCACATACAAGCTTTTTCCTTCCCAGGCTTCTCTGACACCTGTAAAATGTCAAAAACAAGCAAAACAATGCAAAGTCCTGACCAGACAGAATATGAAACTCTGAAGAAAATCACAATTGAGGTTACATGTCTATCTTAGTTGTAAGCACAGGTGAGACCACCTGCAAGGCATTTCTGCCTGACACACTTCCGCCAGTGCCTTTTGGTCTGGCTGCAGGGTCGTCAGCCGGGAGCCACCCTTCACAGATGTTTCGCTCCTTTAATCCCGGAACACCTCTGGGTGGTGGAGCAGAGACAGGGACGTCTCCCTGCCGCCCCCTGCAGCCAGCCTTAGGATCCGTCTTTCCCCCAAGCCCTGTCTTTTCTACGAAGCCAGAGCCAAAAGCTCCCTTGCTCTGCCTCTTCTGCCAGCTCCTTACGAACTCTCTCTAGTTTGGTACCTCTGATGCCAAGGGTCTTAAAGGGCACCTATTATGCAAAATTCACTTTTACATGGTGTTTGAACATAAATGTGTGTTGGCAGTGTGTGAGCAAAACAACCCCTAGAATGATAAAAATCCACCCAGTAGTTTTTTTACTATCTCAATAAATCATAAGCATTGTCTCAGAACACCCTGTTCTAGATTTCCCTCACTGTGACGTAGAAATGAGCTAAGCCCCACCGACGTGATTTGATTGACATCTGGTTTTGGCATAGACCCCGCCCTCGGTGATCTGCATCCTCCATTGTTTCAACGACAGCCGGTAATGTCTCCTAAGAAGTGTAGGTGTTCTGTTGTGGGATGTAAGAATGGACATACTAGTCTTCACTGACATCAGAGCCACTGAAAACGCAGCGGATGGATTTTATTTATGAAGAAAAGGCACCACTTAAACTTCCTAAATACGAGATTCATTTTCTGACTGACTGTTTAGTGAACGAGGGTCAAAGTTAATCCTCAAGTGTGGATCGTTGCCTACAGTTCGCGATCCAACGTCACCTCCAGAAGAAGTAAGTGTATTTTATGATTTATGAGCAAATAGTCATTTCAATCGATGTCAGCCAGTTCAACAACAAATGCGTCTAAAGCTATTTATTGTCGTCGTCATAGGATGTCTCAACAAACAACGTCAGACAGTTTTATGTCACGTAGGCATTTTTTTTGCAGCATTTACAAATGTAAATAAATTAAGGTCTGCTCTATCTCCATAGACAGTAGGCTATATAAACGTCTATCTCCCTCCCCTTAAGAAAAAAATAAATAAATCGTTTGTACTTAGCAAACGTTATCACAGTAGTGTGTGTGTGTGTGTGTGTGTGTGTGTGTGTGTGTGTGTAGTTTCAAAAAATTCCGCGAACGTTATCACAGTTCGTGTGTGTGTGTGTGTTGCACATCCATAATGGCAAAGGGGACGCGATTAAAACTTTGTAAGTACATAAATGTATCAAATAACCATTCCGAGACGTTTAGTCCATTCTCATTCGTGTTTATTCTGTGCCGGAGTCTCTTCATCATCTAGGTCCAGCAGCAGGGCGGGGATATGCAGCTCATTTACATTTAAAGTGGTAGACGCCAAAACAGCTCTTTTTAAAACAGGCCCCAAAAATGACATTTTCAAATGGTTATAATAGATTAACTGTGGGGTATTTTGTGCTGAAACTTCACAAATGCATTCTGGGGACACCCAAGACCAATATTACATCTTCTAAAAAGGGGCATAATAGGTGCCCTTTAAGGAGTCGCTGGATGGAGGTTCCAGTGAAGCCCCTGCAACCCACTTCCACTGGGTATGTGTATGCTCTCCACCCAGCTTGTGCGCATGCAGCTGCCAGTTCTGCATACCTCTCCTTTTTTCTTTCGAAGGCGGTCTCCAGCCCATCCTCCCATGGCACGGTTAATTCGGCCATAACAACAGTCTTCGTGGCGATGGACCAAATTACGATGTCTGGCCGGAGGGAGGTTATGGCGATCTCCTGTGGGAACTTCAACTGGCGATCCAGGTCAGCTCAAAGGGCCCACTCCCCTCCGGGTGTCGGCAAGGACCTCTCTCTTACTGTGCTACTGAGTGCCTCTCCCCCTTGTCTAACAAACTGAATGGGCGGGTGTGATGTTAGTGGGCTGGCACGGTTCACTTCGAGCCTGCGTGCTTCAATGGCTTCTGCTAGCTTTCGCAGAACTCTATCGTGACGCCACCCGTAGCGCCCCTGGCTCAGCACAGTCTTGCAGCTAGAGAGGATGTGCTGGAGGCTGGGACGTTGGTGGCCGCAAAGCTGGCAGGGCTCCTCTGTGCCGTACCAGCAGTGCAGATTTTGGGGACTTGGGAGAGTGTCATACGTGGCAACACTCATCATCTTCCACAAAAGCCTCAAGGTCATGGGGCATCTCTTGTAGACCTTGTATGATACCCCATTTGGTCCAGCTGCTGAGGCCGCTCTTGCTCGAGACACCACTTGCTTGATTTCCGACCATTTCGGAGGGGTGGTATCGAACTTTGATGAAGGCTCAGGTGGTTTTGGAATGTAGCCAGGTGAACCAATGGGGCTTTCCCGAAGCTCGTCGCTTGTCTGGGTTTTTATATAATCCTCCAGCTCCCGTTCAGTGATGTGCAGTGTCCCTGATTTCTTTTCCTCCAACAACCCGCGCGCATACTTAAAAGGGTCACGTAAGAAGCTCGACCTTGCCTTCTCCTTGCGGCTTCTACGTCTCCGAATCCTCTCTGCTCTCCTTAACAGCCCAAGTTTGGCTCGGATCTGGTCCCACAGGTTTTTTAGGCCCTCCTTTTCGTGGTCTTCTGATCTTTTCCATGCTTTCCGTAGGAGGCGGAGCTCTTTCACTAGCTGGTGGATTTCCCTCTCACGTCTACCGTACTGCTTTGGGAGGCTCTTCCTTTGCTGCAGCACTCCAAATCTTGCTTTGCCTTCTTCGTAGATGATGTCACCGAAGATGTTCAACTTAGCGATTGTGTTGCCTTTCAGGGCATTCTGAAGGGATGTATGCAGACTCTCGTCGAAGATTCTCCACTCGTCCTTTTCGCTGGCTTTCAGCCATTTGATCTTGACTTTCCGGCAAGGCATCGTGGTTGTGGCTCTTTCTGGTTCTTCGTTTGCGGTGTATCGGTATTCGGGCTGCTGGATTTGTGGCGGATGACTCACAACCACTTGGGGGGGCTGTTCTGGTGTCATTCTCCCAAGTGCAATTGTGGGATCTGTAGCGCTGTGGTGCGCGACCGGGCTACTGTTCCTCCTTGTCTGATCTGCTGCTGCAGTGCAAGCTTGCGCCTGGGTATTCCTGCCACACTTTGCCTTCCCCTGATGGATTCGCAGGCCGAGGTATGTGGTCACTTTGCTCCACCCACAGCTACATTCTCTTAGGATCCTTTCTTTATTCGTTGTGTCCGTTCCAGTCGTTACCGAGTTATCTGTCCAGTTTGGTCCATCTTCCATCCCGCCTCTCAGTGGACCATCGGGCTGTTTTCTCTTTATTCTGCTTGTAGTTAGTTAGGGAGTTTGTGAGGCAGTTGCTTCACGAACGTGCGGACAGGGTAACTAGCCCCTCCGCCCCTGGTGCAGTCTTTCCTGCTGCCAGCCAGTCTTCCCTGGCAGCCCTCCAGTCTTTCCTGGAGGCCAACTGTTCTATTCACAGTAGTCACTGGTGAGCCAGAATGACTAGTTGTAAGCACAGGTGAGACCACCTGCAAGGAATTTCTGCCTGACGCACTTCCGCCAGTGCCTTTTGGTCTGGCTGCAGGGTCGTCAGCCGGGAGGCACCCTTCACAGATGTTTCGCTCCTTTAATCCCGGAACACCTCTGGGTGGTGGAGCAGCGACAGGGACGTCTCCCTGCCGCCCCCTGCAGCCAGCCTTAGGATCTGTCTTTCCCCCAAGCCCTGTCTTTTCTACGAAGCCAGAGCCAAAAGCTCCCTTGCTCTGCCTCTTCTGCCAGCTCCTTACGAACTCTCTCTAGTTTGGTACCTCTGATGCCAAGGGTCTTAAGGAGTCGCTGGATGGAGGTTCCAGTGAAGCCCCTGCAACCCACTTCCACTGGGTATGTGTATGCTCTCCACCCAGCTTGTGCGCATGCAGCTGCCAGTTCTGCATACCTCTCCTTTTTTCTTTCGAAGGCGGCCTCCAGCCCATCCTCCCATGGCACGGTTAATTCGGCCATAACAACAGTCTTCGTGGCGATGGACCAAATTACGATGTCTGGCCAGAGGGAGGTCATGGCGATCTCCTGTGGGAACTTCAACTGGCGATCCAGGTCAGCTCTAAGGGCCCACTCCCCTCCGGGTGTCAGCAAGGACCTCTCTCTTACTGTGCTACTGAGTGCCTCTCCCCCTTGTCTAACAAACTGAATGGGCGGGTGTGATGTTAGTGGGCTGGCACGGTTCACTTCGAGCCTGCGTGCTTCGATGGCTTCTGCTAGCTTTCGCAGAACTCTATCGTGACGCCACCCGTAGCGCCCCTGGCTCAGCACAGACTTGCAGCTAGAGAGGATGTGCTGGAGGCTGGGACGTTGGTGGCCGCAAAGCTGGCAGGGCTCCTCTGTGCCGTACCAGCGGTGCAGATTTTGGGGACTTAGGAGAGTGTCATACGTGGCTCTGATCAAAAAACTTAGCCTTGCTTGGGGCAACTTCCATAGATCCGACCACGTGATGGACCTGTCGGTGACAGCCTCCCAGGTAGTCCATCTACCTTGCTGGGATTGGGTAACTGCCATAACCTTGTAGCCCTCCTCTTCCCCCCTCCTGAATTCTGAAATCACAAGTTGTTTCCTTTCCTCCCTTGATGCTTTCGACCATGGCTTGGATGGTGTTCGCCATCCAAGACCTGCCGTGCCATACTGCACCGCTCCTACGACCTCCTGGTGTTTCAGCTGGGTTATGGCCTGGTCTAACGCCTGTGAAGCATCCCATCTTCTTCCTGTTCTAACTTGGACTTTGGCACTCTGTACCACTGGGTCAGGTGAGTCTTTTAGTTCAAACAGTAGTCTCACCTTCTCCAGTTAAATTTAACTTAAATTATGCAATGGTGTTACTCACAACTGGTGAATCCATGTGTTACTACTGTAATATGTATTATTATTATTATTATAACTGTCTAAATTGTTGTTTAAGTACATACGTGATTCTATTTCTGAAGAGCTGAAGACCCTGATAAAATCCCAACACCAGAGGATGATGTGGCATGAACTGGTGGTGGAGATGCCGGTGAGGAGGGACCTGAAGATACCACAGGGATTGGTGGTGGAGACTGTGGTGATGGCACTGGTGGTGGTGAAGATTGTGGTGATGGCACTGGTGGTGGAGATTGTGGTGGAGATGCCGGTGAGGAGAAGGCTGACGAGACCACATGGATTGGTGGTGGAAAATGTGGTGATGGCACTGATGGTGGAGATGACGGTGAGGAGAGGGCTGACAAGACCACATGGACTGGTGGTGGAGATTGTGGTGATGGCACTAGTGGTGGAGATTGTGGTGATGGCACTGGTGGTGGAGATTGTGGTGATGGCACTGGTGGTGGAGATTGTGGTGGTGGAGATTGTGGTGATGGCACTGGTGGTGGTGGAGATTGATGTGATGGCACTGGTGGTGGTGGAGATTGTGGTGATGGCACTGGTGGTGGAGATTGTGGTGATGGCACCGGTGGTGGAGATTGTGGTGGTGGCACTGGTGGTGGAGAT
Source organism: Scardinius erythrophthalmus (assembly GCF_964197995.2). Lineage (NCBI taxonomy): Eukaryota > Metazoa > Chordata > Actinopteri > Cypriniformes > Leuciscidae > Scardinius > Scardinius erythrophthalmus. The sequence continues at coordinate 6,924,665 of NC_138235.1, read as the reverse complement.
TGTGGTGGTGGTGGCACTGGTGGCACTGGTGGTGGAGATTGTGGTGGTGACACTGGCGGCACTGGTGGTGGAGATTGTGGTGGTGGCACTGGTGGCACTGGTGGTGGAGATGCTGGTGAGAAGGGGGATGCAAAGCCCACAGAAACTGATGGTGATGAAGACTGTATTTTATGTGGGATGCGGGGTTGTTCCTCAACATGTAGCCTCAGATGATCTACATTTATTCTTGGGAATTTCACCCGCAGGACAATACTGTTAAAAAAGTGCTACCTATTTATCGTTAATGATATTTATTTGAAAATCGTAACAATCTGCAGTTACCCGATAGTGCTCAGGTATTTCGGAAGGGTAACGGGCCTCCCTTCCAAACATTAAAAAGTACGGTGAGTACTTAGTTGTCACCTGCCGCTTTGTCCGAAGCCCAAACATTACGGCATCTAGGTGTTTATCCCATTCATTGGGCTTGTCTTTGACAAGCTTGCAAAGGGATCTGGTAATATAATAACATTATTTTCAGGTTCAAAGCAGTCAGGAAGGAGCATTTACAATCATGCATCTGGTACACATTTTTATCCCATTTAAATAATAGTGTATTCAGTGTGTACATATCATTATGTGCATTCGCTAGGAACTGAACCAATGAATTTTGCATTTCTATCATCATGCTCTACTTAAATACATAAATGGCAAGTTCTTTGCAAAATTGTTGTCAGTGTGAAGAGAATTAGAATTAAATTATTGTTACCTCTGTATTGTCGCATTCATCCGTTCCACAAGGCTGTTCGTCTGTGGGTGGTACAGTGCGCACAAGGACCTTTTAATGTTTAACACTTTGCAGATATTACTGTTCAGCTGCAATTTATAAAAGAAAATAGACTCTTAAAGTTCTCAGAGAAAAGATGAAAGGTGTGTATATTGAAAAAAGTTGACATTTAATAATTTTTATCAATGTTTTATCCGTGAACATGTTTGACTCACTGTGTTTACGAACTCTTTCCCCTGGTCTGTGAGGACTCTCTTAGGTGCCTCAAACTGATGCACACATTTTAAAAGGCAATCAGCAACCTCCCTGGCAGCCTTTGACTTGAGGGGATAAGCCTGGGGCCACTTGGTCATGTAGTCAGTGATGACACAAATATATTGGTAACCATTTTCTGTTGGTGCTAATTTGCCAATTAGATCCATCCCCACAAGTTCGAAAGGCTGTTTAACCTAGAGTTAATTAAATAGAAAGAAAATAATCAGTTATATAACTTAATTGTTATTTCTAATTTAATTCTAAAAAATAATAATAAATAAATGTGTGATGGAAAGGAATACCACAATTGGAATGATTTCATTTTGCTCCTTAACTGATGACCTGCTGGCCTGACATGGTACACACTGTGCCACCTGTGATCAAAACAGTATAATGTTGGAAATCATTAGCATTTTATAATATTGCAAAAGTATTAATTATGTATGTTATTACCCAGGTGTCAATGTCCTGTGACATGCTAGGCCAGTAAAATCGTATAGATATTGCGTTTCGTGTTTTCTTTTGTCCTGTGTGAGCTCCGAGGCTGCTTGCATGAAACTAAAAGTTTGTTTGCCTCTTCTGCCCCACACACAAATTTTAGTCTACTCTGTTGTTTTTTGCCTTTGCTCCTAAGGTAATACAATTCACCATCTATGAAAAGAAAAAATAGACAAAAGAGACAAATTAATTTCAAATTATGGGGGGGGGGGGCATACTGGGATCGCCAACATGGATCTGGGAATCTGAAGGATCTCAGAGCTGTTATCTTAGGGAAAGGAGGTTGAAAAAAGTATTTAATAAAAGGGGAAAAATAATTTTTCCCAATGTGTTTTAGAGAAAAACATTTATTTCATTATAACCATATAACTATAGTTTTAATATCGTTGTAGCAACAATGGGTTGTACATTAATATTAATATTAGCTCAAATGATCTATAGGGAATTTTAATAATTAATCATGAATATGATTAATATTTTGTATGTTACAGTTACATTAATTTATCACAGCTGAACTAGATTGATATATGAACGATTACCATAACGGGTTATGGTTCGTCATTAATACATCAATTGTTCTTATTTCAGCTCGAAGTTATGGGATAACTTTAATGGAATTAATTTAGTTATCAAACAATCTGTTTGTCCAGCAAACATACGTAAGATTAACTTAACTCTCAAGGAAAATTATCCTTCTTACAAACACGAGAAAGAGTATCTTTTCCAGGCCTTGAAAAGACACTCTCGGTGTTTGTAGACTAAAATTAGGTTACTTAAATCGTAGCCTACCAAGATAAAGCATATAGCTAAGATCGAACATTTCAGGGACTAAGTAACATGGGCAATTAAATCAGAGTCAGTCAAGGGCATATGTAATTTAATAATTGGACTAATACTACATCGAACTAAGGAATACAAGTTCTACAATTTACACGAGTAAATATGTATGTACAGGACACGTAAACAAAATACAAGACTAAACGGATAACAGATGAGAGAGGGAGAGGAAGGGAAAAAGTGAAACTAAAGTTCAGGATGAGAGAGATCACCGAGATGACCTCAGCATGGCAAAATCACAGACAGTAACCCGTAAGAGACAACAAAGAAATCACATTGTAAGTTCAATTCAATAATCGATACTTGCATGGCACATGGTTCTCTGTGTATGAGGGAGGAAGGCAGGGTTCTGCGTGTCTTTCAAGCAACGTGAGTCGTCTGAGGGGAGGTGTGCGCGTGCTGTGTCTTCCGGCGCGCGTGCGAGCGCGGGAGTTTCAAAGAGTCTTTCTTTGAGGTGAAGTTGCCGGGAATGATTCAGGCTAAGTTCATTCAGCTCGTGAATGAGCAGAGGCGAATAGGAAAACGAAAGAAATAAAAGAGAATAAAAGAGAAGCAGGCCGAAGCCGGTCCGGGCTTGGGTTTTGGAGGAGGAAGAAGAGCGTAGGAATGAGATGAGAGAAGAAGGAGGGTTTGGACTTTTTATCAGTGTCCTGTGTACGCCTCCTTTTTCGTGGATGACGAATCAGTTTAGAGCATTCCGAGCAGGAAGATCGTCTGGGTGTGTTAATGCTTCCCGACCCTCGTGTGGAATCACGAGGGGGCAAAATATGATATTATGCTCGGGGAATTAAAACGCATGGAACCATAACGTTTATCACAGTCTCTTATCAAAAATCTCCTTCGTTGTGCACAGAGGATCAAAACAATACTAAGAACGACTATTGACAAAGATAGCAACATAGAGATACATTATTTTGTTGACACAAAGGCACTTTAAGATTACATTACTGTAATTCAAAAACACAACTACTCTAATATCATTCTGGGGAACATTCAAATCACCCAGAACACTCTTTATACAGTTGTAATAGTTGGTAAAATTAGATTTTACTCTTGGAAGTCCATATATGGTAATGTGCGTGTCTGCCTGTATCTGTGAGTTTTGGGATGTGTGTGCCTTGGAATGTTGCGCCCCCCCCCCCCCCCCGTTATCAATGAGATCGGGTTACAGGATGCGATTCTACTGGGAGAACATTCTTCAGAGACAAATACATTTCAGAGCCAACACTCGAAGATCATAACTATACGATCACCACGACATTAATCACACATACATACAGGAAGTTCAGATACAAGTCTGAGTTACATACATTAAAAGGATATTAAGTTAAACACAACAGATGTTTGTGTGTGTGTGTGTGTGTGTGTGTGTGTGTATGTATGTGTGTGTGTGTGTGTGTCCCACAGAAAGTTTTGTTATCTCTCTGTGGTCCAGAGAGGGGAAGGGGGTTTGGAATGTAGAACTTTGCAAAGTAAAGAGAATGTGTTGACTTTTTATTATTCTCCAAGGTGCAATTTAGGTCGTAAAAGTCAATTTGTTCCAGTCTTTATGGAGCCTGGCGTATGATTTGTAATTTCGAAGTCAGGAGGTTACAAGCTCTGATAAGCTTAGCAAAGAACGTTTTGGGCAGGAATGTGCTTAGAAAACACAGAGAGTCCGAATTTGTTAATTCAGAATCAAACGAACGAATGATTCAAATAGCCCAGTCGCTACAGTCCCCCTTTCCGTCCGATGAAGTCCCTGCGTGGACATCATCGGACGGCAATCATCACGATGGGCAGATGACAGGTGAATCATGATGGTCGTGTAGCAGGTGGATCATGATGGTCGTGTAGCAGGTGGATCATGATGGGGGAAGGCAGGTGGTTCTTGGAGCTGAGGATTCAACTCGATGAGGTTCGGCGTGGTCTCTGACTTGACACCCCCTTTCCGGGGATTCCGTCTGAAACCTTTGGACACAGCTTTCGTGAGCTTGGCTGTATCGCATCTCGTTGAGTCTTCTGTACAGGATGGAGGCCAACCTAGTGTTAGGGTGTGGTTACAAGCCTTGGCATTGTGATGTGAATCGGTTCACAACCCATAATGTTTTGCTGTTCACGCAGCATGTGCGTGGTGTCATGCATTGGTCTGAGGCACTGGTTGTCAGTGAGGTCAGATGGCATGCAAGGGTGGTTGGAGGGGTTTGAAAGGTGGTAATTTAAAGTCTTTATGTGGATTTCAGAAGCCCGCATGTCTGCTATGTTGGTTTTTTCAAACAGCGGAGCCAGCGTAAGCGGCTCTGAGGTAGGCAGTTTATCTAGTAAAAGTCTTATGCTGTGTGTAATCTTTTCAACCTCTAGAGTGGGTGGGTGGGTTGAAAGTGACCACAGCTTGTTGTTTAATGCACCAGGCTTGGCAATGGCTTGAATGAGGTCATGTCGCTGCAGGTCAGTCATGACATTGAGGCAGCAAGTGTCAAAGTCTTTGGTGGGCTGTAAGGTGCAGGGTAGCGGATTCGAACCTTCAGTTGGTGCTGAGTCTGTGTCTTTTTGGCTGGCTGTGGGAGTTCCCATGAGCTCTGTGACCTGAAAGTCTGGCTTTGAGGAAGTTCCCGTGACCTTTGTGACCTGACCGTCTGGCTGTGGCTGGACGGGGTAAAGTTCTCGTACTTGAGCCCAGACTTTGAGCTGTTTCAAGTCCATTAACGGTTCAAAGTGATCTAGAAGGTCTCTGCCGATGAGGAACGGAAAAGTGTCCATTTTTGAGATGAACACGGGATGGAGTAGACTTAAAGGACCAATTTTCAGGTGTATGTGAGCTACCTGTTCGAGTCGGATGTCATTTTGACTGTATGACTGCACGTTCAGTTCACAAGTTTGAGGTGTGATAGTTCGATCTTGTCTCTTAGCTTCAATTTGGAGTCTTTTGAAAAGTTCAGATGAAATCACCGTAATGTCTGATCCTGTGTCGATCAGGGCTTCCATGCTCACTGCCTTTTCCAACGTGATGTTCAGATGGAGTTTCCGGCCCACCCCCTTTTCGATCAGGTTGCCCAGGAATGTTGGCATGGCAGGTGTGATGAATGATGGGTGGTTAGGACCGGTCTCGAATCTGGATCGAACATAGGAATGTTTCGAGCTAGCTTGTCAAGTTCTCGGGGGGTCGTGCCGTGGTTAGTGGCATGGGTTGTCTGAAGGGGTCCTCCCCCTTTTGCTGCTGACAGGTGTTCTTGAAAGCTGGCTGGTGATGTCTTGAGCCGTGGGCTTACATCTCCCTTTTCAGTTTTGGGTTCTTGGCTGAAAGGGTTGGGGTGGCTGGCCGGGAGAAACTCTGTGATGTGTGTTTCTCCGTTCCAGCCACTCTGCATTCTGTAAGATTGTCTCAGTTCTGCATGAACAGTGTCAAGTTCATCTTGGAGCTCGTCTCTCTGCAGAGTAAGCTCGCCGATTTTAGCTCGGGCCGTTTGCAAATGTTTTTCGCAGGCCCTGGCTTTTGCTTCTGCTTCTTTTAGTTCAGTCTCGGCTCTCTCTAGGAGAGTGTCACTTTGTTGGAGTTTTTCGTCGAGTTCTTTTCTGGTTTCTCTCTCCAACTGTTCTCTTTGGTCTGTGTCGAGGCGCAGATCTTGCAGGGCATTTCGAAGTCTTCCTACTTTCTTTAGCTCTGGATCTGTGGCGTCCTCTTTCTCGTGCCGGTACTGGGTCTCGAGGAGGAGCTGATCTAGACGACTCTGGGTTCGGGCCTGGTTTTTCCAGGCCTCATCCGCTTGAAGCTTTAGCGTTGCGGCTTGCTGCTCCAGGTCGATGTTGCTCCGTTCGCTGAGCCGTGCCTGGGCGACGAGGAGGTGAGCTAGGGTCCCGGTGATCCTGGCGAGTTCTTTGTGGGTGTAACTCTGGCTAGGATCCGGTGCCATCAGCTGGTCCAGCTCAGTATCCAGCTGCGTTTGGTTCAGATGCTGCAGGTCACTGGCTTCCTTGGGCAGGAAGGTGCTCGTTGTCGCTTCCAGCCATGTCGCTAAGTGCTCCCGACGGACCGCGGGACTGGATGCACGGGACATATTGGCTTCACTGTAGGCGAGAGAAAACACAGCACATACACAAAGAGACCAATGCAAGTTCGTTCTAAGGTTGATTAGCAATACTCATAAGGCCTATGCCGTTTATGAGAATTTTGGGCTAACTGATGCACAGTTAGACAGTTAGCGGAGCCAATTGACTTGGGTCGAAGGACCCGAACTAGAGATTTGACAGGCAGTAGCCTCGCGGGTCACGTGATGACACCGGCTGCTTGGTTTGTCGCTCTATTATTTAGCTTCCTTGGTGGCTCTCATAGGTTACTTGTCTCTAGGTGAAAATGAAAGAAACAAATCACAACCGAACAAAGAATAGAAAAGACTGAGGTACAACAAAACACTAGTGATGACTAGGTCTGAAATTAAAATAAACAGAATAGTAACACAGTACGTGTTCAAGAGGATAAAGAGACCTAAGCTATTACCACTGCTAGGGTTTAAGATAGACCAACAGGTGAGTGGGGGCTATCGGGGCAGGAAACCTAGGAAGATGGTATGGCTTAGAGAAGAGAGAAAGGTGGGCCAAACATCTAGAATGTACCCAGGGGGATATCTAATATTCTGTGGCTTATAGTAAGTGGAATGGGTTTTACTAAATTTAGTTTACCTGCGGTGAATTGAGGCCACTCAGGTGGAAACCAGTGGCTCGGTCAACCTCTCCGACGGTTCTCCAACACTTGACCGCAGTGCTCTCGGGCAACCTCGTCTCTCGGTACCACGGTGTGCCCACTCAAACCACTTGCGACTTTAAACACAAAGTGGCAACGCCAAGGTGTCAATCATCAGACGGCACGGAAAGATTGAGTTTTCCTCGGAACTCTCCTTTCGGAGTGGTCCTTTCAGCAGACCCCAGTTCGAGTGATTGTCTCAAAATTGCCCTGTGTGTCGCTGACGTTGACTTAACCTTTTGGCGGGCCAAATTGCTGATGTCGGGGTGGCGTGCCACAACCGGAGGTACGAGATTCGGAAGAGTCCGAGACACACGGCCAGTGCCAGGTAGCGTCGGACAGATGACCTCACTCGCGGAAACCAACCCGAGATGACTGCAACTCACCACAGTGCTCTAGTGAATGCCACCTATAAATACACAAAAGGATAAACAAGTGAAACTTAAAGTGAATTAAGGCTAGTTTGTTTAAACCAAATGGATTAATTATTTATGTGGCAATAAGAGTCAAAGGTTTTACTAATTAATTATAACAAAAGGATATTATGATAACGTCACTTATCAAAATGACCTAACCCAAAAGAGAGAAGGAAAAGAATAACAGTAGAAATAAAATGATAGAAAATTTTTTTTTTAAATAAAATCAAAATGAAATGACAGGATGAACCCAGGAGAAGAGGCAGGCCGCAGTAGTGGGTTTTCATCACAAGGGGGCGTGCTCCCTCTCTGTGCTCAACCTGGCAAACAGAAAACTTAATTCAAATCAAAAATTCAAAACTTGTTTAAATTAAAATTTAAAATAAGCATGTAAGGAAATGTAAAAATCAGAATATCTTATAATAATCCAGATACACTAAAGTATCAGTCCTATTTATAAAAATAATCAGGAGAGAAAGCCGATATAAAAGAGTGAAAGGAGGAAAATAGTGATGCCGACTTAGTATCCACAAGGCCACACGATGGTGCTGTTTCCTCCAAGTGGATATCAGTGCGTGAATACACAACTCAATTTAAATTTAAAATTCAAACTAGTTTAAATCAAATTTGAATGAGCATGTAAAGAACATGTAAAAGGAAAACTCAGAATAATATCCCATAATAATTAATGGTAACAGTGAAGTCTCATCAATAATTATTAAGATAATCAAAAGAGAAAAGTGGAAGTAAACAATTCCCGACAGGATTTGTAAAGAGAGAAAAGAGAGCTGAGTGGACCGACCTAGCGGGAGGCGGCCACTAGGTGCCGTTGTTTCCTCTAAGGGAATGGCTGAGATTTAATCTGAGTTTTAATCCAAATCTTGTTTGAACCAAACTCAGAGTAAATGTATCAGTCCAAAAGCAGGAAAATTGTCTAACACAAAAATAATAATCGCACGAGCAAAGCTATAAATGCGAATAGTTATTTAGAGTTTAAACATTAATTCACAGGGAAATGAATTCAGCCGTAAAGAGAGCGTTATCTGATAACTGGCCACGAGATGGCGTTGTTGCGCTCATGCAGGCGGAAATCAGGGGGGCAAAGGGGTAATTTGAGGCTGCTAACCACTTACGCCCTCTGGCGTTTAGTAAATGGAATTACACAACTTCAATGTGATTCAAACGCTAAGAGCTTTTCAGATTGATTTCTGCAACACTCACAAATAGGACAGAGGTCTCGGCGGACCTTTTGGTGCTATTAATACTACACAAGAAAGTATGGCGGGGTTTCTTCACCGCAAATACTCAAATGTGGGCAACAGGAATTTTCCGTCTGTTGCTAGACTCCCATATTACACATTTATCAAAATAGCACTTATGATTTGTGTATTTAGGTTTTCGATTGATTAGCTAGGTCAATGTTAACCAGGAGTTTACCGTTTTGTTGAATATCACTGGACTAACCACAAATTCAATAACGATAGCATGCATGCATTGCAAGGCCTAAATGTTTAAAAAGGAATCTCGCTTTAGAAACATATTTATTAATACCGGTAGTACGCACGTGAGAATTCTTCGTTCACAGCGATTTAAAACAAATATTAGAAATGTATCAACTGCAGAGATATTTCTTCATCTCTTAACAGGACATTTGTAATATTAAATACTGCAGTGTACGTAGCATTTAACAGTGCTAAAATCGTCTAGGCATATTTTAGCAACTTGTTAAAATGTACGTTAGGCCTACTGACTTCGGCTTTTTGCTTTGGACAGTTAGGAGTGAGTTCGCGTTAGCGACTTAACTCACAAATTCATAATTTCATAATGCGCAAAAATTATTAATAACCATATAAACAGACTGAAACTGAATATTGCCCATAACAAAGTTTGAAATGCCCCGCCTTCGTTCCACCAAACTGTAGCAACAATGGGTTGAACATTAATATTAATATTAGCTCAAATGATCTATAGGGAATTTTAATAATTAATCATGAATATGATTAATATTTTGTATGTTACAGTTACATTAATTTATCACAGCTGAACTAGATTGATATATGAACGATTACCATAACGGGTTATGGTTCGTCATTAATACATCAATTGTTCTTATTTCAGCTCGAAGTTATGGGATAACTTTAATGGAATTAATTTAGTTATCAAACAATCTGTTTGTCCAGCAAACATACGTAAGATTAACTTAACTCTCAAGGAAAATTATCCTTCTTACAAACTAGTGCTGGGCGGTTTACCGGTTCATACCGAATACCGGTGTTTATTTTTGTTACGATATGAATTTTTAATATACCGCAATACCGGTGTATGTCGCTTTAATCGGAACGCGGCGCTGCGCGACACAGTCTCACCCCTCATTTACAACACACGTCTGCGGCGCATTACAGCTGCGACAAGGTTTTATTCCGTCCTCCACGCGGTGCGTCAAAATAGACTAGGCGCCTATATTTAGCGAAGCGGCGCGGAGAGCCGCTTCTGGGAAGCTTCGATCTGAAACACAAGCATTGACTAGAATGGGCACGAGACGTGTGGGGGTGAGAGTGTCTTTTTTCTCGCGGCGCGCGTGTTTTTATACTGTATTAACGTATCTGAAGTGAACTGACGGTCTTTAGAAAAGTTTCTTTGTTATTACGATTGAATCTTTCTTTATCTTTCCTGATAAAGCAGTGTTTATGAGCGTTGCTGCTTTGTGTACAGCCGTTACCGGGGAAACCACTGTTTCTGCCGCTCCTAAAGCGCGTCCTGCTGGCACCTCTTTGTAAACAGCCTTGCAAACCTGTATTATTAATATTAGTGTGGATTTTTTTCTATAATATTCACTCATGACAATAAAATAGGGCATTATAAGTAAATCTACTGCAGTATTTCCTCTCTCACTCAGTAGAAAATGTGGTTAACACCCATCATGCTTGAAAAAAAAAAAAAAAAACCGGTAAAAACCGTGAAACCGGTATAATTTAGAAAAAAACCGTGATGTTGATTTTTGGTCAAACCGCCCAGCACTATTACAAACACGAGAAAGAGTATCTTTTCCAGGCCTTGAAAAGACACTCTCGGTGTTTGTAGACTAAAATTAGGTTACTTAAATCGTAGCCTACCAAGATAAAGCATATAGCTAAGATCGAACATTTCAGGGACTAAGTAACATGGGCAATTAAATCAGAGTCAGTCAAGGGCATATGGAATTTAATAATTGGACTAATACTACATCGAACTAAGGAATACAAGTTCTACAATTTACACGAGTAAATATGTATGTACAGGACACGTAAACAAAATACAAGACTAAACGGATAACAGATGAGAGAGGGAGAGGAAGGGAGAAAGTGAAACTAAAGTTCAGGATGAGAGAGATCACCGAGATGACCTCAGCATGGCAAAATCACAGACAGTAACCCGTAAGAGACAACAAAGAAATCACACTGTAAGTTCAATTCAATAATCGATACTTGCATGGCACATGGTTCTCTGTGTATGAGGGAGGAAGGCAGGGTTCTGCGTGTCTTTCAAGCAGCGTGAGTCGTCTGAGGGGAGGTGTGCGCGTGCTGTGTCTTCCGGCGCGCGTGCGAGCGCGGGAGCTTCAAAGAGTCTTTCTTTGAGGTGAAGTTGCCGGGAATGATTCAGGCTAAGTTCATTCAGCTCGTGAATGAGCAGAGGCGAATAGGAAAATGAAAGAAATAAAAGAGAATAAAAGAGAAGCAGGCCGAAGCCGGTCCGGGCTTGGGTTTTGGAGGAGGAAGAAGAGCGTAGGAATGAGATGAGAGAAGAAGGAGGGTTTGGACTTTTTATCAGTGTCCTGTGTACGCCTCCTTTTTCGTGGATGACGAATCAGTTTAGAGCATTCCGAGCAGGAAGATCGTCTGGGTGTGTTAATGCTTCCCGACCCTCGTGTGGAATCACGAGGGGACAAAATATGATATTATGCTCGGGGAATTAAAACGCATGGAACCATAACGTTTATCACAGTCTCTTATCAAAAATCTCCTTCGTTGTGCACAGAGGATCAAAACAATACTAAGAACGACTATTGACAAAGATAGCAACATAGAGATACATTATTTTGTTGACACAAAGGCACTTTAAGATTACATTACTGTAATTCAAAAACACAACTACTCTAATATCATTCTGGGGAACATTCAAATCACCCAGAACACTCTTTATACAGTTGTAATAGTTGGTAAAATTAGATTTTACTATTGGAAGTCCATATATGGTAATGTGCGTGTCTGCCTGTATCTGTGAGTTTTGGGATGTGTGTGCGTTGGAATGTTGCGCCCCCGTTATCAATGAGATCGGGTTACAGGATGCGATTTTACTGGGAGAACATTCTTCAGAGACAAATACATTTCAGAGCCAACACTCGAAGATCATAACTATACGATCACCACGACATTAATCACACATACATACAGGAAGTTCAGATACAAGTCTGAGTTACATACATTAAAAGGATATTAAGTTAAACACAACAGATGTTTGTGTGTGTGTGTGTGTGTGTGTGTGTGTGTGTGTGTGTGTGTGTGTGTGTGTGTGTATGTATGTGTGTGTGTGTGTGTGTCCCACAGAAAGTTTTGTTATCTCTCTGTGGTCCAGAGAGGGGAAGGGGGTTTGGAATGTAGAACTTTGCAAAGTAAAGAGAATGTGTTGACTTTTTATTATTCTCCAAGGTGCAATTTAGGTCGTAAAAGTCAATTTGTTCCAGTCTTTATGGAGCCTGGCGTATGATTTGTAATTTCGAAGTCAGGAGGTTACAAGCTCTGATAAGCTTAGCAAAGAACGTTTTGGGCAGGAATGTGCTTAGAAAACACAGAGAGTCCGAATTTGTTAATTCAGAATCAAACGAACGAATGATTCAAATAGCCCAGTCGCTACATCGTAAATGTTTTTTTTTTACTGTTGTAATAAAAGTTTAATTTTTGTGATTATGAATGTGTCAGTTTTACAGTTTTTCTCGATTGCTTAAACACATTTCTTGAAACTATGCCTCGTATTCTCAAAACTATAAACACAAATCCATAACGTCTCACCCAATTCCCCAAACATCCTATTTTCAGGTCAAAATGAAGCTCTACACTCAAAACCATTCACTCTTGCTGAAAAACCAAACTTTGCCCTCAGACAGGACACACACGCCCTCAAAATCACACACACTACAACATAGTCTAACACACTGGTGCAATAAATTCAAAACAACATTTCCAAAACTGCTAAGTTATGTTGCTTGTGGTTCCCCCCTCACAAACCTTTTCACATGATGAACACAAAAGACACAACCAGTGGATACATTGTCACATTTTTATTTATACACAGAAAACACACACACACAAAAACTTTTTTTTTCTGTTTTACTCTTTTTTTTACTCTTTTTTTTTACTCTCTCCTCTAATTTTTTTTTTTATATTTACTTACAGTAAGGTGTGTGTGACCAACATATGACAGTAAAAGAGCACACACAATCCATATTCTAATATGGAATTCGAATTGTATTGGAATGGTAAAGAGTGTTGGGACGTAACAGGAGGGCCTCCACTCAAAGATACAATATGATTGATACGTCTAAGAATGTTCCACATATGGTTGAAATACCTAGAAAGATAACATTCTGGGAGTCAAGACTATAAAGGAGAAAGGATGCCCTCCCTTCACTGTCACACTCTGCAGCCACACTGTCTGACTGTATGACTGCTGGCCTTTTCTTGCAAGAAAATAAACCTCATCAAAGACTATTGGAAATGTTTGTCTCTTATTCAGTTATAGAATTTTGTTTGCCACCACACCTCCCTGAAGGTTCTCGAGGTGACGGTAAAGCGACTCAAATTTGGCCTTACTCGTAGCCCAGCCTCCCTCATAGTCATACCATTGATAAAGACATGGGCAACTACAATGGCTTGAATTTCATCTGAGACTGCTTGTCTTCTTGTCCTTGCCTGCTCATTCTTATCCCTCTTCCTTCATGTCTTTCTGGATCCATTGTTCTAAAACGCAATAAACTGATTTGGGCCCTTTTGTCTATCTATTGAAGGTTCTGATTGATGTGTGTTAATTTTTGACTCTTAGTGTTTCCACCTGGGTAATTGTGTGCTAACTGAGCTGAAAATGTGCTGACTTGAGTGAACAATATTGAAAGCTAGTGCTTTCTAAATGACAACATGGTCTAAGCAATGAGAAATGAAGGGATTTGTGTGTAGAATTTTGCAGTGACAGTTCAACAAATCTGACTCATGTGTCAAAACAGGGAATAGTGTTTATAGTTCAGTGAAATGGGTGTGCTTTTTGATAAATGGCGTTAAGGTTTTGAAATTTTAGTTCAAAAGCCTGGTTATAGTGTTTAAGCAATCGAGAAAAACTGTAACAAAAACTGGATCCATCGTATCCATTACATGGAGAAGGACTATCGGCTGGCCTCAATGAGATTTTGGCAAACCGTCCGGCGCCTCAGAAGGGGGAAGCAGTGCCCTACCAATGCTGTCTACAGTAGAGGTGGGGAGCTGTTGACCTCAACTGGTGATGTCGTTGGACGGTGGAAGGAATACTTCGAGGATCTCCGGAAGCAGATGAAGCAGAGGCTGAGGGCTCAGAGGTGGACTCGTCCATCACCCAAGCTGAAGTCACCGAGGTAGTTAAGAAACTCCTCGGTGGCAAGGCACCGGGGGTGGATGAGATCCGCCCTGACTACTTCAAGTCTCTGGATGTTGTGGGGCTGTCTTGGCTGACACGCCTCTGCAGCATCGCGTGGCGGTCGGGGACAGTGCCTTTGGACTGGCAGACCGGGGTGGTGGTCCCTCTTTTTAAGAAGGGGGACCGGAGGGTGTGTTCCAACTACAGGGGGATCACACTTGTCAGCCTCCCTGGGAAAGTCTATGCCAGGGTACTGGAGAGGAGAATACGGCCGATAGTAGAACCTCGGATTCAGGAGGAACAGTGTGGTTTTCGTCCTGGCCGTGGAACACTGGACCAGCTCTATACTCTCTACAGGGAGCTGGAGGGTTCATGGGAGTTTGCCCAACCAGTCCACATGTGCTTTGTGGATTTGGAGAAGGCATTCGACTGTGTCCCTCGTGGCGGCCTGTGGAGGGTGCTCCGGGAGTATGGGGTCCGGGGTCCTTTGCTAAGGGCTGTCCGGTCCCTGTATGACCGAAGCAGGAGCTTGGTTCGCATTGCCGGCAGTAAGTCAGACTTGTTCCCGGTGCATGTTGGACTCCGGCAGGGCTGCCCTTTGTCACCGGTTCTGTTCATAATTTTTATGGACAGCTTCTGCATTACTGCAGAAGCTGCATCGATCCGTCTGTCAATCTCCCGTTCCATCCTTCCCTCACAGTGTTAAAAATCTACACAACGTGTCAAAATACCATCAACACATGCTGTGTGTTGTTTTTTAACACATCTCTTTTTAGAGTGTGTATGGCTAAAGTAGCATTAGAAGGCGTCCATTAGTATGTTTAATAAGTTATTCTTCAGGGACTCTTTGGCCAGAAATATGTTCAGTGGGTCAGTAATGGACTACTGGCTGGCTGGTTTAACATCAGAAAGAGTATATGTGAAAATATAGTGCTGCCTTCTGTGGACCCTTTGGCCAGAAATATGTTCAGTAGCTCAAATATGGACTACTGTATGGCTGATTTGATATCAGAAGGAGTAAAAGAGTATGTTATGTAAAGAGTAAAATTCAAGATCAAATATTCTTTGGCCAGAAATATGTTCAGTTTGTCATATTTGACTAATGTCTGGCTGATATTACATCAGAAGAAGTGAATCTGTATGTATAGAAAGTTCATGATCACTGTCCACTGCTCCGGGTGCGTGTATACCGTGTGTGTGTGTGGCTGTGTGCACTTGAATGGGTGAAATGAAGAGCACAAATTCCCAGTATGGGGACACCATAATTGGCTACACGTCACATCACACAATTGTAGCTTTTAAAAAAAAGCCAATATTGGTACACCAAAATCAAACAAACCTTCAAATAATTTTACCTGCAGCCGCATTTAGCCTGTTATGTCAGTCTGAGGGTCTTTCCCTTGATGTTCTCCAGTGAACTAAATACAGGACTGATGATGCTGACATGTGTTCATTTCTTTGTGTCACTTCTGAGGAAGAAAGACAAAAGGATAAAAAGTTACTCAGATTTACAGTATAACTGGTAGAGGAAATGACAAATGTTCTTTTGATGATGAGAATAATACGTTAAACTACATAATACTACTAATCCAAGTGCAGGGCTCGACAATAAGGACTGCCGGATGGCCCGGGGCCAGTGTGAACGACCACTTGACGGGTAACTGTCACTTGCCCGATCGTTTCAGTGCAGTAGGGGTGACTGTGTGCAATATATATCGTCTATGATATCGTAATTGTTGATTTAACGGTCTGACAATATCAAGTATGTCCCTCACTTTACAAAAAAAAAAAAAAACACACAAATTGAGTTCAGACGTGATGTAGTCAGTAGATTAGACTAGCGCGCGTGCACATTTATAGTGTAATTTACGGTTTTACTTATTTTACGATTTAGTCCATTAAAATGCATTTAGAATGCCCCCAGATTCAATAAGGGGCAAAATGCCCCTGTATGTCTTTTATATTAAATTGTTTAATATAGTTAACCAATATTACACGAACAGCGCCGTTTTTTCTCCAAATATCAGCATGATTACAAATCTGACATTGATTTTATACAACGTACAGGTTAATAAACAAGTTAATATTAAGTGACTTACATTTTAGACATCAAATCGCCTGTTTCGCTCTATTCCGCCAACGAAAATAGTTCCAAACAAAGTCCACAGCACTGTTTTACATGTCTGAACAACACACGATGGTGTATCTTTACTGAATGAATCAGCTTTTTGAACAAATCAGCTGAATCAATGATTCAATGACTCACTCAGTAAGACAGTAAAATGCTTCCTTCCTGAATGGATCTCAGCCGTTTGAATGAATCGGTTGAATCTCGATGACTCACTCGTTAACAGTGACTTGCTGCCACCTCCTGGCGCGTTTAATTTCACATTTAAAGTATCTTTTCATTTTTTTAATAATTTCAAATAACAGTATTTAATGTTTTATATTTTCAACATTTCAAAACATTATTTATGCATCTTTAACTGCTCTTCACTGATTAACTTTAATAAAGCTTGACCTATAGTTATATAGTTATACATTACACTGTAAAATACAACAGTATTAACTGAAGTGTATTAGCCTAACTAACACTTTTTAGTTAACTTTACTTAATGTCTTAACTTAATTGTAAAAATCTAGTAATCTGTACTATTCACATACTATGCTTTGTTTACTAAGAAAATCCAAGTTAAGGTTAGTTGATTGGTTTGAGTGTGGTTTTTGAGGCGGGAAATCTTAATGGACTTTTCACTCATTTCCTCCACTTCTGAAGTTATTTTTCTCTGTTTGCATTCACTCATTTCCCAAAGTCATCTTGAATGTTGAAATTTTAATACAGCTGAAATATTTGAGAGAATGTCACATAAGATGACTTCATAAATTGATGGTTTGCATGCTTTTTTAAGTCCAACTTATTAGATTTTACAGTGTAGATTACAATTTCTGTACCTAAATATCTCCCGTTTAAACCTACATGAAAAACCTGAAAAGCACCATTTATTTAATTTATATGTTTGTTCTGTTGTATTTATTTGTGCTATTGCTCGAAATTTGATTATTTGTTCCTATTTTATTACGTACTGTTTTAATGAGTTAATCTAGTAGTTTTTGGTGTCATAGCCTTATTTATTATGGTTACATGTATCAAAAATAACAAAAACAATGCTAGGCTTATTTTATAAGGCCCATTTTCTTTTCTTTTCCTTTATTAATTTTTTGTTGTAAGGCCCAACCAGGCCAGTAGAAAAAATCCTTAGCGTTGAGCCCTGCCCAATGTAAGCTTTAGAAGCAATGGTTAAAATGGACTAACATCTTACTCCAGTTGATTATAGTGGTGGATTTATCTCTCTGCTGGGTGCCTGTTCTCCCCGAAAAATCTTCTTCCAGTGCTTGATCTAAAAAATAAAAAAAATATAACGTAAACAAATATCTTATCATTAGCAGTGTTTGTGTTTGTTTAGTTTTATTTGTTGGCTGTATTTGATTATTTGATTATCTGCTCAAATA
The DNA here is from genome assembly GCF_964197995.2 of Scardinius erythrophthalmus. Classification (NCBI taxonomy): domain Eukaryota; kingdom Metazoa; phylum Chordata; class Actinopteri; order Cypriniformes; family Leuciscidae; genus Scardinius; species Scardinius erythrophthalmus. The sequence goes on along the minus strand of NC_138235.1, from coordinate 6,907,033 downwards.
GTGTTTTCATGACAAAGTTTGAATAAAAATGCAAATACAAAACTACAAAATTGTAAGTCCAAACAAAATCACACAAGGCAAAAAGTTTCTGCTGCACTTCTCTCTTGAGGTTGAAATTATATCCATTATCATTATTATTATTGTTAATAATCATATACCTTTTTAATTATTATTTCTACTTACTATTTTATTAGTTTATTATTATTATTATTATTATTATTATTATTATTATTTGTTTGCATTCTATGATTTTTTTTATCAAAACACCACTTCAAATATCTAAATATATGTTAAAATAGAATTATTATATTTCTTGAAAACATGACATTGATTCAACATAAAGATTTTTTATTTAAAAAAAAAATTAACATTGATTTGTTTGTTTTTTAAACTTTGTCAACTGTTTAGCATTAAACGTTATATCAACATTGTGTCAACGCTGAAACAACAATGGACATTATCTCAATGAAACTGTTTTTCAGCTTTGAAGGTCAGCCATGTGCCGACTAGGACTGAAAAGAAAAGTCTGTACTGTTGGCCTCTAAGGAAAACTGGACACAATATGCTACATGAATGAAACAGCACTTTATTCTCAGTGGCGTTTTCTTGCGGAGGCCAAGGGAAGCCAGGCTTCCTCACTTTTTCAGAATATAATCGTCATTTAATAAACACTTTTGTTTTCACAGTTTACGCAATCCTTCTGTCATCTCCTCATCGTCTCTCTTCGTTCATTACTGAGTGTTTTATGATGTGTAAAACAGCGCCCCTATAAAAGTGACATGGTGAATGAGCGTTGAAAACATGGTACTGCACCCTGTGTCTGTGAGGAGGCCAGGCTGAGTTGGCATCCCTTGATAGAAAAAAAAAAGAATGACTAACCAATCAGGTGACGCTATTGTCATGACACTGCTCCCCTGTGATTGGTCAGGACAGTGTCAAGGGAAGCCATGAACTTGTTGGCATCAAGCCAATCACATCACGTTATCATCGTCAATGAATGAATGAATGAAATAGCGGAAGATTTGTGGTTTTGTGCCCATCTTTTTAATTCCTTTATTTATTGACCATACACTCAAAACAAAACAAAGACACATTTAAATGTAAGCCTTACAAACAACCTTTTCACACGTAAGTTTTTCAAGGCGACCGTTATTGATCGTAGTATCACTTTATGGTTCCCATGGAGACGCGTCTTTCATTGCTTGTCACACCGCAGGCACAATAGCGCTGAATGATCAGCTTTTATTTCCTTTTTTTATTCAAAATTTCACAAATTTATTAGCTATAGCAGGATATATCTGATATTCCGTTTGTCAAATATGTGCAAGAGGATGTGTTTTGTTGTTCAAACACCTTTATAACAATCGCGTTAGTTGAGCTGTATGCGCAACATATTTTAGGCATCTACGCGCTCAAAGTGTTGGATTGTAACAAGCGTAAGTCCCGGTAAGATGATGCTGGGCGCTCTAATAGTTCATCCAAATAGCAACATATAAATGGTAACGTATGATTTTCTGCCCCCACCCCTTAAAACACACAGCTTCAGTCTTAATTGGCTTCCTCAGAAATTTTCCCCACGCCACGCCACTGTTTATTCTGTACTCCTGTGTCATATGCTGCAAATATGAATTAACATTGGATTTTCCTTTCAGAAACATGAATTTACATTCTATCTTTCTTTACTTGGGCTATTTCATCATCTGAACTGATGTGCCCCTTTCAATATTCAAAAGAATATACCTCATCTCTTGTCACTAACCGACATTTATATGTAAAATACATGTTCATAATGTCTGTCTCATATTCTTTTGTATTATGTAAAATAATTATACAAATATACTTCATTAAACATGGCATCATATATTTGTTACCCTACATATATTTTAATACAAGTTGTGGACATTTTCTGTAAGCCATATTTTGCAGTTACCCATGTGATCCAATTTCAAAACAAAATTAAAAATAATTTGACAGTGTAGATTGCCCAAAATTAACTCTTTTGTACTATTGTGGGTCAACTGTACAGACCCAAAATAATTTTGTCATGATTCCTGTCTTGTGTTCCCCTTGTCTTGTGTGGACTTATTTCCTGTTCTGTGCCATGTTTTGTAGTTCTCTGTAGTTTTCTAGTTTATTAGTCTTCCCAGGTGTTTCTAATTAGCCACACCCCCTTGTTATCTTGTTTAGCTTGTTGGTCCCAGTGTATTTATAGCCCTTGTGTTTCACTTGTTACTTTGTCAGTTGTTGTACATGTAATGGTTGCCTCTGTGATTCCCTGGTTTTGTTCCTTTGAGTTTTGTGTTCCATGTTTCTTATTACTTTATTAAAATACCCTACGGTTAGATCCTCGTCTTCACCTGTCTTCCTCAGCAACGTTACAGAACAACTGACCAAGCTATGGATCTAGCAGGTATTATCTGGAACCCATTGAGCAAAATTTGTTCAATTTATCAAGATGGTCGCAGCATAGAAAATTATGTGGAGGAGTTCCTTTTTTATAGTCACCTCGTTCCTGGTAACGATGCTATGCTAAAGGACTGTTTTTGGAGTGGACTGGAACAGGACATCAGCCTAAATTTACCAGAGGAAGACCCCAGCTGGACCCTGGTACAGTACATTAACTTTGTCCTGCAGTTTTGTGGTTCCCCCTTCACTGTAGGGGAGGTGGAGAAGAGTCAGGTCACGTCTGTCGAGCCTGTGTCTTCAGACAAGATGGCCGACGCCGAGCCTGTTCACGTCACGTCTGCTGAGCCTGTGTCTTCAGACAAGATGGCCGACGCCGAGCCTGTTCACATCACGTCTGCCGAGCCTGTGTCTTCGGACAAGATGGCCGCCACAGAGACTGTTCACGTCACGTCTGCCGAGCCTGTGTCTTCGGACAAGATGGCCGCCACAGAGACTGTTCACGTCGCTTCTGCTGATCCAGAGACTGTTCACGTCACTTCTGCTGATCCAGAGACTGTTCACGCCGCTTCTGCTGATCCAGAGACCGTTCACGTCGCTTCTGCTGATCCAGAGACCGTTCACGTCGCTTCTGCTGATCCAGAGACCGTTCACGTCGCTTCTGCTGATCCAGAGACCGTTCACGTCGCTTCTGCTGATCCAGAGACCGTTCACGTCGCTTCTGCTGATCCAGAGACCGTTCACGTCGCTTCTGCTGATCCAGAGACCGTTCACGTTGCTGATCCAGAGACTGTTCACGTCGCTTCTGCTGATCCAGATACTGTTCACGTCGCTTCTGCCGATCCAGAGACTGTTCACGTCGCTTCAGCCGATCCAGAGACTGTTCAAGTCGCTTCTGCTGATCCAGAGTTTCACGCCAGTCTAGCCGAGCCTGCACTTCACGCCAGCTCAGAGTCTCCTTCGCCGCTGGTCCTGCCCAGCTCAGAGTCTCCTTCGCCGCTGGTCCTGCCCAGCTCAGAGTCTCCTTCGCCGCTGGTCCTGCCCAGCTCAGAGTCTCCTTCGCCGCTGGTCCTGCCCGGCTCAAAGCCCTCTTCGCCGCTGGTCCTGCCCAGCTCAAAGCCCTCTTCGCCGCTGGTCCTGCCCAGCTCAAAGCCCTCTTCGCCGCTGGTCCTGCCCAGCTCAAAGCCCTCTTCATCGCTGGTCCAGGACTCTTTACCGGGGAGCCTCCCCAAGAAAATTTTGGGGGGGGCAATACACCTCCGGACCAGCCCGATCCGCCAGGACCGCCAGAGGGGTGGTCTCCGGTTCCGCCCTGGCCGCCTGAAGGGTCGTCTCCGCCCTGGCCGCCTGAAGGGTCGTCTCAGCCCTGGCCGCCCGAAGGGTAGTCTCCGCCGTGGCCGCCCGAACTGCTGTCTCCGCCCTGGCCGCCCGAAGGGTCGTCTCCGCCCTGGCCGCCCGAAGGGTCGTCTCCGCCCTGGCCGCCCGAAGGGTCGTCTCCGCCCTGGCCGCCCGAAGGGTCGTCTCCGCCCTGGCCGCCCGAAGGGTCGTCTCCGCCCTGGCCGCCCGAAGGGTCGTCTCCGCCCTGGCCGCCCGAAGGGTCGTCTCCGCCCTGGCCGCCCGAAGGGTCGTCTCCGCCCTGGCCGCCCGAAGGGTCGTCTCCGCCCTGGCCCCCTGAAGGGTCGTCTCCTCCCTGGCCGCCTGAAGGGTCGTCTCCTCCCTGGCCGCCTGAAGGGTCGCCTGCACTGCCTGCTCCGCCTGGGTCGCCTGCACTGCCTGCTTCCCCCTGGCCTCCTGTTCCATTCCACGGACCTGGACCTCCATCCCTCCCCCGTTCCACCTCTGCTCCACCACCCTCCTTGACCTTTATTTATTGTTGTGTGTGGAGCGTCTGGAATCCGCTCCTTAAAGGGGGGGCTCTGTCATGATTCCTGTCTTGTGTTCCCCTTGTCTTGTGTGGACTTATTTCCTGTTCTGTGCCATGTTTTGTAGTTCTCTGTAGTTTTCTAGTTTATTAGTCTTCCCAGGTGTTTCTAATTAGCCACACCCCCTTGTTATCTTGTTTAGCTTGTTGGTCCCAGTGTATTTATAGCCCTTGTGTTTCACTTGTTACTTTGTCAGTTGTTGTACATGTAATGGTTGCCTCTGTGATTCCCTGGTTTTGTTCCTTTGAGTTTTGTGTTCCATGTTTCTTATTACTTTATTAAAATACCCTGCGGTTAGATCCTCGTCTTCACCTGTCTTCCTCAGCAACGTTACACATTTCTTGATTATATTTTGTTATTTTAGTTTATTACTACCATATGAAGCTATAAAATTAGATTTTACCCACTTATTTCAATACAGAAAACTATTTTGACACTGTTAGACCTTACCAGGCTTTTTTTTCGGTAAAATACTGGCAACATTGTTAGTCCAGTCATTTTATGAAAAAAGGTTGAACAAATTGCAACAGAAGCAAACTCAACTGATTTTATATCCTCAGTATGTCCTGAGTAAGGAAAAAAAAGTCCCGAAGAATCCCATTAGGGGAAAGTTATGAAAAAGACCCAAATATAGCCTATTCATACACCTATTCATTCTTTTTCTTATGTGAATAGGGTAAAAATTGTAACCTTTAGATATCACCATGAAAATTACTGAGTTGATTACATCAAGACAAACAAAAAATGTATTACAAGTTTTTGTGAAATTGTTTGTTAACATGGACAAACGGTGCATAATCTAATTACATATGTGTAATTGTTTACATACGTAATTGTTTGTCCATGTTAACAAACAATTTAAAAAAACTTGTAATACGTTTTTTTGTTTGTCTTGATGTAAGTAATCAACTCACTAATTTTCATGGTGATATCTAAAGGTTCAAATTTGTACCCTATTCACATAAGAAAAAGAATGAATAGGCATGAAGGTCCGTGTACTTTTTGGTCATTTCATTTCCTGTTTGGAATGAAATAATGAGAAATAAAAACCAGCTCGTTTATTCGTTTTTTAGTTAAGTTTAAAAAAAGAAAAATGAGATTTTGGCTCGATTTTTCATTTTTCGTTTGTAGTTTAAAAATCGGATTATGGGTTCGATATTTCATATGCACACGTGGGCAGCGCCGAAACGCCCCTTTCATCTGATTGGCCAAAACGCTCCGCCTTCAGTAAGCTACGAGCTTTTCTTTCTGTCAGGCAAAATAAGAGTCAGTACGAGTGCGGCTCTGACAAATGCACTTTAATAAAATAATGTCTGAAACCACCACTCACTGTGAACTACGCACAATATTTGAAGCAGAAATATGTTGCTGGTTCACGTAATTTGTGCTGCTGCGACTTGCAAGTGTGACTCCATTAAATGTGAGCCATATGACAGATTATTTTAGCATCATGTATTTCCCATTGATAAATACAGTGCAAATAGTTTAAATATCTCTTTGGATAAAAGGGAAGTGGAAATAAAAATCAATAATAGGCTGAACTGTACCATGATAATATGTCTGTAATATTAGATGTCCGTAGATGACCTACCCATAACTGTTACATTAGAGTTAGGGGATTACACAGTTTGTACAGTATAAAAATTATTATGTCTAAAGTTACCATATAACATGAAAACTCAACAACCCAATGGGAATGTATATTGTGTAAAACATCCAGAGGTGGACAGTAACAAAGTACATTTACTTGAGTACTGTACTTAAGTACACTTTTTGAGTATCTGTACTTTACTTGATTTTACTGTAGGCCTACTTGAAACGGATTTTCATTTTCAACGTTGGGTTTGATCTTCTGAATCTGAATTTTGTCATTGTTTTGGTGCACACTAGCTTATAGATAACAGTAAGGCTAACATATTCATACTAAAAGCCCAAAAACATTAAATCACACTACTGGAACTGTGTTCTAGAAATAAACTTGATATTGATATGAGGGTAGAAAGGCAGGCATAGATTCAGAGGCAAGGTACTGTAAGTATTAGACACAACAATGCAACAATAATAAAACAATGCAGTGACATTTACTTTTGATAATTAGTACTTTTAAAAACGAGTAGGCTACTTCTGTACTTTTACTTAAGTAAAAATTAGTCTTTACAACTTTTACGGAGTAATATTTGACCAGTAGTATCTGTACTTTCACTCAAGTAAGGAAGTTGTGTAGCCTACTTTGTCTTTGTCCACCTCTGAAAACATCTGTTCATAATCTGTGATTACACAATTCCAATAGCCTACGGACAGCACCAGGAGGCGTCTGGAATAACTCTGCACTGATCAATCCGCATTTTTAAGCAGCTAATTTTACAGTAGGCTCATATTCAAAATGTCCTTCTCATATAACGGCAACGACTGCACAAATGGACTTCCTTTGTGAAAAATAGCAGACCACCGTTTTAAATAAGTTTAAAAAAGGTGGTCTGCTATTTTTCTCAAAGGAAGCTCAGTCAGTCAGTCAGACAGACAGAGAGAGAGATAGATAGATAGATAGATAGATAGATAGATAGATAGATAGATAGATAGATAGATAGATAGACAGACAGACAGACAGACAGACAGACAGACAGATAGACAGATAGACAGATAGATAGATAGATAGATAGATAGATAGATAGATAGACAGACAGACAGACAGACAGACAGACAGACAGACAGACAGATAGATAGATAGATAGATAGATAGATAGATAGATAGACGTGCCTTTATGCGCTCGTCTTCACAAAAACTACAAGCAGGGTTTTAAACATCTCGTGTGGACAAAATATTGTTTGTTTTGCAAAGCCATGGCAAAAAGCAGAATAACTTGTAGGCTATAGCCTATACTTAAAAAGGAAAACATATTTGCCGAGTAAAAACAGAGTTTGTGTTGTTGAATCATATATTTTTTTCTAGTAGGCTAGGCTACATCTTAAAATATAGAGCTCATGACAAATAAAAGTTCCATATGGACAAACATTAAATGCAAAAACCAGTGTGAATAACAGTATCTTAAAATAGAGAGTGGATATGGCCTATTTATGAATGAAATAAATTGTCATTTAAACTGATGCAAACAGGGAAAGAGAGTAGAAAACACTTATTATCCTGTTGCCCCCTCTAGTGGACAGCATTAAGTAGTACGGCCTTCATTGCTCAGATAACGCAAGTCAATGGATTTTTTGGGAAAGTAAGTCTGAACAGTGAGAAAAGATATAAGCGAGTCAGACCAGTCTGAAGGTCTGAGCTGAGTTTGGTGAAGCATTAAAGTTCTAGGCGGAGTCAATTTCTCATATTAATAATAATAATAATAATAATACTAATAATACTACTACTAATAATAATAATGTTCAAATATGATGGCTTTCTTAAGCCAACATAATAAAGAAAACTCAGAGAAACATCGACCAATTCAGTATTAGTTTTATAATAAACAAATAACATTTTAAAGGTATGCCGTGCTCTGCAACTTACATGATTTTAATGAATCCCAAACCTGGTAATTTTGTCAGTATTAATGTACGTGATTCTAGCTTCTCTCTTTTCTGTCTTTCTTTTCATGTGAACTGAGTAGGCTACACATGCTTACATTCATAAATATAAACTTTATTTCTATTAAATTTTCTAAATTATTTATAGCATATGTCACACACGCCTACCTGCCTTTTGATGTAAATAAAAGATGAGAGTGGTAGCCTAAATGTTACGGACATATTATCATGGTACCGTTCAGCCTATTATTGATTTTTATTTCCACTTTTATTCAAAGAGACGGAACTATTTGCACTGTATTTATCAATGGGAAATACATGATGCTAAAATAATCTGTCATATGGCTCACATTTAATGGAGTCACACTTGCAAGTCGCAGCAGCACAAATTACGTGAACCAGCAACATATTTCTGCTTCAAATATTGTGCGTAGTTCACAGTGAGTGGTGGTTTCAGACATTATTTTATTAAAGTGCATTTGTCAGAGCCGCACTCGTACTGACTCTTATTTTGCCTGACAGAAAGAAAAGCTCGTAGCTTACTGAAGGCGGAGCGTTTTGAACAATCAGATGAAAGGGGCGTTTCGGCGCTGCCCACGTGTGCAAATGAAATATCGAACCCATAAACCGATTTGTAAACCACAAACAAAAAATGAAAAATCGAGCCAAAATCTCATTTTTCTTTTTTTAAACTAAACTAAAAAACGAATAAACGAGCTGGTTTTCATTTCTCGTTATTCCATTCCAAACAGGAAATGAAATGACCAAAAAGTACATGGACCCTGGGTCCGTGTACGTTTTGATAGTTTGTTTTCCAATTTGAAATGAAATAAGCAGAAACGAGAAAACGGCCCCTTTATTCGTTTTTTCGTTTTTTTCAAAAAAAACGAAAAAACGAGATTTCGGCTTGATTTTTCGTTTTTTAGTTCCCATGCAAAAAACGAATAAATGACTTCAAAATTCGTTTTCCACATGTGGGCGGCCTGACACGCCCCCTTCCGCCGATTGGTCAAGCAAATATGAGCATGTGACGTCAGAGTGCACTCTGGACGATGGGGCGGGGCGACACTTTTGGGCGGAGCGACACGTGTCGCCCCGCCCCTATTTTTCTGTTCCCGCCTTTGCCATTTTCCTCCGACCCCCCAGGGGGCAGTTTGTGATGAACGGCACGGCGGCAGCAACAGTATAACGAACGAACGATACGCCACCTGTTTACAGTCTATGTACTCCACCAGACATTGTCTGACTCCACGTTGATTGCGATTACAACTGGTGAGGAAAAATGGTTGTGTAGATTTATATAAATATATTTAAAAATGTAACATGATGTTCGAGAATCAAATCTGGAATAATTGCTTAAGCATATCTCAGTGTCTTTCAGATGATATAATTAAACTGTTCTTTTTTTTTTTTTTCCTTCTTAGAATTTGTGAGATTCTTATCTTTTTTAACAAACATGGGGCACCACACCATCGTAACCAGAGCAAAACATGAAGTTTATATGAAGTCCACTCTTAAACTGTGCCCATTTTGTCACTATACGAATAGTATTTCGCACATGGTACATGTCCATGTTCGTAGACATTTTGAGACCGCAGTAAGATACAAAGGTTTGGTTTTCAAAATTGATGATTTGTATTAAATAGGCTAATAACTATAACCATATTAAATTAAGTTTGCTTGGTAATGTCCTTAGTTCATTCATTTTCAGATTTCTTCATTGTCAAATGCAGCAACCAGTGCAGAGAAAAGGCACATTTTCACTGCTGCTTTTGTGAGAAGACCGTTATAAATAGGTCACAATTAATGACCCACATATTAAGCCACCATGAGCCTTGTGTTGAACCAGGAGTTACTTCAGACATGCATATTGAGAATGTCATGAATAAAGACACAGGTAATTGAATCTTGAAGAACTTGTTCTGTTATACAAAAGCAATATGTTTAATTTTCTTAAAACTATGTTAACATTTTTTTTTTTTTAGATTGAGAGCAATAAATTACTGAATTGTTAAAGTTTGAATGAATTAATAATTTCTCAATATTTTTTTATGAATAATTGTTGATTGTGTAGTGGGTCTGAGCATACAGCACGAGTACAGCGCCTGCAGCTCGGCAGCACAGAAGTTTGAATCTGAATCCTGCATTAGAGAGAGCCCTGCATTGAAAGTGGAGAGATTTTGTGATACAGCAAAAATACAAGATCCCACATCGACAACTTCCGCTTCTTCAAACAGAGGTCAGACTTCTTGACAAAAACAAAATGTCACATATTTATTTTGCATAATCCTCTCCATGTTGAGTGATCTGTTCTATCTAATAATATCTCTATTGCTTTATAAGAATCTCTTCCAAACATGAGGACCAAAAACCTGATGGATAATAGGAGCAAGCCAGCAGTTACACCTGAATCTGAACGTCAGTGTTCTACAGGTAACCGACTTGTAAACTTGTACTACTCAGGGTTGCAGTGGTATGAGATTTTCACAGTACAAAAACAGTTTCAGAAATTATTGTGGTTTAATGGTATCTGGTCCTGCTCAGTAAAATTTGAGTCATTTTTAAATATCTAATATTGTTAAAAATCGTTTGTCATTGGATAATTTTTTACTCTTACTCCAATAACAATAAATATTATTATTTATACTTAAGTAATTATTTCTATAAGTACTTTTACTTGCATACAGCTTTTGGATATTCTGCCCACCTCTACTGTCACACCACATAGCCTAGATTGTCAAAACTGCATTTACTGTTTGAATTGTGTGATAAAAGTAACCGAATTTGAGACTTTTTGCTATATTTTTGACTAGAAACAAAGCTCATCACAGTTTACGGATGGAAGGAATGCAGCAAATAGCGTTAAGTTGGGCATCTACTGAAAATAGCATGGGCTAAAACCTTGATCTCGGGATTTAAGAATTGATATAGAGCAATAGTACATTACAGTACTTTAAATAAGCAGATGTGTGAGATATAACTCTATTTTAACCATGAAACTGTCATACTGCTGCAACCCTAATATAATATACTGTATAAAAGTTAGTATGCACAGTGATCTTAAAACATTAGTAACATTAAAGTGCAGTAGTAAAGACTGAACTTTAAACATGTTCTTTCAAGCAACTCCACTAGAAGAAGAAAAAGGTCAGAGGACTGCTAAAGTGAAGCCTAATACAGTTGTGTGTGTGCACTGTAATTTGACATTATTAAAAAACAACTTAAGAAAGCACATCCAAAGACGACACACTGAATGCAGGGAGACTGTATCATCCAAAAGGTATTTAAGATGCCAGTGTGTTGATGACAAAAATGGAATTTTTGCTGTTGAAAAGTCTTTCCATGGTGCATCCACTCCAATCCATGTCCTGAAAAACACCTGGGGAGAGTCACAAAGGTCTGAGTGTGAATTGGATGAGTGCTGTGTTACCAGAGACTTTGCCCACAGAAGTGGTATTCTGCCATTTGAGTGTGACCACTTGCAGTCTTTATCCTATTGTCCTCGTGTTGGTCAAATACAGACTGATCTTGCAGAAGAAACATTGTGTATGATGGTTGACCAGAAGTGGTTTGGAGATGCAAGGAAACACCAGTTAATTGATCTGAAGAAGGAAACTCTGGCCGAAGGAGTTCCATTGTCAGTGTCTGTACAAATTGGAGACCAACTCAACAAATTGCATGTGTCTGTGTTTGAAAAAAAACGCTCATATTACAGCAGACTTGGCAGAGTAATGGTTTCGTATGATGTTAAGAAAAACTCTTGGTACTGCCCTTGCTCAATGCCAAGGAAATCTTGTATTCACAAGGCTGTTTCAAAGTGGCATCTCTTTCACCATCAGAAAGAGTTGTTCAAGAAGGTGAAAAGTGTGGAGGAAGTTCTTCCTGAATCACCTGAAGGAAAAAAAGATGCCAACAGCAGCTATCCACCATCTGACTCAAACATAAAAGAAATGATCCACTACATGATGGCACACAAAAAACTTCCCAGTGAGCTTCCCAAGACATTACTAGATCATTCCAGAGATATAAAGTCCAACCAGTGCCTTCCAAGGCATCTGGTGCCCACAGAATTAAAATGTACCAAGTGCACAGCTGAAAGCTTAAGTGATCCAAGACTCATCACAAAAGATGCCAAGATAGTGACATTTTCTGGTGTAATCCAAGGTATGGTTGATTATTGTAATATTACATTAAGATGTGCTTTCAGATAATTTTATGGATATTTTAGATTAATGCATCTATTTACTTCTTTAGGCATATCTACTTACTACAGACAGTGCCCACGCTGTGAAATGGTATATAGGTACCAAGAGTGGTCAGATGGAATACATAATTTCAATGACCACATTCTTTTGTCATTGCATTTGTGCATGTTCCTAAGAAACTCAGTACAGGTATGTCATAATCCCAATGTGTTGTTTTCCTATGAACTTTTAAAGTCGCTGTTTTTTTTTTTTCATTCAATTCATTAATTCAATGTATTTTTTAACTTGTTTAATTCCAGAATAGTACGGCAGTAAGTAGGGTAATGGAAACATTACATTCAATTGAAGGTGGGCCTTTTCCTAAAAATGAACTTGTTTTACAAGCCTATTTGCACTTTGAGGCCATGACAGAACTGGATTATCATTACAATTGTGTCACTTGTGGGCACTACCCAAGTGTAGTCGTCATGGATCTCCACAAAAAGGGAGCCTTTGGCATGCCTGGTATGTTTAAACATTATAGTTTGATATATTTAAATGTTTATTTATAACTATAGTTTCTTCATTTATTCACAAAATATATTTATCCAATCACATCCACACTGTAAAGTTTTTTTTTTTTTTTTCATGTTCACAATACTATCATTTCATGGGCATAAATTGCATTCATGCATAAATTAAAATGTAAATTAATGTAATCTAAATATATCTTACTTTGAAATACTATAGTCTTTGTTTCATTTTATTAATTGATTGTAGTGAGTGAAATTGACCCCCCTCCACCAAATTATGATGGCTACGTGGATAGTGAGAAGTTTTGGGAGGCAGTAACAGTAGAGATGATAAGCCGAGGTTTTTATACAAGTATGTCTCGCATCACATACTGCCTTTTACCCAAGTTTCTTTCTTTAACCGTAGTGCTGCTGCGTTCCGATTTTTTGTCCTTAGGATTGTCAGAAGGAGTTGAAGCAACGGTAAAATATTTTTTTTATTTGTAAAATGAGATGGAAAAATATCAAAGGAACTGATTTTATTTTTTTTATTAAAAACATTATAGATTTTGAACTGTTGCCTACGAATCATCGAGCACATGGCTTTCCGCAGGGTAATGTATCAGTCTCGAAGATGTTAGTGAAAACAGGATACATTTGTATGCATCTGATAATTGTTTCTTCATTACAGGATATCAGTGTGTATGTTGCTAATTCCTACGTCGTAGCAACCTGGCTTCCACCAGTCTCTTGTTTCCCAGAGTTGTCCCTTCCGGTGAGTTCGGTGAAAGATTTTACTATAGCTGAATATAAAGAACATTATAGTTCCTAGGCTCTGATATGTTTTTACATAAATTTTAGGCTAATGTCAGCCAAACAGACCTTGTGGTTCTGCCAGCTTGGGTACCTGGCCACTGGCTGCTGTGTGTAAGTATTCGAATTTATATGAGAACTAAGTTAACAGTAAGTTGTAATTTAATCAATATCCAATAATCTAAAGGATAATCTAATGTGTACTAAACAATGTGCTGTTGAATTTACTTTTAAAAAACATTACAGAGATGTTTGTGTACAGCATTGCTTGTGCATTTTACAGATTATGAAACCAAAGACCAGAGAAATGTATTTTCTCGATTCTATGCAACAAGCAGCATTTGGACCATACATTGACACTTTCAGGTTTTAGAAATGTTCAGCATGTGTTCAGAGATTACAGTGGTTCTGTTTTAAACTGTAATCTTTTTTTGTTTCCACCATTTTGTTCATTACCTTACATTTTGTGTTCACTTGAATTTTCAGTGCATAAACAGTTATGCATCAACAAACCACAGATATGACCCTTGTTTGCAAAGATAGTATGTAGATATAAGATAGTATAATATAGATAAATAGTTTAATTAACATTAAGGACTACATCTCTAAACATTTTCTGTATATATATATATATATATATATATATATATATATAATATATATAATTTTTTTTTTTTTTTTTTTTTTTTTTTTTTTTTTACAGGAGCATTGCAAAACTCATTGACAACCGAGAGTGGACAGAGAAAACTGCGATTACATTTGAAGTAAAACATTTCATTTAAATGCAAACAAAAGTCTATTTCATTACACAAAGTATAATGTTTACTGATGTGATGGAAATCTGTCAAGGTAAATGTATGTACTTGTTTTAATCCAAACCACAGGGAATACCGAAGCAGGCAGGTGGGAACAACTGTGGAATCTACATACTGATGGTAGGTTCAATTTTAATTGTTATTGTAGTTAATTATTGTAAGTTATACCCTGCTCATTTTTTTGCACTTTGTGAATTGTAACAGTACACTTTATACATGGCTTTGGGGCTCCGATTTGATTTCACAGAGGTATGTCATTACTTCATTACATCCTTCAAGTTAAATAAACAGACATCCATAATTATTGTGTATATTATTATTATTATTATTATTTAAAAAAAAATCAGGATGACATGCCCCTGATCAGGAGGTGGTGGTGTGCTCTTATACTGGATAACTTCACTCTGCAAATGTATGTAGCTGTTTGCATGTTTCCTACATTAAACATTACTATATATGTACTAGATCTACCAATGTACCTACCTACCTCTTGTCATTTGTTCTTTTAGCGCTCAACCATACAAAAGGCAGTGTCTTCCAGGAGATTCAGACAACGCAGGTAATTTATTGTGCACATACATTCATTAAGAACTAATAATTTTATAATTGTTACAGCTACAAAGTTTTTCAGATATGAAATTTGATAGATTATGTACTATATTGGTCGTCCAATAGCCATGTTTCCACTGCCACTTCTGGGGCTTGATCGTGCCTCATTGGGGCTTCCTCTGGGTCGACGGCCAAGGGTTTCTGGTCAACCGAATACCTTGGTACAAAGCGGGGCCAACTAGGGCTTGAGTGGTCAAATGCAAAGATGGGGTTTATCTGAGCCTGGACAGAGAGTCAGCGCCATGAATCATTTTATATATATATATTTAAAGACATTAAAGACATTTAAAAACATTTTAGCTCAACTCACTTTCAGACAGCAGTGTGCCCTTGATGCACACTTTTACTGAGCCCACACTGATGCGAGCTCCGCAGCAGACTTTTCCCGACAGTCAAAGCAGCATTGCGTTGCGAAAGTGCGGAGGAAGGAAGACATAGGAAGACCACTACTGCTAAGGGTACCATTTGGGACAGGGCCATTATCAGCGCAGACACTTACATTCGTTGACTAAAAAATATACAGTTGTTACTGAATGTCACTAATGCAATCCTGACACAGAATAATAATGATCAATGTATCACTTATTGTAAAACATCAATGCTTGGTTTAAAAAAAAAAAAGCAAACAATCGGCCGCATGTTTGTTTTGGTATATTGCGAGTTTCTAGTTTCGGCTAATGTGTGTTGGAGCTTTAAATGGATATTTATTTTAATATTATCGTTATAAGAGAATATTAATCTATTTATTTCTTATTTTATTCAGAGCATGCAGTTATGCAGACAACAATTTATCAGGTTTGTCTGAACCAGGGTTTATATTTTTGTCAACAACATTTATATCCAAAGAATAAATAAAAATGTTTTTTTGTTTCAACAGCTTCCCCATGAATTAATTTCCAAAATCCTGAAGGAAGTTGTTTTAGTAACTGGTGATGCTGCATATTTGACACTTTCACTGGTGTGCAAATGGTTTAGGGATGTGGTCACAAATGAAAGTTTTCGGAAAGCAGCACACTTTGCCTGGCTAGACAGTAAGATGTTTTTTCCTGTTCGATGCACATTTCTTGGATTGAAATTTGTGATATGTGACATTTAAACTTGAATCTCCACACTTATATCTTTTCTGTATTTTGTCTTTACATTTTAAGGTGTGGTCAACTGGAAGATGTTCTCTGAGGACTACTGTGAAGAATTCAGACAGTTCTACAGCATCAGGGAATGCTCAGAATGCTTGGACCTTTTCAAGTCCTATCCACCAGGGTATAGGGGAAGAGGAAGACGAGGGGAATTGCTGGGCTTTTACTCCGAAGATCATTGTACAGGATTTTGTTCGTAGGACTGTTTTTTTGCTGCAGGACATGAATTTCCATTAAACTCATAAAACTTGTACAGAGTGGGAATTGAGAGATGACCTGGTTTTGATGTAGTAATTGATGCAACTTCAAGTTAAACTTTAAAATGTATAGTGTTCTAATGAAAAGCTGTGGCAAATTTGTATGACTTTTGTGTATGACTGCGTTTCATTTATTGTGCATATGGTAAGGTACCTTGGTTCTTTAAGGTTTGCATAAAATATATTCTGCTGTTCTTACAGTTGATGTAATGTCATTTGCTAAAACAGTCATGAAGTTTAACTAATAAGCAGTTTGGAGTTTATGTAATAAAGAGAAAGTGACAGTCTTCGTTTTGTTCTTAAGCGCATATATATGCTATTATAGTAAAACAATGGTTAATTTGTGATTAGCATGGCTTTTTGGAGCAAAAGTCAAAAGTTTTAGATCGGTAAGATTTTGTATGTTTTTAAAAGAAGTCTCTTCTGCTCACCAAGGCTGCATTTATTTGATAAAAAAAAGTATTATTGTGAAATATTACGACAATTTAAAATGACATTTTCTATTTTAATATATTTTAAAATGTAATTTATTCCTGTGATCAAAGCTGAATGTTCAGCATCATTACTCCAGTCTTCAGTGTCACATGATCCTTCAGAAATCATTCTAATATGATGATTTGACGCTCAAGAAACATTACTATTTTCAATGTTGAAAACAGTTGTGTACAATTTTTTTTACAAAATTCTTTGATGAATAAAAAGTTCAAAAGAACAGCATTTATTTAAAATAACATTTTCTAGCATTATAAATGTCTACTGTAACTTTTGATCAGTTTAACTCATCCTTGATTAAAAGTATTGATTTATTTTATTTATTTCCCCCAAAAATAAAATTAAAATTCTTACTGACCTCAAACTTTTGAACAGTAGTGTTTAATGTTACAAAAGCTTTCCATTTCAGATAAATGCTGTTCTTTTGAACTTTCTATTCATCATAGCATCATGAAATAAAAATTTAAAAAACTTTTTTTTAACATTGATAATAATCATAAATGTTTCTTGAGCATCAAATCATCATATTAGAATGATTTCTGAAGGATCATGTGACACTGAAGACTGGAGTAATGATGTTGAAAATTCAGCTTTGATCACAGAAATAAATTACACTTAACTATATATTCACAATGAAAACAGCTGTTTTAAATTGTAATAATATTTCACAATATGACTGTTTTTGTTTGTATTTTTAATCAAATAAATGCAGCCTTGGTGAGCAGAAGATACTTCTTTTAAAAACATTAAAAAAATCTTACCGATATAAAACTTTTGACCGGTAGTGTATAGTAATCATTTTCGTAGGGGCTAACGGAAACTCATGGTTACAGTGTGTGTGTGTGTGTGTGTGTGTGTGTGTGTGTGTGTGTGTGTGTGTGATTTTAAGGTACATTGCGTACCATACTTATACTACTGTGTCATTAACTTGAGTCAAAACAGTGAGTAACAAACCATCTACTACAGCTGTTGAGGGAGTGATTGTGAATTAGACCATTCTTTCTATTCTCTTCGTATTTCTACTTCAATGGAATATTGTGGAATCGCAACAATGAACGCAAAATTTATAAACAAGTTTATACGTCTGTTGTGTTCTTCCGCATTCCCAGCCTGCCCAAAGCGTCACACTTCTATGCACCAATAATCTGTAATAGCGTCACACTTCTATGCACCAATAAGATCATCTTTATTATAAACCAATAAACGTTAAGGTGGGCGGGGCGACACGTGTCGCTCCGCCCAAAAGTGTCGCCCCGCCCCATCGTCCAGACTGCACTCTGGGGTACTACGTCAGGTCAGGGTCTGTTCAACAAAATAATAGTCCTTTACTATGGCTACAGATTCTTAAACTGTAGGCTACAGGGCAGGTCCGGGCTTTCTTCTGTGCAACTTTACGCGTTTCACAGAAATCTTTACATCAGAAATATTAATTATTAGTCTGCCACCAGCCTGTTTTATTTAGCTGTGTGTGGTGAAGTTGCGCTTGACAGCGCCGAGCGGGAGAGGCTCACTGACCAATGTTCAGATCAGCAGTCAGAACTTTTCTTTTAGACGCTCCGTTTTGCCACGGGATGGTGATTGCAAATACTGTAATGCCAATCGGCTGAGGGTGGCTACCGATGATGATGGTGAAATACATTTTTACTGAAACTGTAATCATATCCGCGACCCGTGAGAATGAGACAGATGATTGACAGGACGATAGCGGAGGAAATTAAAGGCGCAAGATAACTTCTGTTAACAAAAACATAAATAAAAAACTGTTTTAATATAAGTGACTTTGTCTTTGTTTTGTTGTTCTTCTTGTTTTTAGTCAAATAATTGTGAACCACAAACTGAGCCTTCGTTTTAAAGGGCAATTTCCAAATATATTTTATTTATTTGTTATAATATGGGTATTTTATAATACAGCATAAATAAAAACAAGCACATGTAATATGTATATGCCTATAGGCTAAACACCACAGTTTTTTGGTTTTGTTTGTGAACTTTTATCCCCAACCATATTTCTTCATGGGCTCCACGCCAGGGGTCACGCTCAGCACCCCATGGTACTATCTGTAGCCTATAATTAACAGTATGCTGACCCAGTTTATATGTAAAATCTTTGGTAGGCTATATGTAATATATGTGTAATATCTAAAAACACTTTACAGTGTGATGGAAATAAACTTTTCTTAAAAGTGTCTTGTACAGTATATCACCACAGAATTATTGACACCCTTCTATCTGTGTTGTATACTGTAATAGACAATTGTCCTGCAGAATGATGAGTTTTTTTGTAAGAAAAACATTGCAAGCAAATGTCAAATTGTTTTTTGAAATTTAAATTAACAACGTAAGAGGCTTTAGGCTGTCTGATTAACTCTGTATGAACAAACACCCAGCTTTGCAGTATAGGTGGCACAGAAGCAGCATCTTTAGATTTACATTACATTACACTACATTACACACATTACACAGAACCTGCATTTAGATTTACATTACACACTGTCTAATGCAACTCAAAGGAGGCACTGTGAATTTGCATAGCGATTTCATTCTAAGAGGCTATTAAATGTGAAGTGACAACATGAAACACTACTTTCAAAATATAAAAAAGCACCAGTAGTTGGTGGCAAGTCAGCCTGATAATGATTAAATACCAATTTTATCCCCATCAGATCACTCAGTTTCTGATGCAGAAAAGTTAGTTCATGCGTTCATGACCTCGAGACTAGATTACTGTAATGGTTTATTAGCTGGTTGTCCTGCATCCTCAATAAACAAGCTACAGTTAGTCCAAAATGCAGCCGCTAGAGTTCTTGCTAGATCAAGAAAATATGATCATATAACACAGATTTTAATATCACTACATATACCTATAAAGTCCCGTATTGTATTGCTACTGACTTATAAAGCCCTAAACGGCTTAGCTCCAGTCTATTTAACGGATCTTCTATCGCCCTACAATCCATCGCGCTCTTTAAGATCACTAAATTCAAGGCTTTTGGTCATACCTAGGATATCCAGAGCCACCAAAGGAGGGAGAGCATTTTCACATTTAGCTCCAAAACTCTGGAATAGCCTCCTGATACTGTTCGTTGCTCAGACTCGCTCTCCCAGTTTAAAACTAGATTAAAGTTGCATCTCTTCAGCCAGGCATTCATATAATACTTTTAATCTTACAGTTAAATCCGACCTCTAGTTCATAAACGCCAGAGGAGAACTGGCCCCCGACTGAGCCTGGGTTCTCCCAAGGTTTTTTTTTCTCCATCAGGTCACCTGTCACCAGTTTTTCGGTTCCTTGCCACTGTTGCCTTTGGCTTGCTCAGTTGGGGATATTTTGGGGATATTTAATTTTAATTTTATCAATCAATGAATTCCATTAGAAACAAACCTTGTTAACTGTGAAGCTGCTTTGATACAATCTGTATTGTGAAAAGCGCTATACAAATACACTTGACTTGACTTGACTTGACAATTTACTCATTTAGGCTCACAATAAGCAGATTAATTATATATATATATACTGGTGGATATAGATTTACTGGTGGAACCCAAATGAAAGTTCAGTCCTGGCTGTATAATCAAACAATAAAAACGAGAAACAATGCATGCCATCAAGAACATTCATTGATTCCACAGGAACTTGATCCAGTTTCCCCCATTTTTACTAATAACTACTTTGTGTTAATTCAGAGAACAGTAAGGCAAACTATTAAGCATGAACTCAAACAGGATCAATTAAGATTTTCAAAGCATTTTGGAACTCTTCTTGGTGGAAATTGACAGCACGTTTTCAGCTCGTTCTGCAGGACAATTGTCTATTACAGTATACAGTATACAACACAGATAAAGGGTGTCAATAAATCTGTGGTGATATACAAGACGCTTTAAGAAAAGTTTATTTCCATCACACTGTAAAGTGTTTTTAGATATTACATATAGATTACCAAAGATTTTACATATAAACTGGGTCAGCATACTGTTAATTACAGTTCGTACCATGGGAAGTAGGGGTGCTGAGCGTGACCCCTGGCGTGGAGCCCATGAAGAAATATGGTTGGGGATAAAAGTTCACACAAACAAAACCAAAAAACTGTGGTGTTTAGCCTATAGGCATACATATTACGTGTGCTTGTTTTTATTTATGCTGTATTATAAAATATTATAACAAATAAATATATTTGGAAATTGCCCTTTAAAACGAAGGCTCAGTTTGTGGTTCACAATTATTTGATTAAAAACAACAAAAACAATAAAACAAAGACAAAGTCACTTATATTAAACACTTTTTTATTTATGTTTTTGTTAACAGAAGTTATCTTGCACCTTTAATTTCCTCCGCTATCGTCCTGTCAATCATCTGTCTCATTCTCACGGGTCGCGGATATGATTACAGTTTCAGTAAAAATGTATTTCACCATCATCATCGGTAGCCACCCTCAGCCGATTGGCATTACAGTATTTGCAATCACCATCCCGTGGCAAAACGGAGCGTCTAAAAGAAAAGTTCTGACTGCTGATCTGAACATTGGTCAGTGAGCCTCTCCCGCTCGGCGCTGTCAAGCGCAACTTCACCACACACAGCTAAATAAAACAGGCTGGTGGCAGACTAATAATTAATATTTCTGATGTAAAGATTTTTGTGAAACGCGTAAAGTTGCACAGAAGAAAGCCCGGACCTGCCCTGTAGCCTACAGTTTAAGAATCTGTAGCCATAGTAAAGGACTATTATTTTGTTGAACAGACCCTGACCTGACGTAGTACCCCAGAGTGCAGTCTGGACGATGGGGCGGGGCGACACTTTTGGGCGGAGCAACACGTGTCGCCCCGCCCACCTTAACGTTTATTGGTTTATAATAAAGATGATCTTATTGGTGCATAGAAGTGTGACGCTATTACAGATTATTGGTGCATAGAAGTGTGACGCTTTGGGCAGGCTGGGAATGCGGAAGAACACAACAGACGTATAAACTTGTTTATAAATTTTGCGTTCATTGTTGCGATTCCACAATATTCCATTGAAGTAGAAATACGAAGAGAATAGAAAGAATGGTCTAATTCACAATCACTCCCTCAACAGCTGTAGTAGATGGTTTGTTACTCACTGTTTTGACTCAAGTTAATGACACAGTAGTATAAGTATGGTACGCAATGTACCTTAAAATCACACACACACACACACACACACACACACACACACACACTGTAACCATGAGTTTCCGTTAGCCCCTACGAAAATGATTACTATACACTACCGGTCAAAAGTTTTATATCGGTAAGATTTTTTTAATGTTTTTAAAAGAAGTATCTTCTGCTCACCAAGGCTGCATTTATTTGATTAAAAATACAAACAAAAACAGTCATATTGTGAAATATTATTACAATTTAAAACAGCTGTTTTCATTGTGAATATATAGTTAAGTGTAATTTATTTCTGTGATCAAAGCTGAATTTTCAACATCATTACTCCAGTCTTCAGTGTCACATGATCCTTCAGAAATCATTCTAATATGATGATTTGATGCTCAAGAAACATTTATGATTATTATCAATGTTAAAAAAAAGTTTTTTAAATTTTTATTTCATGATGCTATGATGAATAGAAAGTTCAAAAGAACAGCATTTATCTGAAATGGAAAGCTTTTGTAACATTAAACACTACTGTTCAAAAGTTTGAGGTCAGTAAGAATTTTAATTTTATTTTTGGGGGAAATAAATAAAATAAATCAATACTTTTAATCAAGGATGAGTTAAACTGATCAAAAGTTACAGTAGACATTTATAATGCTAGAAAATGTTATTTTAAATAAATGCTGTTCTTTTGAACTTTTTATTCATCAAAGAATTTTGTAAAAAAAATTGTACACAACTGTTTTCAACATTGAAAATAGTAATGTTTCTTGAGCGTCAAATCATCATATTAGAATGATTTCTGAAGGATCATGTGACACTGAAGACTGGAGTAATGATGCTGAACATTCAGCTTTGATCACAGGAATAAATTACATTTTAAAATATATTAAAATAGAAAATGTCATTTTAAATTGTCGTAATATTTCACAATAATACTTTTTTTTATCAAATAAATGCAGCCTTGGTGAGCAGAAGAGACTTCTTTTAAAAACATACAAAATCTTACCGATCTAAAACTTTTGACTTTTGCTCCAAAAAGCCATGCTAATCACAAATTAACCATTGTTTTACTATAATAGCATATATATGCGCTTAAGAACAAAACGAAGACTGTCACTTTCTCTTTATTACATAAACTCCAAACTGCTTATTAGTTAAACTTCATGACTGTTTTAGCAAATGACATTACATCAACTGTAAGAACAGCAGAATATATTTTATGCAAACCTTAAAGAACCAAGGTACCTTACCATATGCACAATAAATGAAACGCAGTCATACACAAAAGTCATACAAATTTGCCACAGCTTTTCATTAGAACACTATACATTTTAAAGTTTAACTTGAAGTTGCATCAATTACTACATCAAAACCAGGTCATCTCTCAATTCCCACTCTGTACAAGTTTTATGAGTTTAATGGAAATTCATGTCCTGCAGCAAAAAAACAGTCCTACGAACAAAATCCTGTACAATGATCTTCGGAGTAAAAGCCCAGCAATTCCCCTCGTCTTCCTCTTCCCCTATACCCTGGTGGATAGGACTTGAAAAGGTCCAAGCATTCTGAGCATTCCCTGATGCTGTAGAACTGTCTGAATTCTTCACAGTAGTCCTCAGAGAACATCTTCCAGTTGACCACACCTTAAAATGTAAAGACAAAATACAGAAAAGATATAAGTGTGGAGATTCAAGTTTAAATGTCACATATCACAAATTTCAATCCAAGAAATGTGCATCGAACAGGAAAAAACATCTTGCTGTCTAGCCAGGCAAAGTGTGCTGCTTTCCGAAAACTTTCATTTGTGACCACATCCCTAAACCATTTGCACACCAGTGAAAGTGTCAAATATGCAGCATCACCAGTTACTAAAACAACTTCCTTCAGGATTTTGGAAATTAATTCATGGGGAAGCTGTTGAAACAAAAAAACATTTTTATTTATTCTTTGGATATAAATGTTGTTGACAAAAATATAAACCCTGGTTCAGACAAACCTGATAAATTGTTGTCTGCATAACTGCATGCTCTGAATAAAATAAGAAATAAATAGATTAATATTCTCTTATAACGATAATATTAAAATAAATATCCATTTAAAGCTCCAACACACATTAGCCGAAACTAGAAACTCGCAATATACCAAAACAAACATGCGGCCGATTGTTTGCTTTTTTTTTTTTAAACCAAGCATTGATGTTTTACAATAAGTGATACATTGATCATTATTATTCTGTGTCAGGATTGCATTAGTGACATTCAGTAACAACTGTATATTTTTTAGTCAACGAATGTAAGTGTCTGCGCTGATAATGGCCCTGTCCCAAATGGTACCCTTAGCAGTAGTGGTCTTCCTATGTCTTCCTTCCTCCGCACTTTCGCAACGCAATGCTGCTTTGACTGTCGGGAAAAGTCTGCTGCGGAGCTCGCATCAGTGTGGGCTCAGTAAAAGTGTGCATCAAGGGCACACTGCTGTCTGAAAGTGAGTTGAGCTAAAATGTTTTTAAATGTCTTTAATGTCTTTAAATATATATATATAAAATGATTCATGGCGCTGACTCTCTGTCCAGGCTCAGATAAACCCCATCTTTGCATTTGACCACTCAAGCCCTAGTTGGCCCCGCTTTGTACCAAGGTATTCGGTTGACCAGAAACCCTTGGCCGTCGACCCAGAGGAAGCCCCAATGAGGCACGATCAAGCCCCAGAAGTGGCAGTGGAAACATGGCTATTGGACGACCAATATAGTACATAATCTATCAAATTTCATATCTGAAAAACTTTGTAGCTGTAACAATTATAAAATTATTAGTTCTTAATGAATGTATGTGCACAATAAATTACCTGCGTTGTCTGAATCTCCTGGAAGACACTGCCTTTTGTATGGTTGAGCGCTAAAAGAACAAATGACAAGAGGTAGGTAGGTACATTGGTAGATCTAGTACATATATAGTAATGTTTAATGTAGGAAACATGCAAACAGCTACATACATTTGCAGAGTGAAGTTATCCAGTATAAGAGCACACCACCACCTCCTGATCAGGGGCATGTCATCCTGATTTTTTTTTAAATAATAATAATAATAATAATATACACAATAATTATGGATGTCTGTTTATTTAACTTGAAGGATGTAATGAAGTAATGACATACCTCTGTGAAATCAAATCGGAGCCCCAAAGCCATGTATAAAGTGTACTGTTACAATTCACAAAGTGCAAAAAAATGAGCAGGGTATAACTTACAATAATTAACTACAATAACAATTAAAATTGAACCTACCATCAGTATGTAGATTCCACAGTTGTTCCCACCTGCCTGCTTCGGTATTCCCTGTGGTTTGGATTAAAACAAGTACATACATTTACCTTGACAGATTTCCATCACATCAGTAAACATTATACTTTGTGTAATGAAATAGACTTTTGTTTGCATTTAA
Source organism: Scardinius erythrophthalmus (assembly GCF_964197995.2). Taxonomy (NCBI): domain Eukaryota; kingdom Metazoa; phylum Chordata; class Actinopteri; order Cypriniformes; family Leuciscidae; genus Scardinius; species Scardinius erythrophthalmus. The sequence continues at coordinate 6,881,810 of NC_138235.1, read as the reverse complement.
ATGAAATGTTTTACTTCAAATGTAATCGCAGTTTTCTCTGTCCACTCTCGGTTGTCAATGAGTTTTGCAATGCTCCTGTAAAAAAAAAAAAAAAAAAAAAAAAAAAAAAAAAATTATATATATTATATATATATATATATATATATATATATATATATATATACAGAAAATGTTTAGAGATGTAGTCCTTAATGTTAATTAAACTATTTATCTATATTATACTATCTTATATCTACATACTATCTTTGCAAACAAGGGTCATATCTGTGGTTTGTTGATGCATAACTGTTTATGCACTGAAAATTCAAGTGAACACAAAATGTAAGGTAATGAACAAAATGGTGGAAACAAAAAAAGATTACAGTTTAAAACAGAACCACTGTAATCTCTGAACACATGCTGAACATTTCTAAAACCTGAAAGTGTCAATGTATGGTCCAAATGCTGCTTGTTGCATAGAATCGAGAAAATACATTTCTCTGGTCTTTGGTTTCATAATCTGTAAAATGCACAAGCAATGCTGTACACAAACATCTCTGTAATGTTTTTTAAAAGTAAATTCAACAGCACATTGTTTAGTACACATTAGATTATCCTTTAGATTATTGGATATTGATTAAATTACAACTTACTGTTAACTTAGTTCTCATATAAATTCGAATACTTACACACAGCAGCCAGTGGCCAGGTACCCAAGCTGGCAGAACCACAAGGTCTGTTTGGCTGACATTAGCCTAAAATTTATGTAAAAACATATCAGAGCCTAGGAACTATAATGTTCTTTATATTCAGCTATAGTAAAATCTTTCACCGAACTCACCGGAAGGGACAACTCTGGGAAACAAGAGACTGGTGGAAGCCAGGTTGCTACGACGTAGGAATTAGCAACATACACACTGATATCCTGTAATGAAGAAACAATTATCAGATGCATACAAATGTATCCTGTTTTCACTAACATCTTCGAGACTGATACATTACCCTGCGGAAAGCCATGTGCTCGATGATTCGTAGGCAACAGTTCAAAATCTATAATGTTTTTAATAAAAAAAATAAAATCAGTTCCTTTGATATTTTTCCATCTCATTTTACAAATAAAAAAAATATTTTACCGTTGCTTCAACTCCTTCTGACAATCCTAAGGACAAAAAATCGGAACGCAGCAGCACAGTGGACCCCACAGAAACAATACGTTCCTTTGGGTCACTGTTAGGGTCCAATACACTTACAACCTGAAAAAATAAAATGAGAAAGCATGAACTAAGATCATGTTTTAAGAATTTTAGCATGGCCACAAATTAATGACTACCATTTTCTGAAGATGTTCCGGTAATCGTTGGCCCCAAACTGCTTTATCCGGAAGCATGTCCTCCACTGCCCAGAAGGGCTTGTGGCTCGTCACACTGTGATCTGTGCTCTTCAAATGGTGCCTTAAAAAAAGGAAAAACAACATGAATTATCATTTCATCTCAATCAAAGATGTCTTAACTTTTTACCACAACTGCACCTTCATACCTGATTTGACTGCATGCTGCAGGATCAACAGTGTTGGAGGATTGAGGATTCACGGCTGCACCTAAAACACACAAGCATATACATACACATTTATTTACATATACACACACACATATATATATATACACACACACACACACACACATATACATATATATATATATATAAACAAGCATACACACAGTGATAATACATTACCCAAAATGATCTTTCCATTGCAATCAAACTGTAATTCAGTGTTCTCATCTGTAAATTTTCTTAACTGCTTCACAACCGTATTGTTCCTTGCGACATTTTTATGGTGCAAAATATTTCTTGCAAGGAATATGTGGGATGATGGTTTCATCATGTTGAGGAAGTAGTTCTTTTTCTTCATATCTGAAAAGAGTTGCTCAGCTGTCTGACTGTTTATTTTTCCTGCAAGCTCCGGGACAAGGCCAATCTTTCTCAAGGAATCCCTAAGATCCTTACTGTTGTTCTGATGGAACACATCAGACAAGACATAATGGTCACAAGAACCAGTAACAGGATGACCATCTTGATCAGCTGGTTCTTTCCTGTGGTTAAGCCATGACAAACTGACTTTCAAGTCATTTTCTAATGCCTTCTTGATATTTTCTTCAGATGGTTGCAGTAATCGACCCTCAAAAGGATTAAATAATTTCTTTGAACGATGGTTTGCATGCGAGGCTAGTCCCCTTGGGTAGTCATACACAGTAACATTGGGAACATGTTTCCATGAAAGCAGGAGATCAGCATAATCACGAGGGCTCTCTGCTCTGATGTTAAATTTCACAGAGTACACAACCCCACAAGGGCAGGTTATAACAGCCCAGCCACCTAAGTGAAAGACATGTCAATTCATAATCCATGAATACTCAATATGTCAATCTTTATACATTTTTATAATTAGAGATCTTAAAATTGACAAAAATCACATCGCCTCAATTTGAACAGCAAAATGATTATGTAAACAAGAACTGTTATATCAATACCTTTATGCCACCCTAATACATAACTGTACAGTCTGACTTACCAGATGCACCCCACACTTTTTCAAAAACCTTGTTGTAGGTGACTCTATTTGACATCCTCTCTTTTAGTCGGATAATTAAATCCATTTTAGAACCTTTGTGATCTATTCCACATCCCATACAAAGGGCCCTTATTTCCTCAACCTAGCCAAAAAGAAAAATTGTAACAAAATTATTACACATCATGACAAAACATCTCAATTAAAATATTTTTGTGATGAAACAAACCATACACGGAGATTTAGCAGCTCATCTGCAAGCCTTTCTTCTGTAAGTGGAACGTCATCCTCAGATGAGTCTTGTGACACATGAAGCTTAGCGTACTCTGTGTTGAGAACGATGTTGGATGATCTGGTATGAATACCAATCCATGGTGCCCAAAAGCTGTAGCTTGGGGGCACAACGAAGGGGTTCCTCATCCCACCTAATAATTAAAGAGAAAAAAGTTAAACTACGGTTAAAGAAAGAAACTTGGGTAAAAGGCAGTATGTGATGCGAGACATACTTGTATAAAAACCTCGGCTTATCATCTCTACTGTTACTGCCTCCCAAAACTTCTCACTATCCACGTAGCCATCATAATTTGGTGGAGGGGGGTCAATTTCACTCACTACAATCAATTAATAAAATGAAACAAAGACTATAGTATTTCAAAGTAAGATATATTTAGATTACATTAATTTACATTTTAATTTATGCATGAATGCAATTTATGCCCATGAAATGATAGTATTGTGAACATGAAAAAAAAAAAAAAAACTTTACAGTGTGGATGTGATTGGATAAATATATTTTGTGAATAAATGAAGAAACTATAGTTATAAATAAACATTTAAATATATCAAACTATAATGTTTAAACATACCAGGCATGCCAAAGGCTCCCTTTTTGTGGAGATCCATGACGACTACACTTGGGTAGTGCCCACAAGTGACACAATTGTAATGATAATCCAGTTCTGTCATGGCCTCAAAGTGCAAATAGGCTTGTAAAACAAGTTCATTTTTAGGAAAAGGCCCACCTTCAATTGAATGTAATGTTTCCATTACCCTACTTACTGCCGTACTATTCTGGAATTAAACAAGTTAAAAAATACATTGAATTAATGAATTGAATGAAAAAAAAAAAACAGCGACTTTAAAAGTTCATAGGAAAACAACACATTGGGATTATGACATACCTGTACTGAGTTTCTTAGGAACATGCACAAATGCAATGACAAAAGAATGTGGTCATTGAAATTATGTATTCCATCTGACCACTCTTGGTACCTATATACCATTTCACAGCGTGGGCACTGTCTGTAGTAAGTAGATATGCCTAAAGAAGTAAATAGATGCATTAATCTAAAATATCCATAAAATTATCTGAAAGCACATCTTAATGTAATATTACAATAATCAACCATACCTTGGATTACACCAGAAAATGTCACTATCTTGGCATCTTTTGTGATGAGTCTTGGATCACTTAAGCTTTCAGCTGTGCACTTGGTACATTTTAATTCTGTGGGCACCAGATGCCTTGGAAGGCACTGGTTGGACTTTATATCTCTGGAATGATCTAGTAATGTCTTGGGAAGCTCACTGGGAAGTTTTTTGTGTGCCATCATGTAGTGGATCATTTCTTTTATGTTTGAGTCAGATGGTGGATAGCTGCTGTTGGCATCTTTTTTTCCTTCAGGTGATTCAGGAAGAACTTCCTCCACACTTTTCACCTTCTTGAACAACTCTTTCTGATGGTGAAAGAGATGCCACTTTGAAACAGCCTTGTGAATACAAGATTTCCTTGGCATTGAGCAAGGGCAGTACCAAGAGTTTTTCTTAACATCATACGAAACCATTACTCTGCCAAGTCTGCTGTAATATGAGCGTTTTTTTTCAAACACAGACACATGCAATTTGTTGAGTTGGTCTCCAATTTGTACAGACACTGACAATGGAACTCCTTCGGCCAGAGTTTCCTTCTTCAGATCAATTAACTGGTGTTTCCTTGCATCTCCAAACCACTTCTGGTCAACCATCATACACAATGTTTCTTCTGCAAGATCAGTCTGTATTTGACCAACACGAGGACAATAGGATAAAGACTGCAAGTGGTCACACTCAAATGGCAGAATACCACTTCTGTGGGCAAAGTCTCTGGTAACACAGCACTCATCCAATTCACACTCAGACCTTTGTGACTCTCCCCAGGTGTTTTTCAGGACATGGATTGGAGTGGATGCACCATGGAAAGACTTTTCAACAGCAAAAATTCCATTTTTGTCATCAACACACTGGCATCTTAAATACCTTTTGGATGATACAGTCTCCCTGCATTCAGTGTGTCGTCTTTGGATGTGCTTTCTTAAGTTGTTTTTTAATAATGTCAAATTACAGTGCACACACACAACTGTATTAGGCTTCACTTTAGCAGTCCTCTGACCTTTTTCTTCTTCTAGTGGAGTTGCTTGAAAGAACATGTTTAAAGTTCAGTCTTTACTACTGCACTTTAATGTTACTAATGTTTTAAGATCACTGTGCATACTAACTTTTATACAGTATATTATATTAGGGTTGCAGCAGTATGACAGTTTCATGGTTAAAATAGAGTTATATCTCACACATCTGCTTATTTAAAGTACTGTAATGTACTATTGCTCTATATCAATTCTTAAATCCCGAGATCAAGGTTTTAGCCCATGCTATTTTCAGTAGATGCCCAACTTAACGCTATTTGCTGCATTCCTTCCATCCGTAAACTGTGATGAGCTTTGTTTCTAGTCAAAAATATAGCAAAAAGTCTCAAATTCGGTTACTTTTATCACACAATTCAAACAGTAAATGCAGTTTTGACAATCTAGGCTATGTGGTGTGACAGTAGAGGTGGGCAGAATATCCAAAAGCTGTATGCAAGTAAAAGTACTTATAGAAATAATTACTTAAGTATAAATAATAATATTTATTGTTATTGGAGTAAGAGTAAAAAATTATCCAATGACAAACGATTTTTAACAATATTAGATATTTAAAAATGACTCAAATTTTACTGAGCAGGACCAGATACCATTAAACCACAATAATTTCTGAAACTGTTTTTGTACTGTGAAAATCTCATACCACTGCAACCCTGAGTAGTACAAGTTTACAAGTCGGTTACCTGTAGAACACTGACGTTCAGATTCAGGTGTAACTGCTGGCTTGCTCCTATTATCCATCAGGTTTTTGGTCCTCATGTTTGGAAGAGATTCTTATAAAGCAATAGAGATATTATTAGATAGAACAGATCACTCAACATGGAGAGGATTATGCAAAATAAATATGTGACATTTTGTTTTTGTCAAGAAGTCTGACCTCTGTTTGAAGAAGCGGAAGTTGTCGATGTGGGATCTTGTATTTTTGCTGTATCACAAAATCTCTCCACTTTCAATGCAGGGCTCTCTCTAATGCAGGATTCAGATTCAGATTCAAACTTCTGTGCTGCCGAGCTGCAGGCGCTGTACTCGTGCTGTATGCTCAGACCCACTACACAATCAACAATTATTCATAAAAAAATATTGAGAAATTATTAATTCATTCAAACTTTAACAATTCAGTAATTTATTGCTCTCAATCTAAAAAAAAAAAAATGTTAACATAGTTTTAAGAAAATTAAACATATTGCTTTTGTATAACAGAACAAGTTCTTCAAGATTCAATTACCTGTGTCTTTATTCATGACATTCTCAATATGCATGTCTGAAGTAACTCCTGGTTCAACACAAGGCTCATGGTGGCTTAATATGTGGGTCATTAATTGTGACCTATTTATAACGGTCTTCTCACAAAAGCAGCAGTGAAAATGTGCCTTTTCTCTGCACTGGTTGCTGCATTTGACAATGAAGAAATCTGAAAATGAATGAACTAAGGACATTACCAAGCAAACTTAATTTAATATGGTTATAGTTATTAGCCTATTTAATACAAATCATCAATTTTGAAAACCAAACCTTTGTATCTTACTGCGGTCTCAAAATGTCTACGAACATGGACATGTACCATGTGCGAAATACTATTCGTATAGTGACAAAATGGGCACAGTTTAAGAGTGGACTTCATATAAACTTCATGTTTTGCTCTGGTTTCGATGGTGTGGTGCCCCATGTTTGTTAAAAAAGATAAGAATCTCACAAATTCTAAGAAGGAAAAAAAAAAAAAAGAACAGTTTAATTATATCATCTGAAAGACACTGAGATATGCTTAAGCAATTATTCCAGATTTGATTCTCGAACATCATGTTACATTTTTAAATATATTTATATAAATCTACACAACCATTTTTCCTCACCAGTTGTAATCGCAATCAACGTGGAGTCAGACAATGTCTGGTGGAGTACATAGACTGTAAACAGGTGGCGTATCGTTCGTTCGTTATACTGTTGCTGCCGCCGTGCCGTTCATCACAAACTGCCCCCTGGGGGGTCGGAGGAAAATGGCAAAGGCGGGAACAGAAAAATAGGGGCGGGGCGACACGTGTCGCTCCGCCCAAAAGTGTCGCCCCGCCCCATCGTCCAGAGTGCACTCTGACGTCACATGCTCATATTTGCTTGACCAATCGGCGGAAGGGGGCGTGTCAGGCCGCCCACATGTGGAAAACGAATTTTGAAGTCATTTATTCGTTTTTTGCATGGGAACTAAAAAACGAAAAATCAAGCCGAAATCTCGTTTTTTCGTTTTTTTTGAAAAAACGAAAAAACGAATAAAGGGGCCGTTTTCTCGTTTCTGCTTATTTCATTTCAAATTGGAAAACAAACTATCAAAACGTACACGGACCCGTGTACTTTTTGGTCATTTCATTTCCTTTACAACTTTTACAGTAGTAAAATTTTACAGTAGGCTCATATTCAAAATGTCCTTCTCATATAACGGCAACGACTGCACAAATTGACTTCCTTTGTGAAAAATAGCAGACCACCGTTTTAAATAAGTTTAAAAAAGGTGGTCTGCTATTTTTCTCAAAGGAAGCTCAGTCAGTCAGTCAGTCAGTCAGTCAGTCAGACAGACAGACAGAGAGAGAGAGAGAGAGAGAGAGAGAGAGAGAGAGAGAGAGAGAGAGAGAGAGAGAGAGAGATAGATAGATAGATAGATAGATAGATAGATAGATAGATAGATAGATAGATAGATAGATAGATAGATAGATAGATAGATAGATAGATAGATAGATAGATACATTGACAATGGATTTTTTAGATAGAGATTTTAGATATCTATTTTTAGATAGATAGATAGATAGATCCATTGACAATGGATTTTTTAGATAGATAGATAGATAGATAGATAGATATATAGATAGATAGATAGATAGATAGATAGATAGATAGATAGATAGATAGATGTGCCTTTATGCGCTCGTCTTCACAAAAACTACATGCAGGGTTTTAAACATCTCGTGTGGACAAAATATTGTTTGTTTTGCAAAGCCATGGCAAAAAGCAGAATAACTTGTAGGCTATAGCCTATACTTAAAAAGGAAAACATATTTGCCGAGTAAAAACAGAGTTTGTGTTGTTGAATCATATATTTTTTTCTAGTAGGCTAGGCTACATCTTAAAATATAGAGCTCATGACAAATAAAAGTTCCATATGGACAAACATTAAATGCAAAAACCAGTGTGAATAACAGTATCTTAAAATAGAGAGTGGATATGGCCTATTTATGAATGAAATAAATTGTCATTTAAACTGATGCAAACAGGGAAAGAGAGTAGAAAACACTTATTATCCTGTTGCCCCCTCTAGTGGACAGCATTAAGTAGTACGGCCTTCATTGCTCAGATAACGCAAGTCAATGGATTTTTTGGGAAAGTAAGTCTGAACAGTGAGAAAAGATATAAGCGAGTCAGACCAGTCTGAAGGTCTGAGCTGAGTTTGGTGAAGCATTAAAGTTCTAGGCGGAGTCAATTTCTCATATTAATAATAATAATAATAATAATACTACTACTAATAATAATAATGTTCAAATATGATGGCTTTCTTAAGCCAACATAATAAAGAAAACTCAGAGAAACATCGACCAATTCAGTATTAGTTTTATAATAAACAAATAACATTTTAAAGGTATGCCGTGCTCTGCAACTTACATGATTTTAATGAATCCCAAACCTGGTAATTTTGTCAGTATTAATGTACGTGATTCTAGCTTCTCTCTTTTCTGTCTTTCTTTTCATGTGAACTGAGTAGGCTACACATGCTTACATTCATAAATATAAACTTTATTTCTATTAAATTTTCTAAATTATTTATAGCATATGTCACACACGCCTACCTGCCTTTTGATGTAAATAAAAGACGAGAGTGGTAGCCTAAATGTTACGGACATATTATCATGGTACCGTTCAGCCTATTATTGATTTTTATTTCCACTTTTATTCAAAGAGACGGAACTATTTGCACTGTATTTATCAATGGGAAATACATGATGCTAAAATAATCTGTCATATGGCTCACATTATTGGTGTCGCTTGCAAGTCGCAGCAGCACAAATTACGTGAACCAGCAACATATTTCTGCTTCAAATATTGTGCGTAGTTCACAGTGAGTGGTGGTTTCAGACATTATTTTATTAAAGTGCATTTGTCAGAGCCGCACTCGTACTGACTCTTATTTTGCCTGACAGAAAGAAAAGCTCGTAGCTTACTGAGGGCGGAGCGTTTTGGCCAATCAGGTGAAAGGGGCGTTTCGGCGCTGCCCACGTGTGCAAATGAAATATCGAACCCATAATCCGATTTTTAAACTACAAACGAAAAATGAAAAATCGAGCCAAAATCTCATTTTTCGTTTTTTAAACTTAACTAAAAAACGAATAAACGAGCTGGTTTTTATTTCTCATTATTTCATTCTAAACAGGAAATGAAATGACCAAAAAGTACACGGACCCCTGACCAACACTAGATGTCGCCTTGATGTACAAATAAATATTACAAATTAAAAAACGATCGGAAATGTCGTCCAATTTTCTTATACTATTATTTGATGACAACAATACATTTGGAAAACAAAAACAGCCATTTCTGCTTTTTTTTCTTTTAAACAAAAAACCAAGCTGCACCCTTTTTTAAATTTCATCTATCATTCCGAAATAGAATAATGAATGAACGAAAAATTACAATTACAAAAAACTACAAATACAAAAAGTACAAGTACCGCAATGGGTTTTTTGTACACTTTTATTACATACTGAATTGGTCGATGGTTCTCTGAGTTTTCTTTATTATTTTGGCTTGAGAAAGCAAGCATATATTTAAACATTATGTAATATTATTATGAGAAATTTACTCCGCCTTTAATGCTTCACCAAACTCAGCTCAAACTGGTCTGACTCGCTTATATCTTTTCTCACTGGTCAGACTTACTTTCCCAAAAAATCCATTGACTTGCGTTCTCTGAGCAATGAAGGCCGTAATACTCAATGCTGTCCACTAGAGGGGGCGACAGGATAATAAGTGTTTTCTACTCTCTTTCCCTGTTTGCATCAGTTTAAATGACAAATAAATGCACGAATTTCCTTCATAAATAGGCCATATCTGTGTATGAAAACAAGCTTTACACTTCAAGCTTTACAACTAATTAAAACTTTAATCCTACTTCAAAGTTTGACACTCTCTCGTTTCTTTTAAGATATTGTTATTCCACATTAAATTTGTCCATCTGGAACTCTTATTTGTCATGAGCTCTATATTTAAGATGTACTAGAAACATCTATCTATCTATCTATCTATCTATCTATCTATCTATCTATCTATCTATCTATCTATCTATCTATCTATCTATCTATCTATCTATCTATCTATCTATCTATCTATCTATCTATCTATCTATCTATCTATCTATCTATCTATCATCTATCTATCTATCTATCTATCTATCTATCTATCTATCTATCTATCTATCTATCTATCTATCTATCTATCTATCTAATCTATCTGTCTATCTATCTTTCTGACCATATCTTTCTGTCTGTCTGTCTGTCTGTCTGTCTGTCTGTCTGTCTGTCTGACTATAACAGACCACCTTTTTTGAACTGGTATTTAAGTGCACAAGTGCATAGCCTATACGTTATTCTTCAATGCACAACGTTAGATCGTTGAATGCGACAACACACGTTATCTATTTAATGAACATCGGGTTGAGTTAGTTATGGTGTGCAATGCAATACAATTCAAAAAGTGCAGAGCCTATATGCTATTCTTCAATGCACAACGTTAGATCGTTTGTGCAATGCAATGCAACATGTTATCTCTTTAATGAACGTGGGAAGGAGTTGGTTCTGTTGTGCAATGCAATGAAACATGTTTTCTCTTTAATGAGCATGTGAAGGAGTTAGTTCTGGTGTGCAATGCAATGCAATGCAATGCAAAAAGTGCGTAGCCTATATGTTACTCTTCAATGCACAACGTTAGATCGATTGTGCAATGTAATGCAACATGTTATCTCTTTACTGAACATGGGAAGGAGTTAGATCTGTTGTGCAATGCAATGCAGTGCAAAAAGTGCATACCCTAAATGTTATAATTCAGTGCACAACGTTAGATCGTTTGTGCAATGCAATGCAGAAAATTTTTGTGCTTTAATGTTTATTAAAAGAGATAACATTTTGCATTGCATTGCACAAACGATCTAACGTTGTGCATTGAAGAGTAAATGTCTATGCACTTTTTGCATTGCACACCAGATCTAACTCCTTCCCATGTTCATTAAAGGAATGACAAGTTGCATTGCATTGCACAAACGATCTAACGTTGTGCACTGAAGAATAACATTTATGCACTTTTTGCATTGCCATTGCATTGCACACCAGAACTAACTCCTTCCCATGTTCATTAAAAGGATAACAAGTCGCATTGCATTGCATTGCACAAAAGATTTAACGCTGTGCATTGAAGAGTAGCATAGACCATGCACTTTTTTGCATTGCATTGCACATCAGATCTAACTCCTTCCCACGTTTAGTAAAGAGATAATATGTTGCATTGCATTGCATTGCACAAACGAGCAAACTTATGTTATACAACATTGCATTGCTTTGCACAAACGATCTAACGTTGTGCATTGAAGAGTAACATACTCTATGCACTTCTTCTTGATCTTCTCTGCACGATCAAACGCTGTGCACTGAAGAATAACATTTATGTACTTTTTGCATTGCATTGCATTGCACACCAGAACTAACTCCTTCCCATGTTCATTAAAAGGATAACAAGTTGCATTGCATTGCACAAACGATTTAACGCTGTGCACTGAAGAATAACATTTATGCACTTTTTGCTTTGCACACCAGAACTAACTCCTTCAAATGTTTATTAAAGAGATAACATTTTGCATTGCATTGCACAATCGATCTAACGTTGTGCAATGAAGAATAATATAGGCTATGCAATTCTTGCATTGCATTGCACACCAGAACTAACTCATTCCCATTTTCTTTAAAGAGATAAGTTGCAATGTTGTTGCATTGCATTGCACAAACGAACTAACGTTGTGCATTGAAGAGTAGCATAGACCATGCACTTTTTGCATTGCATTGAAAGAGATAATATGTTGCATTGCATTGCACAAACGAGCAAACGTTATGCATTGAAGAATGACATATAAATGCATGCATTGTATTGCATTGCACACCCGAACTAACTCCTTCCCATGTTCATTAAAGAGCTCTTTAAACTTATGTTATTCAACATTGCATTGCATTGCACAAACGATCTAACGTTGTGCACTGAAGAATAACATTTATGCACTTTTGCATTGCATTGCATTACACACCAGAAATAACTCCTTCAAATGTTTATTAAAGAGATAACATTTTGCCTTGCATTGCACAATCGATCTAACGTTGTGCATTGAAGAATAACATATAGGTTATGCACTTTTTGCATTGCATTGCATTGCATTGCAATTACTAACTCCTTAACATGTTCATTAAAGAGATAACATGTTGCATTGCACAAACGATCTAACGATTATCTCTTTAATAAACATTGCAACAATGCAATGCAATGCAAAACGTGCATAGCCTATATGTTATTCTTCAATGCACAACGTTAGATCGATTGTGCAATGTTGTTATCTCTTTATTGAACATGGGAGTTATGATGTGCAATGCAATGCAAAAAGTGCATAGCCTATATATTATTCTTCAATGCACAACGATCTAACGATCGATCTAACGATCGACTGTGCAATGCAATGCAATGCCAAAAGTGAATACCCTAAATGTTATTCTTTAGTGCACAACGTTAGATCGTTTCTGCAATGCAATGCAATGCAATGCAACATGTTATCTCTTTAATGAACATGGGAAGGAGTTAGTTCTGGTGTGCAATGCAATGCGAAAAAGTGCATTATCTATATGTTTATTCTTCATTGAATTCTATCGTTGCCCAACGGAATGAGTTAATTGTGTCCATTGTAAAGCAACAGCTAGTGCAATGATTTTCCTTCACTTCCTTCAGCTAGTGTTGCTTTACAATGGACACAATTAACTCATTCCGTTGGGCAACGATAGAATGCAATGAAGATTAAACATATAGATAATGCACTTTTCGCATTGCATTGCATACTAGATCTAATTCATTCCCATGTTTATTAAAGAGATAACATTTTGCATTGCACAAACGATCTAACGTTGTGTGCATTGAAGAATAATATAGGCTATGCAATTCTTGCATTAAATTTTTTTAATGCAACCCGAACTAACTCATTCCCATTTTCTTTAAAGAGATAAGTTGCAATGTTGTTGCATTGCATTGCACAAACGATCTAACGATGCATAGACCATGCACTTTTTGCATTGCATTGCATTGCACACTATATCTAACTCCTTCCCATGTTCAGTAAAGAGATAATATGTTGCATTGCATTGCATTGCAAAAACGATCTAACGCTGTTGCACTGCAGAATAGCATATATAGGCTATGCACTTTTTGCATTGCATTCCATTGCACGCCAGAACTAACTCCTTCCCCATGTTCATTAAAGAGATAACATGTTCAGTAAAGAGATAATATGTTGCATTGCATTGCATTGCAAAAACGATCAAACGCTGTGCACTGAAGAATAACATTTATGTACTTTTTGCATTGCATTGCATTGCACACCAGAAATAACTCGTACAAATGTTTATTTAGATGTAAATGTTTATGTTAAATAGATAACATTTTGCATTGCATTGCACAAACGATCTAACGCTGTGCATTGAAGAATAATATATAGGCTAAATGCATGCATTGTATTGCATTGCACACCCGAACTAACTCCTTCCCATGTTCATTAAAGAGATAACATATGTTATGCACAAACGATCTAACGTTTTGCATTGAAGAGTTACATTGGCTCTTCACTTTTTGCATTGCATTGCATTGCATGCACACCAAAACTAACTTTTCTAACATTTGAAGGAGTTAGTTCTGGTGTGCAATGCAATGCAATGCAAAAAGTGCATAACCTATGTTATTTCATACCTATATGTTACTCAGTGCACAACATTAGATCATTTCTGCAATGCAATGCAAAATGTTATCTCTTCAATGAACATGTGAAGGAGTTAGTTCTAATTGCAATGCAATTCAAAAAGTGCATGGCCTATGTTATCTCTTTAATAAACATTTGAAGGAGGAGGATCTGGTGTGCACTTCAATGCAATGCCAAAAGTGCATACCCTAAATGTTATTCTTCAGTGCACAACGTTAGATCGTTTCTGCAATGCAAATCAATGCAATGCAACATGTTATCTCTTTACTGACCATGGGAAGGAGTTAGTTTCAGTGTGCAATGCAATACAATGCATGCATTTAACCTATATGTTATTCTTCAATGCACAACATTGATCGTTGAGACAAACGATCGTTTTGTGCAATGCAATGCAAAATATTATCTCTTTAATGAACATGGGAAGGAGTTAGTTCTGGTGTGCAATGCAATGCAAAAAGTGTATAAATGTTATTCTTCAAGTGCACATCGTTAGATTGTTTGTGCAATGCAATGCAACAACAGATGTTATCTCTTTAATGAACATGGGAAGGAGTTAGTTCTGGTGTGCAATGCAGGGATAGAAGTGCATATGTTTTTTCTTCAATGATGCAGAACGATAGATCGTTTGTGAAATGCAATTGTGTTTTGTGCATTGCACAAACGATCTAACGTTGTCCAATGAAAAATAACATATAGGCTATGCACTTCTTGGATTGCATTGCATTGCACACTACAACTAATTCATTCCCATGTTCATTAAAGAGATAACATATGTTGTTGCATTGCACAAACGATCTATCATTGTGCATCATTGAAGAAAAACATATGCACTTCTATCCTTGCATTGCACACCAGAACTAATGTTCAAAAATAACATCTGTTGTTGCATTGCATTGCACAAACGATCTAACGTTGTGCAATTAAGAGTAACATAGGCCATGCACTTTTTGCATTGCATTGCATTGCACACCAGATCAAACTCCCATGTTCAGTAAAGAGATAATATGTTGCATTGCATTGCACAAACGATCTAACGTTGTGCATTGAAGAATAACATGCAGGCTAAATGCATGCATTGTATTGCACTGACACCCGAACTAACTCCTTCACATGTTCATTAAAGAGATAACATATGTTATGCAACATTGCATTACTTTGCACAAACGATCAAACGATGTGCACTGAAGAATAACATTTATGCACTTTTTGCATTGCATTGCACACCAGAACTAACTCCTTCCCATGTTCATTAAAGATATAATATTTTGCATTGCATTGCACAAAACGATCGTTTGTCTCAACGATAAAAGTTGTGCATTAAAGAATAGCATATAGGCTAAATGCATGCATTGTATTGCATTGCACACCAGAACTAACTCCTTCCCATGTTCATTAAAGAGATAACACGTTGCATTGCATTGCAGAAACGATCTAACGTTGTGCACTGAAGAAAAACATTTAGGGTATGCACTTTTGGCATTGCATTGCATTGCACACCAGATCTTACTCCTTCAAATGTTTACTAAAGAGATAACATAGGCCATGCACTTTTTGAATTGCATTGCACATTATAACTAAATCCTTCAAATGTTAATTGAAGAGATAACATTTTGCATTGCATTGCGCAAATGATCTAACGTTGTGCATTGAAGAGTAACATAGACCATGCACTTTTTGCATTGCATTGAATTGCACAACAGAACTAACTCTTTCCCATGTTCACTAAAGAGATAACATGTTGCATTACATTGCATTGCAGAAACGATCTAATGTTGTGCACTGAATAATAAAATTTATGCACTTTTTGCATTGCATTGCACACCAAAACTAACTCCTTCAAATGTTAGAAAAGTTAGTTATGGTGTGCAATGCAATGCAATTGAAGAGCCAATGTTACTCTTCAATGCAAAACGTTAGATCGTTTGTGCAATCCAAAGCAAAATGCTATCTCTTTAATAAGCATTTGAAGGAGTTAGTTCTGGTGTGCAATGCAGTGCAATGCAAAAAGTGAATAAATGTTATTCAGTGCATAGCCTTAAATCGTTTGTGCAAAGCAATGCAATGTTGCATAACATATGTTATCTTTTTAATGAACATGGGAAGGAGTTAGTTCGGCTGTACATGCAACACAATCCATGCATATAGCCTATATGTCATTCTTCAATGCACAACATTAGATCTTTTGTGCAATGCCATGCAAAATGTTATCTCTTTAATAAACATGGGAAGTAGTTAGTTCTGGAGTGCAATGCAATGCAAAAAGTGCATAGCCTATATGTTATTCTTCAGTGCACAGCGTTAGATCGTTTGTGCAATGCAATGCAATGCAACATGTTATCCCTTTAATGAACAAGGGAAGGAGTTAGTTCTGGTGTACAATGCATGCATTTAGCCTTATATGTTACGCTTCAATGCAAACGTTAGATCATTTGTGCAATACAATGCAAAATGTTATCTCTTTAATGAACATTTGAAGGAGTTAGTTCTGGTGTGCAATGCAATGCAAAAAGTGCATAGCCTATATGTTATTCTTCAATACACAACGTTAAATCGTATACACTTCAATACACAACGAAAAATTTGGAGGACACTTTGACCACAAATAAGTTCAAAAGGTCATATGGACATATATATATGGCTTATGAAGCATCAGAAGGAGTCTATGAGTATGTATAGAAAGCCCAAGATCGAGGACTCTTTGGCCAGAAATATGTTCAGGAAGTCAAAATGGGACATCTGAATAGCTGATTTATCATCAAAAGAATTCTATAACTTTATATAGTTTGAAAAATTTGGAGGACACTTTGACCACAAATAAGTTCAAAAGGTCATATGGACATATATATATGGCTTATGAAGCATCAGAAGGAGTCTATGAGTATGTATAGAAAGCCCAAGATCGAGTACCCTTTTGCCAGAAATATGTTCAGGAGGTCAAAAGGGGACCTCTGAATAGCTGATTTATCATAAAAAGAATTCTATAACTTTATATAGTTTGATAAATTTTGAGGACCCTTTGACCACAAATAAGTTCAAAAGGTCAGATATGGACATCTATATGGATTTTGAAGCATCAAAGGGAGTCTATTAGTATATATAGAAAACCCCAGATCGAGGACTCTTTGGCCAGAAATATGTTCAGGAGGTCAAAAGGGGACCTCTGAATAGCTGATTTATCATCAAAAGAATTCTATAACTTTATATAGTTTGAAAAATTTGGAGGACACTTTGACCACAAATAAGTTCAAAAGGTCATATGGACTTATATATATGGCTTATGAAGCATCAGAAGGAGTCTATGAGTATGTATAGAAAGCCCAAAATCGAGTACTCTTTTGCCAGAAATATGTTCAGGAGGTCAAAAGGGGACCTCTGAATAGCTGATTTATAATAAAAAGAATTCTATAACTTTATATAATTTGAAAGATTTTGAGGACACTTTGACCACAAATAAGTTCAAAAGGTCAGACATGGACATCTATATGGCTTATGATGCATCAGAGGTAGTCTATGAGTATGTATAGAAAGCCCAAGATCGAGGACTCTTTGGCGAGAAATATGTTCAGTAGGTCAAAAGGAGACCTCTTTATAGCTGATTTATCAATCAGAAGAAGACTGTAATTTTACATAGTTTGAAAATTTTTGAGGACACTTTGAGCAAAAATAATTTCAAAAGGTAAGCCATAAGTCATATCTGTATGGATATCTATATTGGCTTATGAAGCATCAGGAGTCAATGAGTATGTATAGAAATCGAGGACTGTTTGGCCAGAAATATGTTACTTTGGACAAACATGTACTTACGTACATCAGGAGTCGAAGAGTATGTATAGAAAGTTAACATCAGTTGACTGAATGTATAAGTAGGTTAATGTGCAGTGAAGGAAAATCATTGCACTAGCTGTTGCTTTACAATGGACACAAGTATGGGAGTTATTTCTGGTGTGCAATGCAATGCGAAAAGTGCTTTATCTATATGTTTATTCTTAAGTGCATTCTGTCGTTGGGCAACTTTGGAATGCACTGAAGAATAAACATATAGATAAAGCAATTTTCGCATTGCATTGCCCACCAGAACTAACTCCTTCCCATGTTCATTAAAGATATAACATTTATGCATTGCACAAAGGATCTAACGTTGTCCACTGAACAATAACATATAGGCTATGCACTTCTTGGATTGCATTGAATTGCACAGTAGATCTAATTCATTCCCATGTTCATTAAAGAGATAACAAGTGTTGTTGCATTGCATTGCACAAACGATCTTACGTTGTGCATTGAAGAATAATATGCACTTTTTGCATTACTTTGCATTGCACACCAGAACTAACTCCTTCAAATGTTTACTAAAGAGATAACATTTTGCATTGCATTGCACAAACGATCTATAACGTTGTGCACTGAAGAATAACATATAGGCCATGCACTTTTTGCATTGCATTGCATTGCTTACCAGAACTAACTCCTTCAAATAAACGATCTAACTTTGTGCATTGAAGAATAACATATAGACTAAATGCATGCATTGTATTGCATTGCACACCCGAACTAACTCCTTCCCATGTTCATAAAAGAGATAACATATGTTATGCAACATTTCATTGTTTTGCAGAAACGATCTAACGTTGTGCACTGAAGAATATTTATGCACTTTTTGCATTGTATTGCATTGCACACCAGAACTAACTCCTTCAAATGTTTTTAAAGAGATAACATTTTGCATTGCACAAACGATCTAACGTTGTGCATTGAAGAATAATATAGGTTATGCAATTCTTGCATTGCATTGCACACCAGAACTAAATCAATCCCATTTTCTTTAAAGAAATAAGGTGCAATGATGTTGTATTGCATTGCAAAAAACGAAAACATATGTTATGCAACATTATATTGCTTTGCACAAACGACCTAACACTGTGCACTAAAGAATAACATTTATGCATTTTTGCATTGCATTGCACACCAGAACTAACTCCTTCAAATGTTTTTTAAAGAGATAACATTTTGCACGATCTAACATATGTTATGCAACATTTCATTGTTTGTGCATTGAAGAGTAACATAGGCTATTCACTTTTTGCTTTGCATTGCATTGCATTGCACACCAGAACTAGCTCCTTCCCATATTCATTAAAGGGATAACGTTGCATTGCACTGCACAAACGATCTAACGCTGTGCACTGAAGAATAACATATAGGCTATGCACTTTTTGCATTGCCTTGCATTGCACTCCAGAACTAACTACTTCCCATGTTTATTAAAGAGATTGCATGCATTGCACAAACGATCTAACGTTGTGCATTGAAGAGTAACATAGGCCATGCATTTTTTGCATTGCTTTGCATTGCATTGCACACAAGAACTAACTCCTTCAAATGTTTATTAAAGAGATAACATGTTGCATTGCATTGCACAAACGATCTAACGTTGTGCATTGAAGAATGACATAGTTGACATAGCTAAATGCATGGATTGTGTTGCATGTACAGCCGAACTAACTCCTTCCCATGTTCATTAAAAAGATAACATATGTTATACAACATTGCATTGCTTTGCACAAACGATTTAACGCTGTGCACTGAATAACATTTATGCACTTTTTGCATTGAAGAATAACATATAGGCTATATGCATGCATTGTATTGCATTGCACACCCGAACTCCTGCCCATGTTCATTAAAGAGATAACATATGTTATGCACAAACGATCTAACGTTTTGCGTTGAAGAGTAACATTGGCTATTCACTTTTTGCATTGCATTGCATTGCACACCATAACTAACTTTTCTAACATTTGAAGGAGTTAGTTCTGGTGTGCAATGCAATGCAATGCAAAAAGTGTATAAATGTTATTATTCAGTGCACAACATTAGATCGTTTCTGCAATGCAATTGCAACGCAATGCAACATGTTATCTCTTTAGTGAACATGGGAAAGAGTTAGTACTGGTGTGCAATTCAATGCAATGCAAAAAGTGCATGGTCTATGTTTCTCTTCAATGCACAACGTTAGATCGTTTGCGCAATGCAATGCAAAGTGTTATCTCTTCAATGAACATTTGGAGTAAGATCTGGTGTGCAATGCAATGCCAAAAGTGCATACCCTAAATGTTATTCTTAAATGCACAACGTTAGATCGTTTCTGCAATGCAATGCAATGCAACATATGTTATCTCTTTAATGAACATGGGAAGGAGTTAGTTCTTGTGTGCAATGCAATACAATGCATGCATTTAGCCTAAATGTTATTCTTCAATGCACAACATTGATCGTTGAGACAAACGATCGTTTTGTGCAATGAAATGCAAAATGTTATCTCTTTATGAACATGGGAAGAGGTTAGTTCTGCTGTGCAATGCAATGCAAAAACTGCATAAATGTTATTCTTCAGTGCACATCGTTAGATCGTTTGTGCAAAGCAATGCAATGTTGCATAACATATGTTATCTCTTTAATGAACATGTGAAGGAGTTAGTTCGGGTGTGCAATGCAATACAATGCATGCATTTAGCCTGTATGTTATTCTTCAATGCACAACGTTAGATCGTTTGTGCAATGCAATGCAACATATTATCTATTTATTGAACATGGGAAGGAGTTTGATCTGGTGTGCAATGCAATGCAGTGCTAAAAGTGCATGGCCTATGTTACTCTTCATTGCACAACGATAGATCGTTTTTGCAATGCAACAACATATGTTATCTCTTTAATGAACATGGGAAGGAGTTAGTTCTGGTGTGCAATGCAATACAATGCATGCATTTAGCCTATATGTTATTCTTCAATGCACAACATTGATCGTTGAGACAAACGATCGTTTTGTGCAATGAAATGCAACATGTTATCTCTTTATGAACATGGGAAGAGGTTAGTTTTGCTGTGCAATGCAATGCAAAAAGTGCATAAATGTTATTCGTCAGTGCACATCGTTAGATCGTTTGTGCAAAGCAATTCAATGTTGCATAACATGTTATCTCTTTAATGAACATGTGAAGGAGTTAGTTCGGGTGTGCAATGCAATACAATGCATGCATTTAGCCTGTATGTTATTCTTCAATGCACAACGTTAGATCGTTTGTGCAATGCAATGCAACATATTATCTCCTTATTGAACATGGGAAGGAGTTTGATCTGGTGTGCAATGCAATGCAAAGCAATGCAAAAAATGCATGGCCTATGTTACTCTTCCTATGTTAAGTCCATATTTGACAAAAGTAACATATTTCTGGCCAAAGAGTCCTCGATTTCTATACATACATCATTGACTCCTGATGCTTCATAAGCCATGGATATCTATATGGATATCTATTTGGCTTAAGGCTTACCTTTTAAACTTATTTCTGGTCAAAGTGTCCTCAAAATTTTTCAAACTATATAAAGTTATAGTCTCCTTCTGATAATAAATCATTGACAAAAGAGTTCTCAAAATGATGTTGTATACCATAAACGAATATAGACTCCTTCTTATGTTAAATCAGCCATACAGAAGTCCATATTTGACCTTCTGAACATATTTCTGGCCAGAGACCTTGAATATTTACCTTACTATACATATTTCTCAAACTATACAGATTTCTCATGATGTTATAATCAGCCAGACTGTAGTCCATATAAGACCAATTGAACATATTTTTGGCCAAAGAATCCTCAAAATGTTTTTTACTATTATAAACGTCTTCTGATGTTAAATCAGTCTTACAGAAGTCCAAAATTGACCTGCTGAAAATATTTCTGGCCAAAGAGTCCTCGATCTTGGGCTTTCTATACATACTCATAGACTCCTTCTGATGCTTCATAAGCCATATAGATGTCCATATCTGACCTTTTTAACTTATTTGTGGTAAAAGTGTCCTCAAAATTTTTCAAACTATATAAAGTTATAGAATTCTTTTGATGATGAATCAGCTATTCAGAGGTGATTTGACCTCCTGAACATTTTTCTCGCCAAAGAGTCCTCGATCTTGGGCTTACTCATAGACTACCTCTGATGCTTCAAAAGCCATATAGATGTCCATATTTAACGTTTTGAACTTATTTCTGGTCAAAGGGTCCTCAAAAGTTTTCAAACTATATAAAGTTATAGACTCTTTCTGATGATAAATCAGCTATTCAGAGGTCCCCTTTTGACCTCCTGAACATATTTCTGGCAAAAGAGTCCTCGATCTTGGGCTTTCTATACATACTTATAGACACTTTCTAATGCTTCATAAGCCATATATATGTCCATATGACCTTTTGAACTTATTTGTGGTCAAAGTGTCCTCCAATTTTTTCAAACTATATAAAGTTGTAGAATTCTTTTGATGATAAATCAGCTATTCAGAGGTCCCCTTTTGACTCCCTGAACATATTTCTGGCCAAAGAGTCCTCGATCTTGGGCTTTCTATACATACTAATAGACTCCTTCTGATGCTTCATAAGCCGTATATATATGTCCATATGACCTCTTGGACTTATTTGTGGTGAAAGGGTCCTCAAAATTTTTCAAACTATATAAAGTTATAGAATTCTTTTGATGATAAATCAGCTATTCAGAGGTCCCCTTTTGACCTACTGAACATATTTCTGGCCAAAGAGTCCTCGATCTTGGGCTTTCTATATATACTCATAGACGCCCTTTGATGCTTCAAAATCCATATAGATGTCCATATCTGACCTTTTGAACTTATTTCTGGTCAAAGGGTCCTCAAATTTTTTCAAACTATATAAAGTTATAGAATTCTTTTGATGATAAATCAGCTATTCAGAGGTCCCCTTTTGACCTCCTGGACATATTTCTCGCCAGAGTCCTCGATTTTGGGCTTTCTATACATACTCATAGACTCCTTCTGTTGCTTCCTAAGCCATATAGATGTCCATATCTGACCTTTTGAACTTAATTTTGGTCAGTGTCCTCAAAATTTTTCAAACTATATAAAGTTATAGAATCCTTTTGATGATAAATCAGCTATTCAGAGGTTTGGACCTCCTGAACATATTTCTGGCCAAAGACTCCTCAATATTGAGCTTTCTATACATACTTATAGACTCTTTCTGAAGCTTCATAAGCCACATATATATGTCCATATGACCTCTTGAACTTATTTGTGGTCAAAGGGTCCTCAAAAGTTTTCAAACTATATAAAGTTATAGACTCTTTCTGATGATAAATCAGCTATTCAGAGGTTTTGACCTCCTGAACATATTTCTGGCCAAAGAATCCTCGATCTTGGGCTTTCTATACATACTCATAGACTCCTTCTGATGCATCATAAGCCATATAGATGTCCATATCTGACCTTTTGAACATATTTGTGGTCAAAGTGTCCTCCAAATTTTTCAAACTATATAAAGTTATAGAATTCTTTTGATGATAAATCAGCTATTCAGAGGTCCCCTTTTGACTTCCTGAACATATTTCTGGCCAAACAGTCCTCGATCTTGGGCTTTCTATACATACTCATAGACTCTTTCTGATGCATCATAAGCCATAGAGATGTCCATATCTGACCTTTTGAACTTATTTGTGGTCAAAGGGTCCTCAAAATGTTTCAAACTATATAAAGTTATAGAATTCTTTTGATGATAAATCAGATATTCAGAGGTTTTGACCTCCTGAACATATTTCTGGCCAAAGAATCCTCGATCTTGGGCTTTCTATACATACTCATAGACTCCTTCTGATGCATCATAAGCCATATAGATGTCCATATCTGACCTTTTGAACATATTTGTGGTCAAAGTGTCCTCCAAATTTTTCAAACTATATAAAGTTATAGAATTCTTTTGATGATAAATCAGCTATTCAGAGGTCCCCTTTTGACTTCCTGAACATATTTCTGGCCAAACAGTCCTCGATCTTGGGCTTTCTATACATACTCATAGACTCCTTCTGATGCATCATAAGCCATATAGATGTCCATATCTGACCTTTTGAACTTATTTGTGGTCAAAGGGTCCTCAAAATGTTTCAAACTATATAAAGTTATAGAATTCTTTTGATGATAAATCAGATATTCAGTGTTCCCCTTTTGACCTCCTGAACATATTTCTGGCCAAAGAGTCCTCGATATTGGGCTTTCTATACATACTCATAGACTCTTTCTGATGCTTCATAAGCCATATATATGTCCAAATCTGACCTTTTGAACCTATTTGTGGTCAAAGGGTCCTCAAAATTTTTCAAACTATATAAAGTTATAGAATTCTTTTGATGATAAATCAGCTATTCAGAGGTCCCCTTTTGACCTAATGAACATATTTCTGGCCAAAGAGTCCTCGATCTTGGGCTTTCTATATATACTCATAGACGCCCTTTGGTGCTTCAAAATCCACATAGATGTCCATATCTGACCTTTTGAACTTATTTCTGGTCAAAGGGTCCTCAAAATTTTTCAAACTATATAAAGTTCTAGAATTCTTTTGATGATAAATCAGCTATTCAGAAGTCATTTGACCTCCTGAACATATTTCTCGCCAAAGAGTCCTCGATCTTGGGCTTTCTATATATACTCATAGACTCCCTCTGATGCTTCAAAAGCCACATAGATGTCCATATCTGACCTTTTGAACTTATTTCTGGTCAAAGGGTCCTAAAAAGTTTTTAAACTATATAAAGTTATAGACTCTTTCTGATGATAAATCAGCTATTCATAGGTCCCCTTTTGACCTACTGAACATATTTCTGGCCAAAGAGTCCTAAAAGATTAATACCATACATTCAGACTGATATCTTCGGATGTTATATCCTCCTGACAAAAGTCCATATTTGACATACTGAATATTTATCTGGCCAAGGAGTATTCGGAACTTGGGCTTTTTATACATACTCCTTCTGATGCTTCATAAGCCATATATATGTCCATATCTGACCTTTTGAACTTATTTGTGGTCAAAGGATCCTCAAAATGTTTTAAACTATATAAAGTTATAGAATCCTTTTGATGTTAAATCAGCTATTCAGAGGTCCCCATTTGACCTCCTGAACATATTTCTGGCCAAAGAGTCCTCGATCTTGGGCTTTCTATACATACTCATAGACTCCTTCTGATGCATCATAAGCCATATAGATGTCCATATCTGATCTTTTAAACTTATTTGTGGTCAAAGGGTCCTCAAAATGTTTTAAACTATATAAAGTTATAGAATTCTTTTTATGATAAATCACCTATTCAGAGGTCCTCTTTTGACCTCCTGAACTTATTTCTGGCAAAAGAGTCTTCGATCTTGGGCTTTCTATACATAAAGACTCCTGATGCTTCATAAGCCATATGACCTTTTGAACTTATTTGTAGTCAAAGTGTCCTCAAAATTTTTCAAACTATTTAAAGTTATAGAATTCTTTTGATGATAAATCAGCTATTCATAGGTCCCCTTTTGACCTACTGAACATATTTCATGGCCAAAAAATCCTAAAAGATTAATACAATACATTCAGACTGATATGTTCGGATGTTATATCCTCCTGACAAAAGTCCATATTTGACATACTGAATTTTTTTCTGACCAAGGAGTATTCGAAACTTGGGCTTTCTATACCTTCTGATGCTTCATAAGCCATATATATGTCCATATCTGACCTTATTGAACTTATTTGTGGTCAAAGTATCCTCAAAATATTACAAACTATACAAAGTAATAGACTCCTTTTGATGATAAATCAGCTATACAGAGGTCCCATTTTGACCTCCTGAAGATATTTCTGTTGAGGACACTTCGACCACAAATAAGTTCAAAAGGTCAGATATGGACATCTATATGACTTATGAAGCATCAGAAGGTGTCTATGAGTACGTATCGAAAGCCCAAGGCCGAGGACTCTTTGGCCAGAAATATGTTCAGGGGGTCAAAAGAGGACCTCTGAATAGCTGATTTATCATCAAAAGGATTCTAGAACTTTATATAGTTTGAAAAATTTTCAGGACACTTTGACCACAAATAAGTTCAAAAGGTCAGATATGGACATCTATATGGCTTATGAAGCATCAGAAGGAGAATGTATAGAAAGCCCAAGTTTCGAATACTCCTTGAACAGAAAAAAATTCAGTATGTCAAATATGGACTTTTGTCAGGAGGATATAGAATCCGAAGATATCAGTCTGAAGATATCAGTATTAATCTTTTAGGACTCTTTGGCCAGAAATATGTTCAGTAGGTCAAAAGGGGACCTCTGAATAGCTGATTTATCATCAGAAAGAATCTATAACTTTATATAGTTTGAAAACTTTTGAGGAGCCTTTGAAGATATCAGTCTGAAGATATCAGTATTAATCTTTTAGGACTCTTTGGCCAGAAATATGTTCAGTAGGTCAACAGGGGACCTCTGAATAGCAGATTTATCATCAGAAAGAATCTATAACTTTATATAGTTTGAAAACTTTTGAGGACCCTTTGACCACAAATAAGTTCAAAAGGTCAGATATGGACATCTATATGGCTTTTGAAGCATCAGAGGGAGTCTATGAGTATATATACAAAACCCATGATCGAGGACTCTTTGGCCAGAAATATGTTCAGGAGGTCAAAAGGGGACCTCTGAATAGCTGATTTATCATCAGAAAGAATCTATAACTTTATATAGTTTGAAAACTTTTGAGGACCCTTTGAAGATATCAGTCTGAAGATATCAGTATTAATCTTTTAGGACTCTTTGGCCAGAAATATGTTCAGTAGGTCAACAGGGGACCTCTGAATAGCAGATTTATCATCAGAAAGAATCTATAACTTTATATAGTTTGAAAACTTTTGAGGACCCTTTGACCACAAATAAGTTCAAAAGGTCAGATATGGACATCTATATGGCTTTTGAAGCATCAGAGGGAGTCTATGAGTATATATACAAAACCCATGATCGAGGACTCTTTGGCCAGAAATATGTTCAGGAGGTCAAAAGGGGACCCATGAATAGCTGATTTATCATCAAAAGGAGTTTATAACTTTATATAGTTTGAAAAATTTTGAGGACACTTTGACCACAAATAAGTTCAAAAGGTCAGATATGGACATCTATATGGCTTATGATGCATCAGAAGAAGTCTATGAGTATGTATAGAAAGCCCAAGATTGAGGAATCTTTGGCCAGAAATATGTTCAGGAGGTCAAAAACTCTGAATAGCTGATTTATCATCAAAAGGATTCTAGAACTTTATATAGTTTGAAAAATTTTGAGGACACTTTGACCACAAATAATTTCAAAAGGTCAGATATGGAGATCTATATGGCTTATGAAGCATCAGAAGGTGTCTATGAGTACGTATCGAAAGCCCAAGGCCGAGGACTCTTTGGCCAGAAATATGTTCGGGAGGTCAAAAGAGGACCTCTGAATAGCTGATTTATCATCATAAGAATTCTAGAACTTTATATAGTTTGAAAAATTTTGAGGACATTTGACCACAAATGAGTTCAAAAGGTCAGAGATGGACATCTATATGGCTTATGATGCATCAGAAGGAGTCTATGAGTATGTTTAGAAAGCCCAAGATCGAGGACTCTTTGGCCAGAAGTATGTTTAGGAGGTCAAAACCTCTGAATAGCTGTTTTATCATCAAAAGGATTCTAGAACTTTATATAGTTTGAAAACTTTTGAGGACCCTTTGACCACAAATAAGTTCAAAAGGTCAGATATGGACATCTATATGGCTTTTGAAGCATCAGAGGGAGTCTATGAGTATATATACAAAACCCATGATCGAGGACTCTTTGGCCAGAAATATGTTCAGGAGGTCAAAAGGGGACCCATGAATAGCTGATTTATCATCAAAAGGAGTTTATAACTTTATATAGTTTGAAAAATTTTGAGGACACTTTGACCACAAATAAGTTCAAAAGGTCAGATATGGACATCTATATGGCTTATGATGCATCAGAAGGAGTCTATGAGTATGTATAGAAAGCCCAAGATTGAGGAATCTTTGGCCAGAAATATGTTCAGGAGGTCAAAAACTCTGAATAGCTGATTTATCATCAAAAGGATTCTAGAACTTTATATAGTTTGAAAAATTTTGAGGACACTTTGACCACAAATAATTTCAAAAGGTCAGATATGGAGATCTATATGGCTTATGAAGCATCAGAAGGTGTCTATGAGTACGTATCGAAAGCCCAAGGCCGAGGACTCTTTGGCCAGAAATATGTTCTGGAGGTCAAAAGAGGACCTCTGAATAGCTGATTTATCATCATAAGAATTCTAGAACTTTATATAGTTTGAAAAATTTTGAGGACATTTGACCACAAATGAGTTCGAAATGTCAGAGATGGACATCTATATGGCTTATGATGCATCAGAAGGAGTCTATGAGTATGTTTAGAAAGCCCAAGATCGAGGACTCTTTGGCCAGAAGTATGTTTAGGAGGTCAAAACCTCTGAATAGCTGTTTTATCATCAAAAGGATTCTAGAACTTTATATAGTTTGAAAAATTTTGAGGACACTTTGACCACAAATACGTTCAAAAGGTCACATATGGACATCTATATGGCTTATGAAGCATCAGAAGGAGTCTATATGTATAGAAAGCCCAAGATCGAGGACTCTTTGGCCAGAAATATGTTCAGGAGGTCAAAAGGGGACCTCTGAATAGCTGATTTATCATCAAAAGAATTCTATAACTTTATATAGTTTGAAAATTTTTGAGGACACTTTGACCACAAATAAGTTCAAAAGGTCAGATATGGACATCTATATGGCTTATGAAGCATCAGAGGGAGTCTATGAGTATGTATAGAAAGCCCAAGATCGAGGACTCTTTGGCCAGAAATATGTTCAGGAGGTCAAAAGGGGACCTCTGAATAGCTGATTTATCATCAAAAGAATTCTATAACTTTATATAGTTTGAAAACTTATCAGGACACTTTGACCACAAATAAGTTCAAAAGGTCAGATATGGACATCTATATGGCTTATGATGCATCAGAAGGAGTCTATGAGTATGTATAGAAAGCCCAAGATTGAGGACTCTTTGGCCAGAAATATGTTCAGGAGGTCAAAACCTCTGAATAGCTGAATTATCATCAAAAGGATTCTAGAACTTTATATAGTTTGAAAAATTTTGAGGACACTTTGACCACAAATAAGTTCAAAAGGTCAGATATGGACATCTATATGGCTTATGAAGCATCAGAAGGTGTCTATGAGTACGTATCGAAAGCCCAAGGCCGAGGACTCTTTGGCCAGAAATATGTTCAGGGGGTCAAAAGAGGACCTCTGAATAGCTGATTTATGATCATAAGAATTCTAGAACTTTATATAGTTTGAAAAATTTTGAGGACACTTTGACCACAAATGAGTTCAAAAGGTCAGAGATGGACATCTATATGGCTTATGATGCATCAGAAGGAGTCTATGAGTATGTATAGAAAGCCCAAGATCGAGGACTCTTTGGCCAGAAATATGTTCAGGAGGTCAAAAGAGGACCTCTGAATAGCTGATTTATCATCAAAAGAATTCTATAACTTTATATAGTTTGAAAAATTTTGATGACACTTTGACCACAAATGAGTTCAAAAGGTCAGAGATGGATATCTATATGGCTTATGATGCATCAGAAGGAGTTTATGAGTATGTATAGAAAGCCCAAGATCGAGGACTCTTTGGCCTTAAATATGTTCAGGAGGTCAAAACCTCTGAATAGCTGATTTATCATCAAAAGGATTCTAGAACTTTATATAGTTTGAAAAATTTTGAGGACACTTTCACCACAAATAAGTTCAAAAGGTCAGATATGGACATCTATATGGTTTATGAAGTTTCAAAAGTACTCTATGAGTATTTATAGAAAGCCCAAGATCGACTCTTTGGCCAGAAATATTTTCAGCAGGTCAATTATGGACTTATTTAACATCAGAAGGAGTCGTATACGTTTATAATAGTAAAAAACATTTTGAGGATTCTTTGGCCAAAAATATGTTCAATTGGTCTTATATGGACTACAGTCTGGCTGATATAACATCATGAGAAGTCTGTATAGTTTGAGAAATATGTATAGTAAGGTAAATGTTCAATGTCTCTGGCCAGAAATATGTTCAGAAGGTCAAATATGGAGCGTTTATGGTAGACAACATCATTTTGAGAACTCTTTTGTCAATGGTTTATAATCAGAAGGAGACTATAACTTTATATAGTTTGAAAAATTTTGAGGACACTTTGACCAGAAATAAGTTTAAAAGGTAAGCCTTAAGCCAAATAGATATCCATATAGATATCCATGGCTTATGAAGCATCAGGAGTCAATGATGTATGTATAGAAATCGAGGACTCTTTGGCTAGTAATATGTTACTTTGGTCAAATATGGACTTCTGTATTGGCTGATCAGGAGTCGAAGAGTATGTATAGAAAGTTAACATCAGTTGACTGAATGTATAAGTAGATTAATTAATGTGCAGTAAAGGAAAATCATTGCACTGGGTTTTGCTTTACAATGGACACAATTAACTCATTCCGTTGGACAACGATAGAATGCACGCTAGAATACCGGAACATATAGATAATGCACTTTTCGCATTGCATTGCACACCAGAACTAACTATTTCCCATGTTCATTAAAGAGATAACATTTATGTTGTTGCATTGCATTGCACAAACGATCTAACGATGTCCACTGAACAATAACATATAGGCTATGCACTTGGATTGCATTGCATTGCACACTACAACTAATTCATTCCCATGTTCATTAAAGAGATAACATATGTTGTTGCATTGCACAAACGATCTATCGTTGTGCATCATTGAAAAAAAACATATGCACTTCTATCCCTGCATTGCACACCAAAACTAACTCCTTCCCATGTTCATTAAAGAGATAACATCTGTTGTTGCATTGCATTGCACAAACGATCTAACGTTGTGCAATGAAGAGTAACATAGGCCATGCACTTTTTGCATTGCATTGCATTGAACACCAGATCAAACTGCTTCCCATGTTCAATAAAGAGATAATATGTTGCATTGCATTGCACAAACGATCTAACGTTGTGCATTGAAGAATAACATACAGGCTAAATGCATGCATTGTATTGCATTGCACACCCGAACTAACTCCGTCCCATGTTCATTAAAGAGATAACATATGTTATGCAACATTTCATTGTTTGTGCATTGAAGAACTTTTTAATAAACATATTTTTGGCCAAAGAATCCTAAAAAATGCTTTTTACTATTATAAACGTATCGACTCCTTCTGATGTTAAATAAGTCCATAATTGACCTGCTGAAAATATTTCTGGCTTTCTATAAATACTCATAGAGTACTTTTGAAACTTCATAAGCCATATAGATGTCCATATCTGACCTTTTGAACTTATTTGTGGTGAAAGTGTCCTCAAAATTTTTCAAACTAATATAAAGTTATAGAATGCTTTTGATGATAAATCAGCTATTCAGAGGTCCCCTGTTGACCTCCGGAACATATTTCTGGCCAAAGAGTCATCGATCTTGGGCTTTCTATACATACTCATAGACTCCTTCTGATGCTTCATAAGCCATATAGATGTCCATATCTGACCTTTTTAACTTATTTGTGGTCAAAGTGTCCTCAAAATTTTTCAAACTATAAAAAGTTCTAGAATCCTTTTGATGATAAATCAGCTATTCAGAGGGTTTTGACCTCCTGAACGTATTTCTGTCCAAAGAGTCCTCGATCTTGGGCTTTCTATACATACTCATAGACTCCTTCTGATGCATCATAAGCCATATAGATGTCCATCTCTGACCTTTTGAACTCATTTGTGGTCAAAGTGTCATCAAAATTTTTCAAACTATATAAAGTTATAGAATTCTTTTGATGATAAATCAGCTATTCAGAGGTCCTCTTTTTACCTCCTGAACATATTTCTGGCCAAAGAGTCCTTATTTTTAATTTTTAATTTAATAATTTTTCAAACTATATAAAGTTCCAGAATTATTTTGATGATAAATCAGATATTCAGAGGTCCCCTTTTGACCTCCTGAACATATTTCTGGCCAAAGAGTCCTAGATCTTGGTCTTTCTATATATACTCATATACTCCATTTGTTGCTTCAAAATCCATATAGATGTCCATATCTGACCTTTTGAACTTATTTCTGGTAAAGGGTCCTCAAAATTTTTCAAACTATATAAAGTTATAGAATTATTTTGATGATAAATCAGCTATTCAGAGGTCCCCTTTTGACCTCCTGAACATATTTCTGGCCAAAGAGTCCTCGATCTTGGGCTTCATATATACTCATAGACTCCCTCTGATGCTTCAAAAGCCATATAGATGTCCATATCTGACCTTTTGAACTTATTTCTGGTCAAAGGGTCCTAAAAAGTTTTTAAACTATATAAACTTATAGACTCTTTCTGATGATAAATCAGCTATTCAGAGTTCCCCTTTTGACCTACTGAACATATTTCTGGCTAAAGAGTCCTAAAAGATTAATACAATACATTCAGACTGATATCTTCGGATGTTATATCCTCCTGACAAAAGACCATATTTGACATACTGAATTTTTTTCTGGCCAAGGAGTATTCGAAACTTTGGCTTTCTATACATACTCCTTCTGATGCTTCATAAGCCATATAGATGTCCATATCTGACCTTTTGAACTTATTTGTGGTCAAAGTGTCCTCAAAAGTTTTCAAACTATATAAAGTTATAGAATCCTTTTGATGATAAATCAGCTATTCAGAGGTGATTTGACCTCCTGAACATGTTTCTGGCCAAAGAGTCCTCGATCTTGGGATTTCTACACATACTCATAGACTCTTTCTGATGCTTCATAAGCCATATAGATGTCCATATCTGACCTTTTGAACTTATTTGTGGTCAAAGTGTCCTCAAAATTTTTCAAACTATATAAAGTTATAGAATTCTTTTGATGATAAATCAGCTATTCAGAGGTACCCTTTTGACCTCCTGAACATATTTCTGGCAAAAGAGTCCTCGATCTTGGGCTTTCTATACATACTCATAGACTCCCTCTGATGATTCATAAGCCATATAGATGTCCATATCTGACCTTTTGAACTTATTTGTGGTCAAAGTGTCCTCAAAAGTTTTCAAACTATATAAAGTTATAGAATTCTTTTGATGATAAATCAGCTATTCAGAGGTCCCCTTTTGACCTCCTGAAAATATTTCTGGCCAAAGAGTCCTCGATCTTGGGCTTTCTATACATACTCATAGACTCCCTCTGATGCTTCATAAGCCATATAGGTGTCCATATCTGACCTTTTGAACTTATTTGTGGTCAAAGTGTCCTCAAAATTTTTCAAACTATATATAGTTATAGACTCCTTTTGATGATAAATCAGCTATTCATGGGTCCCCTTTTGACCTCCTGAACATATTTCTTGTCAAAGAGTCCTCGATCTTGGGTTTTGTATATATACTCATAGACTCCCTCTGATGCTTCAAAAGCCATATAGATGTCCATATCTGACCTTTTGAACTTATTTGTGGTCAAAGGGTCCTCAAAATTTTTCAAACTATATAAAATTATAGATTCTTTCTGATGATAAATCTGCTATTCAGAGGTCCCCTGTTGACCTACTGAACATATTTCTGGCCAAAGAGTCCTAAAAGATTAATACTGATATCTTCAGACTGATATCTTCAAAGGGTCCTCAATAGTTTTCAAACTATATAAAGTTATAGATTCTTTCTAACGATAAATCAGCTATTCAGAGGTCCCCTTTTGACCTGCTGAACATATTTCTGGCCAAAGAGTCCTAAAAGATTAATACTGATATCTTCAGACTGATATCTTCGGATTCTATATCCTCCTGACAAAAGTCCATATTTGACATACTGAATTTTTTTCTGGCCAAGGAGTATTCGAAACTTGGGCTTTCTATACATACTCCTTCCGATGCTTCATAAGCCATATATATGTCCATATCTGACCTTTTGAACTTATTTGTGGTCAAAGTGTCCTCCAAAATTTTCAAACTATATACAGTTATATATTTCTTTTGATGATAAATCAGCTATTCAGACGTCCCCTTTTGAACTCCTTAACATATTTCTGGCCAAAGAGTCCTCGATCTTGGGCTTTCTATTCATTCTCATAGACTCCTTCTGATGCTTCATAAGCCATATAGATGTCCATATCTGACCTTTTGAACTTATTTGTTGTCGAAGTGTCCTCAACAGAAATATCTTCAGGAGGTCAAAAGGGGACCTCTGTATAGCTGATTTATCATCAAAAGGAGTCTATTACTTTGTATATTTTGTAATATTTTGAGGATGCTTTGACCACAAATAAGTTCAAAAGGTCAGATATGGACATATATATGGCTTATGAAGCATCAGAAGGTATAGAAAGCCCAAGTTTCGAATACTCCTTGGTCAGAAAAAAATTCAGTATGTCAAATATGGACTTTTGTCAGGAGGATATAACATCCGAAGATATCAGTCTGAATGTATTGTATTAATCTTTTAGGATTCTTTGGCCATGAAATATGTTCAGGAGGTCAAAAGGGGACCTCTGAATAGCTGATTTATCATCAAAAGAATTCTATAACTTTAAATAGTTTGAAAAATTTTGAGGACACTTTGACCACAAATAAGTTCAAAAGGTCATATGGCTTATGAAGCATCAGGAGTCTTTATGTATAGAAAGCCCAAGATCGAAGACTCTTTTGCCAGAAATAAGTTCAGGAGGTCAAAAGAGGACCTCTGAATAATTGATTTATCATAAAAAGAATTCTATAACTTTATATAGT
Organism: Scardinius erythrophthalmus; assembly: GCF_964197995.2. Lineage (NCBI taxonomy): Eukaryota > Metazoa > Chordata > Actinopteri > Cypriniformes > Leuciscidae > Scardinius > Scardinius erythrophthalmus. The sequence goes on along the minus strand of NC_138235.1, from coordinate 6,847,101 downwards.
TTGAAAAATTTTGAGGACCCTTTGGCCACAAATAAGTTCAAAAAGTCAGATATGGACATCTATATGGCTTATGATGCATCAGAAGGAGTCTATGAGTATGTATAGAAAGCCCAAGATCGAGGACTCTTTGGCCAGAAATATGTTCAGAAGGTCAAAAGGGGACCTCTGAATAGCTGATTTATCATCACAAGGATTCTATAACTTTATATAGTTTAAAACATTTTGAGGACCCTTTGACCACAAATAAGTTCAAAAGGTCAGATATGGACATATATATGGCTTATGATGCATCAAAAGGAGTATGTATAAAAAGACCAAGTTTCGAATACTCCTTGGCCAGAAAAATATTCAGTATGTCAAATATGGACTTTTGTCAGGAGGATATAACATCCGAAGATATCAGTCTGAATGTATGGTATTAATCTTTTAGGACTCTTTGGCCAGAAATATGTTCAGTAGGTCAAAAGGGGACCTCTGAATAGCTGATTTATCATCAGAAAGAGTCTATAACTTTAATAGTTTAAAAACTTTTTAGGACCCTTTGACCAGAAATAAGTTCAAAAGTTCAGATATGGACATCTATATAGATTTTGAAGCATCAGAGGGAGTCTATGACTATATATAGAAAGCCCAAGATCGAGGACTCTTTGGCCAGAAATATGTTCAGGAGGTCAAAAGGGGACCTCTGAATATCTGATTTATCATCAAAAGAATTCTATAACTTTATATAGTTTGAAACATTTTGAGGACCCTTTGACCACAAATAAGTTCAAAAGGTCAGATATGGACATCTATATGGCTTATGATGCATCAGAAGGAGTCTATGAGTATGTATAGAAAGCCCAAGATCGAGGATTCTTTGGCCAGAAATATGTTCAGGAGGTCAAAACCTCTGAATAGCTGATTTATCATCAAAAGGATTCTATAACTTTATATAGTTTGAAAAATTTTGAGGACCCTTTGACCACAAATACGTTCAAAAGGTCAGATATGGACATCTATATGGCTTATGATGCATCAGAAGGAGTCTATGAGTATGTATAGAAAGCCCAAGATCGAGGATTCTTTGGCCAGAAATATGTTCAGGAGGTCAAAACCTCTGAATAGCTGATTTATCATCAGAAAGAGTCTATAACTTTATATTGTTTGAAAACTTTTGAGGACCCTTTGACCAGAAAAAAGGTCAGATATGGACATCTATATGGCTTTTGAAGCATCAGAGGGAGTCTATGAGTATATATAGAAAGCCCAAGATCGAGGACTCTTTGGCGAGAAAAATGTTCAGGAGGTCAAATGACTTCTGAATAGCTGATTTATCATCAAAAGAATTCTATAACTTTATATAGTTTGAAAAATTTTGAGGACCCTTTGACCAGAAATAAGTTCAAAAGTTCAGATATGGACATCTATATAGATTTTGAAGCATCAGAGGAGTCTATGACTATATATAGAAAGCCCAAGATCGAGGACTCTTTGGCCAGAAATATGTTCAGGAGGTCAAAAGGGGACCTCTGAATATCTGATTTATCATCAAAAGAATTCTATAACTTTATATAGTTTGAAACATTTTGAGGACCGTTTGACCACAAATACGTTCAAAATGTCAGATATGGACATCTATATGGCTTAGGAAGCATCAGACGGAGTCTATGAGTATGTATAGAAAGCCCAAGATCGAGGATTCTTTTGCCAGAAATATGTTCAGGTAGTCAAAACCTCTGAATAGCTGATTTATCATCAAAAGGATTCTATAACTTTATATAGTTTGAAACATTTTGAGGACCCTTTGACCACAAATAAGTTCAAAAGGTCAGATATGGACATCTATATGGCTTATGATGCATCAGACGGGAGTCTATGAGTATGTATAGAAAGCCCAAGATCGAGGATTCTTTGGCCAGAAATATGTTCAGGAGGTCAAAACCTCTGAATAGCAGATTTATCATCAAAAGGATTCTATAACTTTATATAATTTGAAAAATTTTGAGGACACTGACCAAAATTAAGTTCAAAAGGTCAAATATGGACATCTATATGGCTTAGGAAGCAACAGAAGGAGTCTGTGAGTATATATAGAAAGCCCAAGATCGAGGACTCTTTGGCCAGAAATATGTTCAGTAGGTCAAAAGGGGACCTCTGAATAGCTGATTTATCATCAAAAGAATTCTATAACTTTATATAGTTTGAAAAATTTTGAGGACCCTTTGACCACAAATAAGTTCAAGAGGTCATATGGACATATATATATGGCTTATGAAGCATCAGAAGGAGTTTATGAGTATGTATAGAAAGCCCAAGATCGAGGACTCTTTGGCCAGAAATATGTTCAGGAAGTCAAAAGGGGACCTCTGAATAGCTGATTTATCATCAAAAGAATTCTATAACTTTATATAGTTTGAAAGATTTGGAGGACACTTTGACCACAAATAAGTTCAAAAGGTCATATGGACATATATATATGGCTTATGAAGCATCAGAAGGAGTCTATAAGTATGTATAGAAAGCCCAAGATCGAGGACTCTTTGGCCAGAAATATGTTCAGGAGGTCAAAAGGGGACCTCTGAATAGCTGATTTATCATAAAAAGAATTCTATAACTTTATATAGTTTGAAAAATTTTGAGGACCCTTTGACCACAAATAAGTTCAAAAGGTCAGATATGGACATCTATATGGCTTATGATGCATCAGAAGGAGTCTATGAGTATGTATAGAAAGCCCAAGATCGAGGACTCTTTGGCCAGAAATATGTTCAGGAGGTCAAAAGGGGACCTCTGAATATCTGATTTTTCATGAAAAGAATTCTATAACTCTATACAGTTTGAAACATTTTGAGGACCCTTTGACCACAAATACGTTCAAAATGTCAGATATGGACATATATATGGCTTATGAAGCATCAGAAGGAGTATGTATAAAAAGCCCAAGTTTCGAATAATCCTTGGCCAGAAAAAAATTCAGTATGTCAAATATGGACTTTTGTCAGGAGGATATAGAATCCGAAGATATCAGTCTGAAGATATCAGTATTAATCTTTTAGGACTCTTTGGCCAGAAATATGTTCAGCAGGTCAAAAGGGGACCTCTGAATAGCTGATTTATGGTCAGAAAGAATCTATAACTTTATATAGTTTGAAAACTATTGAGGACCCTTTGAAGATATCAGTCTGAAGATATCAGTATTAATCTTTTAGGACTCTTTGGCCAGAAATATGTTCAGCAGGTCAAAAGGGGACGTCTGAATAGCAGATTTATCATCAGAAAGAATCTATAATTTTATATAGTTTGAAAAATTTTGAGGACCCTTTGACCACAAATAAGTTCAAAAGGTCAGATATGGACATCTATATGGCTTTTGAAGCATCAGAGGGAGTCTATGAGTATATATACAAAACCCAAGATCGAGGACTCTTTGACAAGAAATATGTTCAGGAGGTCAAAAGGGGACCCATGAATAGGTGATTTATCATCAGAAAGAGTCTATAACTTTATATAGTTTAAAAACTTTTTAGGACCCTTTGACCAGAAATAAGTTCAAAAGTTCAGATATGGACATCTATATAGATTTTGAAGCATCAGAGGGAGTCTATGACTATATATAGAAAGCCCAAGATCGAGGACTCTTTGGCCAGAAATATGTTCAGGAGGTCAAAAGGGGACCTCTGAATATCTGATTTATCATCAAAAGAATTCTATAACTTTATATAGTTTGAAACATTTTGAGGACCCTTTGACCACAAATAAGTTCAAAAGGTCAGATATGGACATCTATATGGCTTATGATGCATCAGAAGGAGTCTATGAGTATGTATAGAAAGCCCAAGATCGAGGATTCTTTGGCCAGAAATATGTTCAGGAGGTCAAAACCTCTGAATAGCTGATTTATCATCAAAAGGATTCTATAACTTTATATAGTTTGAAAAATTTTGAGGACCCTTTGACCAGAAATAAGTTCAAAAGTTCAGATATGGACATCTATATAGATTTTGAAGCATCAGAGGAGTCTATGACTATATATAGAAAGCCCAAGATCGAGGACTCTTTGGCGAGAAATATGTTCAGGAGGTCAAAAGGGGACCTCTGAATATCTGATTTATCATCAAAAGAATTCTATAACTTTATATAGTTTGAAACATTTTGAGGACCCTTTGACCACAAATAAGTTCAAAAGGTCAGATATGGACATCTATATGGCTTATGATGCATCAGAAGGAGTCTATGAGTATGTATAGAAAGCCCAATATCGAGGACTCTTTGGCCAGAAATATGTTCAGGAGGTCAAAAGGGGACCTCTGAATATCTGATTTATCATCAAAAGAATTCTATAACTTTATATAGTTTGAAACATTTTGAGGACCCTTTGACCACAAATACGTTCAAAATGTCAGATATGGACATCTATATGGCTTAGGAAGCATCAGACGGAGTCTATGAGTATGTATAGAAAGCCCAAGATCGAGGATTCTTTTGCCAGAAATATGTTCAGGAGGTCAAAACCTCTGAATAGCAGATTTATCATCAAAAGGATTCTATAACTTTATATAATTTGAAAAATTTTGAGGACACTGACCAAAATTAAGTTCAAAAGGTCAAATATGGACATCTATATGGCTTAGGAAGCAACAGAAGGAGTCTGTGAGTATATATAGAAAGCCCAAGATCGAGGACTCTTTGGCCAGAAATATGTTCAGTAGGTCAAAAGGGGACCTCTGAATAGCTGATTTATCATCAAAAGAATTCTATAACTTTATATAGTTTGAAAAATTTTGAGGACCCTTTGACCACAAATAAGTTCAAGAGGTCATATGGACATATATATATGGCTTATGAAGCATCAGAAGGAGTTTATGAGTATGTATAGAAAGCCCAAGATCGAGGACTCTTTGGCCAGAAATATGTTCAGGAAGTCAAAAGGGGACCTCTGAATAGCTGATTTATCATCAAAAGAATTCTATAACTTTATATAGTTTGAAAGATTTGGAGGACACTTTGACCACAAATAAGTTCAAAAGGTCATATGGACATATATATATGGCTTATGAAGCATCAGAAGGAGTCTATAAGTATGTATAGAAAGCCCAAGATCGAGGACTCTTTGGCCAGAAATATGTTCAGGAGGTCAAAAGGGGACCTCTGAATAGCTGATTTATCATAAAAAGAATTCTATAACTTTATATAGTTTGAAAAATTTTGAGGACCCTTTGACCACAAATAAGTTCAAAAGGTCAGATATGGACATCTATATGGCTTATGATGCATCAGAAGGAGTCTATGAGTATGTATAGAAAGCCCAAGATCGAGGACTCTTTGGCCAGAAATATGTTCAGGAGGTCAAAAGGGGACCTCTGAATATCTGATTTATCATGAAAAGAATTCTATAACTCTATATAGTTTGAAACATTTTGAGGACCCTTTGACCACAAATACGTTCAAAATGTCAGATATGGACATATATATGGCTTATGAAGCATCAGAAGGAGTATGTATAAAAAGCCCAAGTTTCGAATACTCCTTGGCCAGAAAAAAATTCAGTATGTCAAATATGGACTTTTGTCAGGAGGATATAGAATCCGAAGATATCAGTCTGAAGATATCAGTATTAATCTTTTAGGACTCTTTGGCCAGAAATATGTTCAGCAGGTCAAAAGGGGACCTCTGAATAGCTGATTTATCGTCAGAAAGAATCTATAACTTTATATAGTTTAAAAACTATTGAGGACCCTTTGAAGATATCAGTCTGAAGACATCAGTATTAATCTTTTAGGACTCTTTGGCCAGAAATATGTTCAGCAGGTCAAAAGGGGACGTCTGAATAGCAGATTTATCATCAGAAAGAATCTATAATTTTATATAGTTTGAAAAATTTTGAGGACCCTTTGACCACAAATAAGTTCAAAAGGTCAGATATGGACATCTATATGGCTTTTGAAGCATCAGAGGGAGTCTATGAGTATATATACAAAACCCAAGATCGAGGACTCTTTGACAAGAAATATGTTCAGGAGGTCAAAAGGGGACCCATGAATAGGTGATTTATCATCAGAAAGAGTCTATAACTTTATATAGTTTAAAAACTTTTTAGGACCCTTTGACCAGAAATAAGTTCAAAAGTTCAGATATGGACATCTATATAGATTTTGAAGCATCAGAGGGAGTCTATGACTATATATAGAAAGCCCAAGATCGAGGACTCTTTGGCCAGAAATATGTTCAGGAGGTCAAAAGGGGACCTCTGAATATCTGATTTATAATCAAAAGAATTCTATAACTTTATATAGTTTGAAACATTTTGAGGACCCTTTGACCACAAATAAGTTCAAAAGGTCAGATATGGACATCTATATGGCTTATGATGCATCAGAAGGAGTCTATGAGTATGTATAGAAAGCCCAAGATCGAGGATTCTTTGGCCAGAAATATGTTCAGGAGGTCAAAACTTCTGAATACCTGATTTATCATCAAAAGGATTCTATAACTTTATATAGTTTGAAAAATTTTGAGGACCCTTTGACCAGAAATAAGTTCAAAAGTTCAGATATGGACATCTATATAGATTTTGAAGCATCAGAGGAGTCTATGACTATATATAGAAAGCCCAAGATCGAGGACTCTTTGGCGAGAAATATGTTCAGGAGGTCAAAAGGGGACCTCTGAATATCTGATTTATCATCAAAAGAATTCTATAACTTTATATAGTTTGAAACATTTTGAGGACCCTTTGACCACAAATAAGTTCAAAAGGTCAGATATAGACATCTATATGGCTTATGATGCATCAGAAGGAGTCTATGAGTATGTATAGAAAGCCCAAGATCGAGGATTCTTTGGCCAGAAATATGTTCAGGAGGTCGAAACCTCTGAATAGCTGATTTATCATCAAAAGGATTCTATAACTTTATATAGTTTGAAAAATTTTGAGGACCCTTTGACCAGAAATAAGTTCAAAAGTTCAGATATGGACATCTATATAGATTTTGAAGCATCAGAGGAGTCTATGACTATATATAGAAAGCCCAAGATCGAGGACTCTTTGGCGAGAAATATGTTCAGGAGGTCAAAAGGGGACCTCTGAATATCTGATTTATCATCAAAAGAATTCTATAACTTTATATAGTTTGAAACATTTTGAGGACCCTTTGACCACAAATAAGTTCAAAAGGTCAGATATGGACATCTATATGGCTTATGATGCATCAGAAGGAGTCTATGAGTATGTATAGAAAGCCCAATATCGAGGACTCTTTGGCCAGAAATATGTTCAGGAGGTCAAAAGGGGACCTCTGAATAGCTGATTTTTCATCAAAAGAATTCTATAACTTTATATAGTTTGAAAAATTTTGAGGACCCTTTGACCACAAATAAGTTCAAAAGGTCAGATATGGACATCTATATGGCTTTTGAAGCATCAGAGGGAGTCTATGAGTATATATACAAAACCCAAGATCGAGGACTCTTTGACAAGAAATATGTTCAGGAGATCAAAAGGGGACCCATGAATAGGTGATTTATCATCAGAAAGAGTCTATAACTTTATATAGTTTAAAAACTTTTTAGGACCCTTTGACCAGAAATAAGTTCAAAAGTTCAGATATGGACATCTATATAGATTTTGAAGCATCAGAGGGAGTCTATGACTATATATAGAAACCCCAAGATCGAGGACTCTTTGGCCAGAAATATGTTCAGGAGGTCAAAAGGGGACCTCTGAATATCTGATTTATCATCAAAAGAATTCTATAACTTTATATAGTTTGAAACATTTTGAGGACCCTTTGACCACAAATAAGTTCAAAAGGTCAGATATGGACATCTATATGGCTTATGATGCATCAGAAGGAGTCTATGAGTATGTATAGAAAGCCCAAGATCGAGGATTCTTTGGCCAGAAATATGTTCAGGAGGTCAAAACTTCTGAATACCTGATTTATCATCAAAAGGATTCTATAACTTTATATAGTTTGAAAAATTTTGAGGACCCTTTGACCAGAAATAAGTTCAAAAGTTCAGATATGGACATCTATATAGATTTTGAAGCATCAGAGGGAGTCTATGACTATATATAGAAAGCCCAAGATCGAGGACTCTTTGGCGAGAAATATGTTCAGGAGGTCAAAAGGGGACCTCTGAATATCTGATTTATCATCAAAAGAATTCTATAACTTTATATAGTTTGAAACATTTTGAGGACCCTTTGACCACAAATAAGTTCAAAAGGTCAGATATGGACATCTATATGGCTTATGATGCATCAGAAGGAGTCTATGAGTATGTATAGAAAGCCCAAGAGCGAGGATTCTTTGGCCAGAAATATGTTCAGGAGGTCAAAACCTCTGAATAGCTGATTTATCATCAAAAGGATTCTATAACTTTATATAATTTGAAAAATTTTGAGGACACTGACCAAAATTAAGTTCAAAAGGTCAAATATGGACATCTATATGGCTTAGGAAGCAACAGAAGGAGTCTATGAGTATATATAGAAAGCCCAAGATCGAGGACTCTTTGGCCAGAAATATGTTCAGTAGGTCAAAAGGGGACCTCTGAATAGCTGATTTATCATCAAAAGAATTCTATAACTTTATATAGTTTGAAAAATTTGGAGGACACTTTGACCACAAATAAGTTCAAAAGGTCAGATATGGACATATATATATGGCTTATGAAGCATCAGAAGGAGTCTATAAGTATGTATAGAAAGCCCAAGATCGAGGACTCTTTGGCCAGAAATATGTTCAGGAGGTCAAAAGGGGACCTCTGAATAGCTGATTTATCATAAAAAGAATTCTATAACTTTATATATTTTTAAAAATTTTGAGGACCCTTTGACCACAAATAAGTTCAAAAGGTCAGATATGGACATCTATATGGCTTATGATGCATCAGAAGGAGTCTATGAGTATGTATAGAAAGCCCAAGATCGAGGACTCTTTGGCCAAAAATATGTTCAGGAGGTCAAAACCTCTGAATAGCTGATTTATCATCAAAAGGATTCTATAACTTTATGTAGTTTAAAACATTTTGAGGACCCTTTGACCACAAATAAGTTCAAAAGGTCAGATATGGACATCTATTTGGATTTTGAAGCATCAAAGGGAGTCTATTAGTATATATAGAAATCCCAAGATCGAGGACTCTTTGGCCAGAAATATGTTCAGGAGGTCAAAAGGGGACCTCTGAATAGCTGATTTTTCATCAAAAGAATTCTATAACTTTATATAGTTTGAAAAATTTTGAGGACACTTTGACCACAAATAGGTTCAAAAGGTCAGATATGGACATATATATGGCTTATGAAGCATCAGAAAGAGTCTATGAGTATGTATAGAAAGCCCAATATCGAGGACTCTTTGGCCAGAAATATGTTCAGGAGGTCAAAAGGGTACCTCTGAATATCTGATTTATCATCAAAAGAATTCTATAACTTTATATAGTTTGAAACATTTTGAGGACCCTTTGACCACAAATACGTTCAAAATGTCAGATATGGACATCTATATGGCTTATGATGCATCAGACGGAGTCTATGAGTATGTATAGAAAGCCCAAGATAGAGGATTCTTTGGCCAGAAATATGTTCAGGAGGTCAAAACCTCTGAATAGCTGATTTATCATCAAAAAGAGTCTATAACTTTATATAGTTTGAAAACTTTTGAGGACCCTTTGACCAGAAATAAGTTCAAAAGGTCAGATATGGACATATATATGGCTTTTGAAGCATCAGAGGGAGTCTATGAGTATATATAGAAAGCCCAAGATCGAGGACTCTTTGGCGAGAAATAGTTTCAGGAGGTCAAATGACTTCTGAATAGCTGATTTATCATCAAAAGAATTCTATAACTTTATATGGTTTGAAAAATTTTGAGGACCCTTTGACCAGAAATAAGTTCAAAAGTTCAGATATGGACATCTATATAGATTTTGAAGCATCAGAGGGAGTCTATGACTATATATAGAAAGCCCAAGATCGAGGACTCTTTGGCGAGAAATATGTTCAGGAGGTCAAAAGGGGACCTCTGAATAGCTGATTTATCATCAAAAGAATTCTATAACTTTATATAGTTTGAAACATTTTGAGGACCCTTTGACCACAAATAAGTTCAAAAGGTCAGATATGGACATCTATATGGCTTATGATGCATCAGAAGGAGTCTATGAGTATGTATAGAAAGCCCAATATCGAGGACTCTTTGGCCAGAAATATGTTCAGGAGGTCAAAAGGGGACCTCTGAATATCTGATTTATCATCAAAAGAATTCTATAACTTTATATAGTTTGAAACATTTTGAGGACCCTTTGACCACAAATAAGTTCAAAAGGTCAGATATGGACATCTATATGGCTTATGATGCATCAGACGGGAGTCTATGAGTATGTATAGAAAGCCCAAGATCGAGGATTCTTTGGCCAGAAATATGTTCAGGAGGGCAAAAAGTCTGAATAGCTGATTTATCATCAAAAGGATTCTATAACTTTATATAGTTTGAAAAATTTTGAGGACACTGACCAAAATTAAGTTCAAAAGGTCAGATATGGACATCAATATGGCTTAGGAAGCAACAGAAGGAGTCTATGAGTATGTATAGAAAGCCCAAAATCGAGGACTTTGGCGAGAAATATGTCCAGGAGGTCAAAAGGGGACCTCTGAATAGCTGATTTATCATCAAAAGAATTCTATAACTTTATATAATTTGAAAAATGTTGAGGACACTTTGACCACAAATAAGTTCAAAAGGTCATATGGACATATATATATGGCTTATGAAGTATCAGAAGGAGTCTATAAGTATGTATAGAAAGCCCAAGATGGAGGACTCTTTGGCCAGAAATATGTTCAGGAGGTCAAAAGGGGACCTCTGAATAGCTGATTTATCATAAAAAGAATTCTATAATTTTATATAGTTTGAAAAATTTTGAGGACCCTTTGACCACAAATAAGTCCAAGAGGTCATATGGACATATATATATGGCTTATGAAGCATCAGAAGGAGTCTATTAGTATGTATAGAAAGCCCAAAATCGAGGACTCTTTGGCCAGAAATATGTTCAGGAGGTCAAAAGGGGACCTCTGAATAGCTTATTTATCATCAAAAGAATTCTATAACTTTATATAGTTTGAAAAATTTTGAGGACCCTTTGACCAGAAATAAGTTCAAAAGGTCAGATATGGACATCTAAATGGCTTATGATGCATCAGACGGGAGTCTATGAGTATGTATAGAAAGCCCAAAATCGAGGACTCTAGCGAGAAATATGTCCAGGAGGTCAAAAGGGGACCTCTGAATAGCTGATTTATCATCAAAAGAATTCTACAACTTTATATAGTTTGAAAAAATTGGAGGACACTTTGACCACAAATAAGTTCAAAAGGTCATATGGACATATATATGGCTTATGAAGCATCAGAAAGTGTCTATAAGTATGTATAGAAAGCCCAAGATCGAGGACTCTTTGGCCAGAAATATGTTCAGGAGGTCAAAGGGGGACCTCTGAATAGCTGATTTATCATAAAAAGAATTCTATAACTTTATATAGTTTAAAACATTTTGAGGACCCTTTGACCAGAAATAAGTTCAAAAGTTCAGATATGGACATCTATATAGATTTTGAAGCATCAGAGGGAGTCTATAACTATATATAGAAAGCCCAAGATTGAGGACTCTTTGGCGAGAAATATGTTCAGGAGGTCAAAAGGGGACCTCTGAATATCTGATTTATCATCAAAAGAATTCTATAACTTTATATAGTTTGAAACATTTTGAGGACCCTTTGACCACAAATAAGTTCAAAAGGTCAGATATGGACATCTATATGGCTTATGATGCATCAGAAGGAGTCTATGAGTATGTATAGAAAGCCCAATATCGAGGACTCTTTGGCCAGAAATATGTTCAGGCGGTCAAAAGGGGACCTCTGAATATCTGATTTATCATCAAAAGAATTCTATAACTTTATATAGTTTGAAACATTTTGAGGACCCTTTGACCACAAATACGTTCAGAATGTCAGATATGGACATCTATATGGCTTAGGAAGCATCAGACGGAGTCTATGAGTATTTATAGAAAGCCCAAGATCGAGGATTCTTTGGCCAGAAATATGTTCAGGAGGTCAAAACCTCTGAATATCTGATTTATCATCAAAAGAATTCTATAACTTTATATAGTTTGAAGCATTTTGAGGACACTTTGACCACAAATAGGTTCAAAAGGTCAGATATGGACATCTATATGGCTTATGATGCATCAGACCGGAGTCTATGAGTATGTATAGAAAGCCCAAGATCGAGGATTCTTTGGCCAGAAATATGTTCGGGAGGTCAAAACCTCTGAATAGCTGATTTATCATCAAAAGGATTCTATAACCTTATATAGTTTGAAAAATTTTGAGGACACTGACCAAAATTAAGTTCAAAAGGTCAGATATGAACATCTATATGGCAGCAACAGAAGGAGTCTATGAGTATGTATAGAATAGCCCAAAATCGAGGACTCTGGCGAGAAATATGTCCAGGAGGTCAAAAGGGGACCTCTGAATAGCTGATTTATCATCAAAAGAATTCTATAACTTTATATAGTTTGAAAAATTTTGAGGACCCTTTGACCAGAAATAAGTTCAAAAGGTCAGATATGGACATCTATATGGATTTTGATGCATCAAAGGGCGTCTTTGAGTACATATAGAAAGCCCAAGATCGAGGACTCTTTGGCCAGAAATATGTTCAGTAGGTCAAAAGGGGACCTCTGAATAGCTGATTTATCATCAAAAGAATTCTATAACTTTATATAATTTGAAAAAATTTGAGGACCCTTTGACCACAAATAAGTTCAAGAGGTCATATGGACATATATAAATGGCTTATGAATCATCAGAAGGAGTCTATAAGTATGTATAGAAAGCCCAATATTGAGGACTCTTTGGCCAGAAATATGTTCAGGAGGTCAAAAGGGGACCTCTGAATATCTGATTTATCATCAAAAGAATTCTATAACTTTATATAGTTTGAAAAATTTTTAGGACACTTTGACCACAAATAGGTTCAAAAGGTCAGATATGGACATCTAAATGGCTTATGATGCATCAGACGGGAGTCTATGAGTATGTATAGAAAGCCCAAGATCGAGGACTCTTTGACGAGAAATATGTTCAGGAGGTCAAAAGGGGACCTCTGAATATCTGATTTATCATCAAAAGAATTCTATAACTTTATATAGTTTGAAACATTTTGAGGACCCTTTGACCACAAATAAGTTCAAAAGGTCAGATATGGACATCTATATGGCTTATGATGCATCAGAAGGAGTCTATGAGTATGTATAGAAAGCCCAAGATCGAGGACTCTTTGGCCAGAAATATGTTCAGGAGGTCAAAAGGGGACCTCTGAATAGCTGATTTATCAATCAGAAATAGTCTATAACTTTATATAGTTTGAAAACTTTTGAGGACCCTTTGACCAGAAATAATTTCAAAAGGTAAGCCATAAGCCATATCTGTATGGATATATATATTGGCTTTTGAAGCATCAGAAGGAGTCAATGAGTATGTGTAGAAATCGAGGACTGTTTGTCCAGAAATATGTTACTTTGGACAAACATACAAACAACATGTACTTACGTACATCAGGAGTCAAAGAGTATGTATAGAAAGTTAACATCAGTTGACTGAATATATAAGTAGGTTAATGTGCAGTGAAGGAAAATCATTGCACTAGCTGTTGCTTTACAATGGACACAAGTATGGGAGTTATTTCTGGTTTGCAATGCAATGCGAAAAGTGCTTTATCTATATGTTTATTCTTAAGTGAATTCTGTCGTTGGGCAACTTTGGAATGCACTGAAGAATAAATATATAGATAAAGCACTTTTCGTATTGCATTGCACACCAGAACTAACTCCTTCCCATGTTCATTAAAGATATAACATTTATGCATTGCACAAAGGATCTAACGTTGTCCACTGAACAATAACATATAGGCTATGCACTTCTTGGATTGCATTGCATTTGCACAGTAGATCTAATTCATTCCCATGTTCATTAAAGTTATAACAAGTGTTGTTGCATTGCATTGCACAAACGATCTTACGTTGTGCATTGAAGAATAACATACAGGCTATATGCACTTTATGCATTGCACACCCGAACTAACTCCTTCCCATGTTCATAAAAGAGATAACATATGTTATGCAACATTTCATTGTTTTGCAGAAACGATGTAACTTTGTGCACTGAAGAATATTTATGCACTTTTTGCATTGTATTGCATTGCACACCAGAACATATGTTATGCAACATTATATTGCTTTGCACAAACGACCTAACACTGTGCACTAAAGAATAACATTTATGCATTTTTGCATTGCATTGCACACCAGAACTAACTCCTTCAAATGTTTTTTAAAGAGATAACATTTTGCACGATCTAAAATATGTTATGCAACATTTCATTGTTTGTGCATTGAAGAGTAACATAGGCTATTCACTTTTTGCATTGCATTGCATTGCACACCAGAACTAGCTCCTTCCCATGTTCATTAAAGGGATAACATGTTGCATTGCATTGCACAAACGATCTAACGTTGTGCATTGAAGAATGACATAGTTGACATAGCATGGATTGTGTTGCATGTACAGCCGAACTAACTCCTTCACATGTTCATTAAAAAGATAACATTTTGCACGATCTTACGTTGTGCATTGAAGAATAAAATATAGGCTAAATGCATGCATTGTATTGCATTGCACACCCGAACTAACTCCGTCCCATGTTCATTAAAGAGATAACATATGTTATGCAACATTTCATTGTTTGTGCATTGAAGAGTAACATAGGCTATTCACTTTTTGCTTTGCATTGCACAAACGATCTAACGCTGTGCACTGAAGAATAACATATAGGCTATGCACTTTTTGCATTGCATTGCATTGCACTCCAGAACTAACTACTTCCCATGTTTATTAAAGAGATAACATTTTGCATTGCATTGCACAAACGATTTAACGTTGTGCATGAAGAATGACATAGTTGACATAGCTAAATGCATGGATTGTGTTGCATGTACAACCGAACTAACTCCTTCCCATGTTCATTAAAAAGATAACATATGTTATGCAACATTGCATTGCTTTGCACAAACGATTTAACGCTGTGCACTGAATAACATTTATGCACTTTTTGCATTGCATCGCATTGTACACCAGAACTAACACCTTCAAATGCTTATTAAAGAGATAACATTTTGAATTGCATTGTGCATTGCATAACGTTGTGCATATGCATTGTATTGCATTGCACACCCGAACTCCTGCCCATGTTCATTAAAGAGATAACATATGTTATGCACAAACGATCTAACGTTTTGCATTGAAGAGTAACATTGGCTATTCACTTTTTGCATTGCATTGCATTGCATTGCACACCATAACTAACTTTTCTAACATTTGAAGGAGTTAGTTCTGGTGTGCAATGCAATGCAATGCAAAAAGTGCATAAATGTTATTATTCAGTGCACAACATTAGATCGTTTCTGCAATGCAATGCAACGCAATGCAACATGTTATCTCTTTCTCTATCTATATGTTTATTCTTAAGTGAATTCTGTCGTTGGGCAACTTTGGAATGCACTGAAGAATAAATATATAGATAAAGCACTTTTCGCATTGCATTGCACACCAGAACTAACTCCTTCCCATGTTCATTAAAGATATAACATTTATGCATTGCACAAAGGATCTAACGTTGTCCACTGAACAATAACATATAGGCTATGCACTTCTTGGATTGCATTGCATTGCACAGTAGATCTAATTCATTCCCATGTTCATTAAAGTGATAACAAGTGTTGTTGCATTGCATTGCACAAACGATCTTACGTTGTGCATTGAAGAATAACATACAGGCTATATGCACTTTATGCATTGCACACCCGAACTAACTCCTTCCCATGTTCATAAAAGAGATAACATATGTTATGCAACATTTCATTGTTTTGCAGAAACGATCTAACGTTGTGCACTGAAGAATATTTATGCACTTTTTGCATTGTATTGCATTGCACACCAGAACATATGTTATGCAACATTATATTGCTTTGCACAAACGACCTAACACTGTGCACTAAAGAATAACATTTATGCATTTTTGCATTGCATTGCACACAAGAACTAACTCCTTCAAATGTTTTTTAAAGAGATAACATTTTGCACGATCTAAAATATGTTATGCAACATTTCATTGTTTGTGCATTGAAGAGTAACATAGGCTATTCACTTTTTGCATTGCATTGCATTGCACACCAGAACTAGCTCCTTCCCATGTTCATTAAAGGGATAACATGTTGCATTGCATTGCACAAACGATCTAACGCTTTACACTGAAGAATAACATATAGGCTATGCACTTTTTGCATTGCATTGCATTTCACTCCAGAACTAACTACTTCCCATGTTTATTAAAGAGATAACATGTTGCATTGCATTGCACAAACGATCTAACGTTGTGCATTGAAGAATGACATAGTTGACATAGCATGGATTGTGTTGCATGTACAGCCGAACTAACTCCTTCACATGTTCATTAAAAAGATAACATTTTGCACGATCTTACGTTGTGCATTGAAGAATAAAATATAGGCTAAATGCATGCATTGTATTGCATTGCACACCCGAACTAACTCCGTCCCATGTTCATTAAAGAGATAACATATGTTATGCAACATTTCATTGTTTGTGCATTGAAGAGTAACATAGGCTATTCACTTTTTTCATTGCATTGCATTGCACTCCAGAACTAACTACTTCCCATGTTTATTAAAGAGATAACATTTTGCATTGCATTGCACAAACGATTTAACGTTGTGCATGAAGAATGACATAGTTGACATAGCTAAATGCATGGATTGTGTTGCATGTACAGCCGAACTAACTCCTTCCCATGTTCATTAAAAACATAACATATGTTATGCAACATTGCATTGCTTTCCACGATTTAACGCTGTGCACTGAATAACATTTATGCACTTTTTGCATTGCATCGCATTGTACACCAGAACTAACACCTTCAAATGCTTATTAAAGAGATAACATTTTGAATTGCATTGTGCATTGCATAACGTTGTGCATTGAAGAATAACATATAGGCTATATGCATGCATTGTATTGCATTGCACACCCGAACTCCTGCCCATGTTCATTAAAGAGATAACATATGTTATGCACAAACGATCTAACGTTTTGCATTGAAGAGTAACATTGCCTATTCACTTTTTGCATTGCATTGCATTGCACACCATAACTAACTTTTCTAACATTTGAAGGAGTTAGTTCTGGTGTGCAATGCAATGCAATGCAAAAAGTGCATAAATGTTATTATTCAGTGCACAACATTAGATCGTTTCTGCAATGCAATGCAAAATGTTATCTCTTCAATGAACATTTGAAGGAGTAAGATCTGGTGTGCAATGCAATGCCAAAAGTGCATGCCCTAAATGTTATTCTTCAGTGCACAACGTTAGATCGTTTCTGCAATGCAATGCAATTCAATGCAATGCAACATGTTATCTCTTTACTGAACATGGGAAGGAGTTAGTTTCAGTGTGCAATGCAATGCAAAAAGTACATAAATGTTATTCTTCAATGCACAACGTTAGATCGTTTCTGTTTCAATGCAATGCAATGCAACATGTGTTATCTCTTTAATGAACATGGGAAGGAGTTAGTTCTGGTGTGCAATGCAATACAATGCATGCATTTAGCCTATATGTTATTCTTCAATGCATAACATTGATCGTTGAGACAAACGATCGTTTTGTGCAATGAAATGCAAAATGTTATCTCTTTATGAACATGGGAAGAGGTTAGTTCTGCTGTGCAATGCAATGCAAAAAGTGCATAAATGTTATTCTTCAGTGCACATCGTTAGATCGTTTGTGCAAAGCAATTCAATGTTGCATAACATGTTATCTCTTTAATGAACATGTGAAGGAGTTAGTTTGGGTGTGCAATGCAATACAATGCATGCATTTAGCCTGTATGTTATTCTTCAATGCACAACGTTAGATCGTTTGTGCAATGCAATGCAACATATTATCTCTTTATTGAACATGGGAAGCAGTTTGATCTGGTGTGCAATGCAATGCAATGCAAAAAGTGCATGGCCTATGTTACTCTTCATTGCACAACGTTAGATCGTTTGTGCAATGCAATGCAACAACAGATGTTATCTCTTTAATGAACATGGGAAGGAGTTAGTTTTTTGGTGTGCAATGCAGGGATAGAAGTGCATATGTTTTTCTTCAATGATGCACAACGATTGATCGTTTGTGCAATGCAACAACATATGTTATCTCTTTAATGAACATGGGAATGAATTAGTTGTAGTGTGCAATGCAATGCAATCCAAGAAGTGCATAGCCTATATGTTATTTTTCGGTGGACATCGTTAGATCGTTTGTGCAATGCAATGCAACAACATAAATGTTATCTCTTTAATGAACATGGGAAGGAGTTAGATCTGGTGTGCAATGCAATGCGAAAAGTGCATTATCTATATGTTCCGGTATTCTACCGTGCATTCTATCGTTGTCCAACGGAATGAGTTAATTGTGTCCATTGTAAAGCAAAACCCAGTGCAATGATTTTCCTTTACTGCACATTAATTAATCTACTTATACATTCAGTCAACTGATGTTAACTTTCTATACATACTCTTCGACTCCTGATCAGCCAATACAGAAGTCCATATTTGACCAAAGTAACATATTTCTGGCCAAAGAGTCCTCGATTTCTATACATACATCATTGACTCCTGATGCTTCATAAGCCATGGATATCTATATGGATATCTATTTGGCTTAAGGCTTACCTTTTAAACTTATTTCTGGTCAAAGTGTCCTCAAAATTTTTCAAACTATATAAAGTTATAGTCTCCTTCGAATTATAAATCATTGACAAAAGAGTTCTCAAGATGATGTTGTCTACCATAAACGAATAAAGGCTCCTTCTTATGTTAAATCAGCCATACAGAAGTCCATATTTGACCTTCTGAACATATTTCTGGCCAGAGACCTTGAACATTTACCTTACTATACATATTTCTCAAACTATACAGACTTCTCATGATGTTATATCAGCCAGACTGTAGTCCATATAAGACCAATTGAACATATTTTTGGCCAAAGAATCCTCAAAATGTTTTTTACTATTATAAACGTATCGACTCCTGATGTTAAATAAGTCCATAATTGACCTGCTGAAAATATTTCTGACCAAAGAGTCGATCTTGGGCTTTCTATAAATACTCATAGAGTACTTTTGAAACTTCATAAACCATATAGATGTCCATATCTGACCTTTTGAACTTATTTGTGGTGAAAGTGTCCTCAAAATTTTTCAAACTATATAAAGTTATAAAATCCTTTTGATGATAAATCAGCTATTCAGAGGTCCCCTGTTGACCTCCGGAACATATTTCTGGCCAAAGAGTCCTCGATCTTGGGCTTTCTATACATACTCATAGACTCCTTCTGATGCTTCATAAGCCATATAGATGTCCATATCTGACCTTTTTAACTTATTTGTGGTCAAAGTGTCCTCAAAATTTTTCAAACTATATAAAGTTCTAGAATCCTTTTGATGAAAAATCAGCTATTCAGAGGTTTTGACCTCCTGAACATATTTCTGGCCAAAGAGTCCTCAATCTTGGGCTTTTTATACATACTCATAGACTCCTTCTGATGCATCATAAGCCATATAGATGTCCATATCTGACCTTTTGAACTTATTTGTGGTCAAAGTGTCCTCAACATTTTTCAAACTATATAAAGTTATAGAATCCTTTTGATGATAAATCAGCTATTCAGAGGTCCTCTTTTGACCTCCTGAACATATTTCTGGCCAAAGAGTCCTTATTTTTAATTTTTAATTTAATAATTTTTCAAACTATATAAAGTTCCAGAATTATTTTGATGATAAATCAGATATTCAGAGGTCCCCTTTTGACCTCCTGAACATATTTCTGGCCAAAGAGTCCTAGATCTTGGTCTTTCTATATATACTCATATACTCCATTTGTTGCTTCAAAATCCATATAGATGTCCATATCTGACCTTTTGAACTTATTTGTGGTCAAGGGTCCTCAATATTTTTCCAACCTTTATAAAGTTATAGAATTATTTTGATGATAAATCAGCTATTCAGAGGTCCCCTTTTGACCTCCTGAACAGATTTCTGGCCAAAGAGTCCTCGATCTTGGGCTTTCTACATATAGACTCCTTCTGATGCTTCATAAGCCATATAGATGTCCATATCTGACCTTTTGAACTTATTTGTGGTCAAAGGGTCCTCAACATTTTTCAAACTATATAAAGTTCTAGAATCCTTTTGATGATAAATCAGCTATTCAGAGGTTTTGACCTCCTAAACATACTTCTGGCCAAAGAGTCCTCGATCTTGGGCTTTCTATATATACTCATAAACTCCATTTGTTGCTTCAAAATCCATATAGATGTCCATATCTGACCTTTTGAACTTATTTCTGGTCAAGGGTCCTCAAAATTTTTCAAACTATATAAAGTTATAGAATTCTTTTGATGATAAATCAGCTATTCAGAGGTCCCCTTTTGACCTCCTGAACAAATTTCTGGCCAAAGAGTCCTCGATCTTGGGCTTTCTATATATACTCATAGACTCCCTCTGATGCTTCAAAAGCCATATAGATGTCCATATCTGACCTTTTGAACTTATTTCTGGTCAAAGGGTCCTAAAAAGTTTTTAAACTATATAAACTTATAGACTCTTTCTGATGATAAATCAGCTATTCAGAGTTCCCCTTTTGACCTACTGAACATATTTCTGGCTAAAGAGTCCTAAAAGATTAATACAATACATTCAGACTGATATCTTTGGATGTTATATCCTCCTGACAAAAGACCATATTTTACATACTGAATTTTTTTCTGGCCAAGGAGTATTCGAAACTTTGGCTTTCTATACATACTCCTTCTGATGCTTCATAAGCCATATAGATGTCCATATCTGACCTTTTGAACGTATTTGTGGTCAAAGTGTCCTCAACATTTTTCAAACTATATAACGTTCTAGAATCCTTTTGATGATAAATCAGCTATTCAGAGGTTTTGACCTTCTAAACATACTTCTGGCCAAAGAGTCCTCGATCTTGGGCTTTCTATACATACTCATAGACACCTTCTGATGCATCATAAGCCATATAGATGTCCATATCTGACCTTTTGAACTCATTTGTGGTCAAATGTCCTCAAAATTTTTCAAACTAGATAAAGTTCTAGAATTCTTATGATGATAAATCAGCTATTCAGAGGTCCTCTTTTGACCTCCTGAACATATTTCTGGCCAAAGAGTCCTCGGCCTTGGGCTTTCGATACGTACTCATAGACTCTTTCTGATGCTTCATAAGCCATATAGATGTCCATATCTGACCTTTTGAACTTATTTGTGGTCAAAGTGTCCTCAACATTTTTCAAACTATATAAAGTTCTAGAATCCTATTGATGATAAATCAGCTATTCAGAGGTTTTGACCTCCTGAACATATTTCTGGCCAAAGAGTCCTCAATCTTGGGCTTTCTATACATACTCATAGACTCCTTCTGATGCATCATAAGCCATATAGATGTCCATATCTGACCTTTTGAACTTATTTGTGGTCAAAGTGTCCTCAAAAGTTTTCAAACTATATAAAGTTATAGAATTCTTTTGATGATAAATCAGCTATTCAGAGGTCACCTTTTGACCTCCTGAACATATTTCTGGCCAAAGAGTCCTCGATCATGGGTTTTGTATATATACTCATAGACCCCCTCTGATGCTTCAAAAGCCATATAGATGTCCATATCTGACCTTTTGAACTTATTTGTGGTCAAAGGGTCCTCAAAAGTTTTCAAACTATATAAAGTTATAGATTCTTTCTGATGATAAATCAGATATTCAGAGGTCCCCTTTTGACCTACTGAACATATTTCTGGTCAAAGAGTCCTAAAAGATTAATACAATACATTCAGACTGATATCTTTGGATGTTATATCCTCCTGACAAAAGACCATATTTGACATACTGAATTTTTTTCTGGCCAAGGAGTATTCGAAACTTTGGCTTTCTATACATACTCCTTCTGATGCTTCATAAGCCATATAGATGTCCATATCTGACCTTTTGAACTTATTTGTGGTCAAAGTGTCCTCAAAAATTTTCAAACTATATAAAGTTATAGAATTCTTTTGATGATAAATCAGCTATTCAGAGGTGATTTGACCTCCTGAACATTTTTCTCGCCAAAGAGTCCTCGATCTTGGGCTTTCTATATATACTCATAGACTCCCTCTGATGCTTCAAAAGCCATATAGATGTCCATATCTGACCTTTTGAACTTATTTCTGGTCAAAGGGTCCTCAAAAGTTTTCAAACTATATAAAGTTATAGACTCTTTCTGATGATAAATCAGCTATTCAGAGGTCCCCTTTTGACCTACTGAACATATTTCTGGCCAAAGAGTCCTCGATCTTGGGCTTTCTATACATATAGACTCCTTCTGATGCTTCATAAGCCATATAGATGTCCATATCTGACCTTTTGAACGTATTTGTGGTCAAAGTGTCCTCAACATTTTTCAAACTATATAACGTTCTAGAATCCTTTTGATGATAAATCAGCTATTCAGAGGTTTTGACCTTCTAAACATACTTCTGGCCAAAGAGTCCTCGATCTTGGGCTTTCTATACATACTCATCTGATGCATCATAAGCCATATAGATGTCCATATCTGACCTTTTGAACTCATTTGTGGTCAAATGTCCTCAAAATTTTTCAAACTAGATAAAGTTCTAGAATTCTTATGATGATAAATCAGCTATTCAGAGGTCCTCTTTTGACCTCCTGAACATATTTCTGGCCAAAGAGTCCTCAGCCTTGGGCTTTCGATACGTACTCATAGACTCTTTCTGATGCTTCATAAGCCATATAGATGTCCATATCTGACCTTTTGAACTTATTTGTGGTCAAAGTGTCCTCAACATTTTTCAAACTATATAAAGTTCTAGAATCCTATTGATGATAAATCAGCTATTCAGAGGTTTTGACCTCCTGAACATATTTCTGGCCAAAGAGTCCTCAATCTTGGGCTTTCTATACATACTCATAGACTCCTTCTGATGCATCATAAGCCATATAGATGTCCATATCTGACCTTTTGAACTTATTTGTGGTCAAAGTGTCCTCAAAAGTTTTCAAACTATATAAAGTTATAGAATTCTTTTGATGATAAATCAGCTATTCAGAGGTCACCTTTTGACCTCCTGAACATATTTCTGGCCAAAGAGTCCTCGATCATGGGTTTTGTATATATACTCATAGACCCCCTCTGATGCTTCAAAAGCCATATAGATGTCCATATCTGACCTTTTGAACTTATTTGTGGTCAAAGGGTCCTCAAAAGTTTTCAAACTATATAAAGTTATAGATTCTTTCTGATGATAAATCAGATATTCAGAGGTCCCCTTTTGACCTACTGAACATATTTCTGGCCAAAGAGTCCTAAAAGATTAATACTGATATCTTCAGACTGATATCTTCAAAGGGTCCTCAAAAGTTTTCAAACTATATAAAGTTATAGATTCTTTCTGATGATAAATCAGCTATTCAGAGGTCCCCTTTTGACCTACTGAACATATTTCTGGCCAAAGAGTCCTAAAAGATTAATACTGATATCTTCAGACTGATATCTTCGGATTCTATATCCTCCTGACAAAAGTCCATATTTGACATACTGAATTTTTTTCTGTTCAAGGAGTATTCGAAACTTGGGCTTTCTATACATACTCCTTCTGATGCTTCATAAGCCATATAGATGTCCATATCTGACCTTTTGAACTTATTTGTGGTCAAAGTGTCCTCAAAAATTTTCAAACTATATAAAGTTATAGAATTCTTTTTGATGATATATCAGCTATTCAGAGGTGAGTTGACCTCCTGAACATTTTTCTCGCCAAAGAGTCCTCGATCTTGGGCTTTCTATATATACTCATAGACTCCTGATGCTTCAAAAGCCATATAGATGTCCATATCTGACCTTTTGAACTTATTTCTGGTCAAAGGGTCCTCAAAAGTTTTCAAATTATATAAAGTTATAGACTCTTTCTGATGATAAATCAGCTATTCAGAGGTCCCCTTTTGACCTACTGAACATATTTCTGGCCAAAGAGTCCTAAAAGATTAATACAATACATTCAGACTGATATCTTCGGATGTTATATCCTCCTGACAAAAGTCCATATTTGACATACTGATTTTTTTTCTGGCCAAGGAGTATACGAAACTTGGGCTTTCTATACATACTCCTTCTGATGCATCATAAGCCATATAGATGTCCATATCTGACCTTTTGAACTTATTTGTGGTCAGTGTCCTCCAAATTTTTCAAAATATATAGTTATAGAATTCTTTTGATGATAAATCAGCTATTCAGAGGTTTTGACCTCCTGAACATATTTCTGGCCAAAGAGTCCTCGATCTTGGGCTTTCTATACATATAGACTCCTTCTGATGCTTCATAAACCATATAGATGTCCATATCTGACCTTTTGAACTTATTTGTGGTCAAAGTGTCCTCAAAAGTTTTCAAACTATATAAAGTTATAGAATCCTTTTGATGATAAATCAGCTATTCAGAGGTTTTGACCTCCTGAACATGTTTCTGGCCAAAGAGTCCTCGATCTTGGGATTTCTATACATACTCATAGACTCCCTCTGATGATTCATAAGCCATATAGATGTCCATATCTGACCTTTTGAACTTATTTGTGGTCAAAGTGTCCTCAAAATTTTTCAAACTATATAAAGTTATAGAATTCTTTTGATGATAAATCAGCTATTCAGAGGTCCCCTTTTGACCTCCTGAAAATATTTCTGGCCAAAGAGTCCTCGATCTTGGGCTTTCTATACATACTCATAGACTCCCTCTGATGCTTCATAAGCCATATAGATGTCCATATCTGACCTTTTGAACTTATTTGTGGTCAAAGTGTCCTCAAAATTTTTCAAACTATATAAAGTTATAGACTCCTTTTGATGACAAATCACCTATTCATGGGTCCCCTTTTGACCTCCTGAACATATTTCTGGCCAAAGAGTCCTCGATCATGGGTTTTGTATATATACTCATAGACTCCCTCTGATGCTTCAAAAGCCATATAGATGTCCATATCTGACCTTTTGAACTTATTTGTGGTCAAAGGGTCCTCAAAAGTTTTCAAACTATATAAAATTATAGATTCTTTCTGATGATAAATCTGCTATTCAGAGGTCCCCTGTTGACCTACTGAACATATTTCTGGCCAAAGAGTCCTAAAAGATTAATACTGATATCTTCAGACTGATATCTTCAAAGGGTCCTCAATAGTTTTCAAACTATATAAAGTTATAGATTCTTTCTGACGATAAATCAGCTATTCAGAGGTCCCCTTTTGACCTGCTGAACATATTTCTGGCCAAAGAGTCCTAAAAGATTAATACTGATATCTTCAGACTGATATCTTCGGATTCTATATCCTCCTGACAAAAGTCCATATTTGACATACTGAATTTTTTTCTGGCCAAAGAGTATTCGAAACTTGGGCTTTCTATACATACTCCTTCTGATGCTTCATAAGCCATATATATGTCCATATCTGACCTTTTCAACTTATTTGTGGTCAAAGTGTCCTCAAAATTTTTCAAACTATATAAAGTTATAGAATCCTTTTGATGATCAGCTATTCAGAGGTTTTGACCTCCTGAACATATTTCTGGCCAAAGAGTCCTCGATCTTGGGCTTTCTATACATACTCATAGACTCCTTCTGATGCATCATAAGCCATATAGATGTCCATATCTGACCTTTTGAACTTATTTGTGGTCAAAGTGTCCTCCAAAATTTTCAAACTATATACAGTTATATATTTCTTTTGATGATAAATCAGCTATTCAGACGTCCCCTTTTGAACTCCTTAACATATTTCTGGCCAAAGAGTCCTCGATCTTGGGCTTTCTATTCATTCTCATAGACTCCTTCTGATGCTTCATAAGCCATATAGATGTCCATATCTGACCTTTTGAACTTATTTGTGGTCGAAGTGTCCTCAACAGAAATATCTTCAGGAGGTCAAAAGGGGACCTCTGTATAGCTGATTTATCATCAAAAGGAGTCTATTACTTTGTATAGTTTGTAATATTTTGAGGATATTTTGACCACAAATAAGTTCAAAAGGTCAGATATGGACATATATATGGCTTATGAAGCATCAGAAGGTATAGAAAGCCCAAGTTTCGAATACTCCTTGGTCAGAAAAAAATTCAGTATGTCAAATATGGACTTTTGTCAGGAGGATATAACATCCGAAGATATCAGTCTGAATGTATTGTATTAATCTTTTAGGATTCTTTGGCCATGAAATATGTTCAGGAGGTCAAAAGGGGACCTCTGAATAGCTGATTTATCATCAAAAGAATTCTATAACTTTAAATAGTTTGAAAAATTTTGAGGACACTTTGACCACAAATAAGTTCAAAAGGTCATATGGCTTATGAAGCATCAGGAGTCTTTATGTATAGAAAGCCCAAGATCGAAGACTCTTTTGCCAGAAATAAGTTCAGGAGGTCAAAAGAGGACCTCTGAATAATTGATTTATCATAAAAAGAATTCTATAACTTTATATAGTTTGAAAAATTTTGAGGACCCTTCGGCCACAAATAAGTTCAAAAATTCAGATATGGACATCTATATGTCTTATGATGCATCAGAAGGAGTCTATGAGTATGTATAGAAAGCCCAAGATCGAGGACTCTTTGGCCAGAAATATGTTCAGGAGGTCAAAAGGGGACCTCTGAATAGCTAATTTATCATCAAAAGGATATATAACTTTATATAGTTTAAAACATTTTGAGGACCCTTTGACCACAAATAAGTTCAAAAGGTCAGATATGGACATATATATGGCTTATGAAGCATCAAAAGGAGTATGTATAAAAAGCCCAAGTTTCGAATACTCCTTGGCCAGAAAAATATTCAGTATGTCAAATATGGACTTTTGTCAGGAGGATATAACATCCGAAGATATCAGTCTGAATGTATGGTATTAATCTTTTAGGACTCTTTGGCCAGAAATATGTTCAGTAGGTCAAAAGGGGACCTATGAATAGCTGATTTATCATCAGAAAGAGTCTATAACTTTATGTAGTTTAAAAACTTTTTAGGACCCTTTGACCAGAAACAAGTTCAAAAGGTCAGATATGGACATCTATGTGGCTTTTGAAGCATCAGAGGGAGTCTATGAGTATATATAGAAAGCCCAAGATCGAGGACTCTTTGGCGAGAAATATGTTCAGGAGGTCAAATGACTTCTGAATAGCTGATTTGTCATCAAAAGAATTCTATAACTTTATACAGTCTGAAAAATTTTGAGGACCCTTTGACCAGAAATAAGTTCAAAAGTTCAGATATGGACATCTATATAGATTTTGAAGCATCAGAGGGAGTCTATGACTATATATAGAAAGCCCAAGATCGAGGACTCTTTGGCCAGAAATATGTTCAGGAGGTCAAAAGGGGACCTCTGAATATCTGATTTATCATCAAAAGAATTCTATAACTTTATATAGTTTGAAACATTTTGAGGACCCTTTGACCACAAATAAGTTCAAAAGGTCAGATATGGACATCTATATGGCTTATGATGCATCAGAAGGAGTCTATGACTATATATAGAAAGCCCAAGATCGAGGACTCTTTGGCGAGAAATATGTTCAGGAGGTCAAAAGGGGACCTCTGAATATCTGATTTATCATCAAAAGAATTCTATAACTTTATATAGTTTGAAACATTTTGAGGACCCTTTGACCACAAATAAGTTCAAAAGGTCAGATATGGACATCTATATGGCTTATGATGCATCAGAAGGAGTCTATGAGTATGTATAGAAAGCCCAATATCGAGGAGTCTTTGGCCAGAAATATGTTCAGGAGGTCAAAAGGGGACCTCTGAATATCTGATTTATCATGAAAAGAATTCTATAACTTTATATAGTTTGAAACATTTTAAGGACCCTTTGACCACAAATACGTTCAAAATGTCAGATATGGACATCTATATGGCTTATGATGCATCAGACTGAGTCTATGAGTATGTATAGAAAGCCCAAGATCGAGGATTCTTTGGCCAGAAATATGTTCAGGAGGTCAAAACCTCTGAATAGCTGATTTATCATCAAAAGGATTCTATAACTTTATATAGTTTGACAAATTTTGAGGACACTTTGACCACAAATACGTTCAAAAGGTCAGATATGGACATCTATATGGCTTATGATGCATCAGAAGAAGTCTATGAGTATGTATAGAAAGCCCAAGATCGAGGATTCTTTGGCCAGAAATATGTTCAGGAGGTCAAAACCTCTGAATAGCTGATTTATCATCAGAAAGATTCTATAACTTTATATAGTTTGAAAACTTTTGAGGACCCTTTGACCAGAAATAAGTTCAAAAGGTCAGATATGGACATCTATATGGCTTTTGAAGCATCAGAGGGAGTCTATGAGTATATATAGAAAGCCCAAGATCGAGGACTCTTTGGCGAGAAATATGTTAAGGAGGTCAAATGACTTCTGAATAGCTGATTTATCATCAAAAGAATTCTATAACTTTATATAGTTTGAAAAAATTTGAGGACCCTTTGACCACAAATAAGTTCAAAAGGTCAGATATGGACATCTATATGGCTTATGATGCATCAGAAGGAGTCTATGAGTATGTATTGAAAGCCCAATATCGAGGACTCTTTGGCCAGAAATATGTTCAGGAGGTCAAAAGGGGACCTCTGAATATCTGATTTATCATCAAAAGAATTCTATAACTTTATATAGTTTGAAACATTTTGAGGACCCTTTGACCACAAACACGTTCAAAATGTCAGATATGGACATTTATATGGCTTAGGAAGCATCAGACGGAGTCTATGAGTATGTATAGAAAGCCCAAGATCGAGGATTCTTTTGCCAGAAATATGTTCAGGAGGTCAAAACCTCTGAATAGCTGATTTATCATCAAAAGAATTCTATAACTTTATACAGTCTGAAAAATTTTGAGGACCCTTTGACCAGAAATAAGTTCAAAAGTTCAGATATGGACATCTATATAGATTTTGAAGCATCAGAGGGAGTCTATGACTATATATAGAAAGCCCAAGATCGAGGACTCTTTGGCCAGAAATATGTTCAGGAGGTCAAAAGGGGACCTCTGAATATCTGATTTATCATCAAAAGAATTCTATAACTTTATATAGTTTGAAACATTTTGAGGACCCTTTGACCACAAATAAGTTCAAAAGGTCAGATATGGACATCTATATGGCTTATGATGCATCAGAAGGAGTCTATGACTATATATAGAAAGCCCAAGATCGAGGACTCTTTGGCGAGAAATATGTTCAGGAGGTCAAAAGGGGACCTCTGAATATCTGATTTATCATCAAAAGAATTCTATAACTTTATATAGTTTGAAACATTTTGAGGACCCTTTGACCACAAATAAGTTCAAAAGGTCAGATATGGACATCTATATGGCTTATGATGCATCAGAAGGAGTCTATGAGTATGTATAGAAAGCCCAATATCGAGGAGTCTTTGGCCAGAAATATGTTCAGGAGGTCAAAAGGGGACCTCTGAATATCTGATTTATCATGAAAAGAATTCTATAACTTTATATAGTTTGAAACATTTTAAGGACCCTTTGACCACAAATACGTTCAAAATGTCAGATATGGACATCTATATGGCTTATGATGCATCAGACTGAGTCTATGAGTATGTATAGAAAGCCCAAGATCGAGGATTCTTTGGCCAGAAATATGTTCAGGAGGTCAAAACCTCTGAATAGCTGATTTATCATCAAAAGGATTCTATAACTTTATATAGTTTGACAAATTTTGAGGACACTTTGACCACAAATACGTTCAAAAGGTCAGATATGGACATCTATATGGCTTATGATGCATCAGAAGAAGTCTATGAGTATGTATAGAAAGCCCAAGATCGAGGATTCTTTGGCCAGAAATATGTTCAGGAGGTCAAAACCTCTGAATAGCTGATTTATCATCAGAAAGATTCTATAACTTTATATAGTTTGAAAACTTTTGAGGACCCTTTGACCAGAAATAAGTTCAAAAGGTCAGATATGGACATCTATATGGCTTTTGAAGCATCAGAGGGAGTCTATGAGTATATATAGAAAGCCCAAGATCGAGGACTCTTTGGCGAGAAATATGTTAAGGAGGTCAAATGACTTCTGAATAGCTGATTTATCATCAAAAGAATTCTATAACTTTATATAGTTTGAAAAAATTTGAGGACCCT
Source organism: Scardinius erythrophthalmus (assembly GCF_964197995.2). Classification (NCBI taxonomy): domain Eukaryota; kingdom Metazoa; phylum Chordata; class Actinopteri; order Cypriniformes; family Leuciscidae; genus Scardinius; species Scardinius erythrophthalmus. Next base: position 6,816,698 of record NC_138235.1, on the reverse strand, counting down.
TTGACCACAAATAAGTTCAAAAGGTCAGATATGGACATCTATATGGCTTATGATGCATCAGAAGGAGTCTATGAGTATGTATTGAAAGCCCAATATCGAGGACTCTTTGGCCAGAAATATGTTCAGGAGGTCAAAAGGGGACCTCTGAATATCTGATTTATCATCAAAAGAATTCTATAACTTTATATAGTTTGAAACATTTTGAGGACCCTTTGACCACAAACACGTTCAAAATGTCAGATATGGACATTTATATGGCTTAGGAAGCATCAGACGGAGTCTATGAGTATGTATAGAAAGCCCAAGATCGAGGATTCTTTTGCCAGAAATATGTTCAGGAGGTCAAAACCTCTGAATAGCTGATTTATCATCAAAAGAATTCTATAACTTTATACAGTCTGAAAAATTTTGAGGACCCTTTGACCAGAAATAAGTTCAAAAGTTCAGATATGGACATCTATATAGATTTTGAAGCATCAGAGGGAGTCTATGACTATATATAGAAAGCCCAAGATCGAGGACTCTTTGGCCAGAAATATGTTCAGGAGGTCAAAAGGGGACCTCTGAATATCTGATTTATCATCAAAAGAATTCTATAACTTTATATAGTTTGAAACATTTTGAGGACCCTTTGACCACAAATAAGTTCAAAAGGTCAGATATGGACATCTATATGGCTTATGATGCATCAGAAGGAGTCTATGACTATATATAGAAAGCCCAAGATCGAGGACTCTTTGGCGAGAAATATGTTCAGGAGGTCAAAAGGGGACCTCTGAATATCTGATTTATCATCAAAAGAATTCTATAACTTTATATAGTTTGAAACATTTTGAGGACCCTTTGACCACAAATAAGTTCAAAAGGTCAGATATGGACATCTATATGGCTTATGATGCATCAGAAGGAGTCTATGAGTATGTATAGAAAGCCCAATATCGAGGAGTCTTTGGCCAGAAATATGTTCAGGAGGTCAAAAGGGGACCTCTGAATATCTGATTTATCATGAAAAGAATTCTATAACTTTATATAGTTTGAAACATTTTAAGGACCCTTTGACCACAAATACGTTCAAAATGTCAGATATGGACATCTATATGGCTTATGATGCATCAGACTGAGTCTATGAGTATGTATAGAAAGCCCAAGATCGAGGATTCTTTGGCCAGAAATATGTTCAGGAGGTCAAAACCTCTGAATAGCTGATTTATCATCAAAAGGATTCTATAACTTTATATAGTTTGACAAATTTTGAGGACACTTTGACCACAAATACGTTCAAAAGGTCAGATATGGACATCTATATGGCTTATGATGCATCAGAAGAAGTCTATGAGTATGTATAGAAAGCCCAAGATCGAGGATTCTTTGGCCAGAAATATGTTCAGGAGGTCAAAACCTCTGAATAGCTGATTTATCATCAGAAAGATTCTATAACTTTATATAGTTTGAAAACTTTTGAGGACCCTTTGACCAGAAATAAGTTCAAAAGGTCAGATATGGACATCTATATGGCTTTTGAAGCATCAGAGGGAGTCTATGAGTATATATAGAAAGCCCAAGATCGAGGACTCTTTGGCGAGAAATATGTTAAGGAGGTCAAATGACTTCTGAATAGCTGATTTATCATCAAAAGAATTCTATAACTTTATATAGTTTGAAAAAATTTGAGGACCCTTTGACCACAAATAAGTTCAAAAGGTCAGATATGGACATCTATATGGCTTATGATGCATCAGAAGGAGTCTATGAGTATGTATTGAAAGCCCAATATCGAGGACTCTTTGGCCAGAAATATGTTCAGGAGGTCAAAAGGGGACCTCTGAATATCTGATTTATCATCAAAAGAATTCTATAACTTTATATAGTTTGAAACATTTTGAGGACCCTTTGACCACAAACACGTTCAAAATGTCAGATATGGACATTTATATGGCTTAGGAAGCATCAGACGGAGTCTATGAGTATGTATAGAAAGCCCAAGATCGAGGATTCTTTGGCCAAAAATATGTTCAGGAGGTCAAAAAGTCTGAATAGCTGATTTATCATCAAAAGGATTCTATAACTTTATATAGTTTGAAACATTTTGAGGACCCTTTGACCACAAATAAGTTCAAAAGGTCAGATATGGACATCTATATGGCTTATGATGCATCAGACGGGAGTCTATGAGTATGTATAGAAAGCCCAAGATCGAGGATTCTTTGGCCAAAAATATGTTCAGGAGGTCAAAAAGTCTGAATAGCTGATTTATCATCAAAAGGATTCTATAACTTTATATAGTTTGAAAAATTTTGAGGACACTGACCAAAATTAAGTTCAAAAGGTCAGATATGGACATCAATATGGCTTAGGAAGCAACAGAAGGAGTCTATGAGTATGTATAGAAAGCCCAAAATCGAGGACTCTGGTGAGAAATATGTCCAGGAGGTCAAAAGGGGACCTCTGAATAGCTGATTTATCATCAAAAGAATTCTATAACTTTATATAATTTGAAAAATTTTGAGGACCCTTTGACCACAAATAAGTTCAAGAGGTCATATGTACATATATATATATGGCTTATGAAGCATCAGAAGGAGTCTATGAGTATGTATAGAAAGCCCAATATCGAGGACTCTTTGGCCAGAAATATGTTCAGGAAGTCAAAAGGGGACCTCTGAATAGCTGATTTATCATCAAAAGAATTCTATAACTTTATATAGTTTGAAAAATTTGGAGGACACTTTGACCACAAATAAGTTCAAAAGGTCATATGGACATATATATGGCTTATGAGGCATCAGAAGGAGTCTATAAGTATGTATAGAAAGCCCAAGATCGAGGACTCTTTGGCCAGAAATATGTTCAGGAGGTCAAAACCTCTGAATAGCTGATTTATCATCAAAAGGATTCTATAACTTTATATAGTTTTAAAAATTTTGAGGACACTGACCAAAATTAAGTTCAAAACGTCAGATATGGACATCTATATGGCTTAGGAAGCAACAGAAGGAGTCTATGAGTATGTATAGAAAGCCCAAAATCGAGGACTCTGGCGAGAAATATGTCCAGGAGGTCAAAAGGGGACCTCTGAATAGCTGATTTATCATCAAAAGAATTCTATAACTTTATATAGTTTGAAAAATTTGGAGGACACTTTGACCACAAATAAGTTCAAAAGGTCATATGGACATATATATATGGCTTATGAAGCATCAGAAGGAGTCTATAAGTATGTATAGAAAGCCCAAGATCGAGGACTCTTTGGCCAGAAATATGTTCAGGAGGTCAAAAGGGGACCTCTGAATAGCTGATTTATCATAAAAAGAATTCTATAACTTTATATAGTTTGAAAAATTTTGAGGACCCTTTGACCACAAATAAGTTCAAAAGGTCAGATATGGACATCTATATGGCTTATGATGCATCAGAAGGAGTTTATGAGTATGTATAGAAAGTCCAAGATCGAGGACTCTTTGGCCAGAAATATGTTCAGGAGGTCAAAACCTCTGAATAGCTGATTTATCATCAAAAGGATTCTATAACTTTATGTAGTTTAAAACATTTTGAGGACCCTTTGACCACAAATAAGTTCAAAAGGTCAGATATGGACATCTATTTGGATTTTGAAGCATCAAAGGGAGTCTATTAGTATATATAGAAATTCCAAGATCGAGGACTCTTTGGCCAGAAATATGTTCAGGAGGTCAAAAGGGGACCTCTGAATAGCTGATTTTTCATCAAAAGAATTCTATAACTTTATATAGTTTGAAAAATTTTGAGGACACTTTGACCACAAATAGGTTCAAAAGGTCAGATATGGACATATATATGGCTTATGAAGCATCAGAAAGAGTCTATGAGTATGTATAGAAAGCCCAATATCGAGGACTCTTTGGCCAGAAATATGTTCAGGAGGTCAAAAGGGGACCTCTGAATATCTGATTTATCATCAAAAGAATTCTATAACTTTATATAGTTTGAAACATTTTGAGGACCCTTTGACCACAAATACGTTCAAAATGTCAGATATGGACATCTATATGGCTTATGATGCATCAGACGGAGTCTATGAGTATGTATAGAAAGCCCAAGATAGAGGATTCTTTGGCCAGAAATATGTTCAGGAGGTCAAAACCTCTGAATAGCTGATTTATCATCAAAAAGAATCTATAACTTTATATAGTTTGAAAACTTTTGAGGACCCTTTGACCAGAAATAAGTTCAAAAGGTCAGATATGGACATCTATATGGCTTTTGAAGCATCAGAGGGAGTCTATGAGTATATATAGAAAGCCCAAGATCGAGGACTCTTTGGCGAGAAATAGTTTCAGGAGGTCAAATGACTTCTGAATAGCTGATTTATCATCAAAAGAATTCTATAACTTTATATAGTTTGAAAAATTTTGAGGACCCTTTGACCAGAAATAAGTTCAAAAGTTCAGATATGGACATCTATATAGATTTTGAAGCATCAGAGGGAGTCTATGACTATATATAGAAAGCCCAAGATCGAGGACTCTTTGGCGAGAAATATGTTCAGGAGGTCAAAAGGGGACCTCTGAATATCTGATTTATCATCAAAAGAATTCTATAACTTTATATAGTTTGAAACATTTTGAGGACCCTTTGACCACAAATAAGTTCAAAAGGTCAGATATGGACATCTATATGGCTTATGATGCATCAGAAGGAGTCTATGAGTATGTATAGAAAGCCCAATATCGAGGACTCTTTGGCCAGAAATATGTTCAGGAGGTCAAAAGGGGACCTCTGAATATCTGATTTATCATCAAAAGAATTCTATAACTTTATATAGTTTGAAACATTTTGAGGACCCTTTGACCACAAATAAGTTCAAAAGGTCAGATATGGACATCTATATGGCTTATGTTGCATCAGACGGGAGTCTATGAGTATGTATAGAAAGCCCAAGATCGAGGATTCTTTGGCCAAAAATATGTTCAGGAGGTCAAAAAGTCTGAATAGCTGATTTATCATCAAAAGGATTCTATAACTTTATATAGTTTGAAAAATTTTGAGGACACTGACCAAAATTAAGTTCAAAAGGTCAGATATGGACATCAATATGGCTTAGGAAGCAACAGAAGGAGTCTATGAGTATGTATAGAAAGCCCAAAATCGAGGACTCTGGTGAGAAATATGTCCAGGAGGTCAAAAGGGGACCTCTGAATAGCTGATTTATCATCAAAAGAATTCTATAACTTTATATAATTTGAAAAATTTTGAGGACCCTTTGACCACAAATAAGTTCAAGAGGTCATATGTACATATATATATATGGCTTATGAAGCATCAGAAGGAGTCTATGAGTATGTATAGAAAGCCCAATATCGAGGACTCTTTGGCCAGAAATATGTTCAGGAAGTCAAAAGGGGACCTCTGAATAGCTGATTTATCATCAAAAGAATTCTATAACTTTATATAGTTTGAAAAATTTGGAGGACACTTTGACCACAAATAAGTTCAAAAGGTCATATGGACATATATATGGCTTATGAAGCATCAGAAGGAGTCTATAAGTATGTATAGAAAGCCCAAGATCGAGGACTCTTTGGCCAGAAATATGTTCAGGAGGTCAAAACCTCTGAATAGCTGATTTATCATCAAAAGGATTCTATAACTTTATATAGTTTTAAAAATTTTGAGGACACTGACCAAAATTAAGTTCAAAAGGTCAGATATGGACATCTATATGGCTTAGGAAGCAACAGAAGGAGTCTATGAGTATGTATAGAAAGCCCAAAATCGAGGACTCTGGTGAGAAATATGTCCAGGAGGTCAAAAGGGGACCTCTGAATAGCTGATTTATCATCAAAAGAATTCTATAACTTTATATAGTTTGAAAAATTTGGAGGACACTTTGACCACAAATAAGTTCAAAAGGTCATATGGACATATATATATGGCTTATGAAGCATCAGAAGGAGTCTATAAGTATGTATAGAAAGCCCAAGATCGAGGACTCTTTGGCCAGAAATATGTTCAGGAGGTCAAAAGGGGACCTCTGAATAGCTGATTTATCATAAAAAGAATTCTATAACTTTATATAGTTTGAAAAATTTTGAGGACCCTTTGACCAGAAATAAGTTCAAAAGGTCAGATATGGACATCTATATGGATTTTGAAGCATCAAAGGGAGTCTATTAGTATATATAGAAATCCCAAGATCGAGGATTCTTTGGCCAGAAATATGTTCAGGAGGTCAAAACCTCTGAATAGCTGATTTATCATCAAAAGGATTCTATAACTTTATATAGTTTGAAAAATTTTGAGGACACTGACCAAAATTAAGTTCAAAAGGTCAGATATGGACATCTATATGGCTTAGGAAGCAACAGAAGGAGTCTATGAGTATGTATAGAAAGCCCAAAATCGAGGACTCTGGCGAGAAATATGTCAAGGAGGTCAAAAGGGGACCTCTGAATAGCTGATTTATCATCAAAAGAATTCTATAACTTTATATAGTTTGAAAAATTTTGAGGACCCTTTGACCAGAAATAAGTTCAAAAGGTCAGATATGGACATCTATATGGATTTTAAAGCATCAAATGGAGTCTATGAGTATATATAGAAAGCCCAAGATCGAAGACTCCTTGGCCAGAAATATGTTCAGGAGGTCAAAAGGGGACCTCTGAATAGCTGATTTATCATCAAAAGAATTCTATAACTTCATATAGTTTGAAAAATTTTGAGGACCCTTTGACCAGAAATAAGTTCAAAAGGTCAGATATGGACATCTATATGGATTTTGAAGCATCAAAGGGAGTCTATTAGTATATATAGAAATCCCAAGATCGAGGACTCTTTGGCCAGAAATATGTTCAGGAGGTCAAAAGGGGACCTCTGAATATCTGATTTATCATCAAAAGTATTCTATAACTTTATATAGTTTGAAACATTTTGAGGACCCTTTGACCACAAATAAGTTCAAGAGGTCATATGGACATATATATATGGCTTATGAAGCATCAGAAGGAGTCTATGAGTATGTATAGAAAGCCCAAGATCGAGGACTCTTTGGCGAGAAATATGTTCAGGAGGTCAAAACCTCTGAATAGCTGATTTATCATCAAAAGGATTCTATAACTTTATATAGTTTGAAACATTTTGAGGACCCTTTGACCACAAATGAGTTCAAAAGGTCAGATATGGACATCTATATGGCTTATGATGCATCAGACGGGAGTCTATGAGTATGTATAGAAAGCCCAAGATCGAGGATTCTTTGGCCAGAAATATGTTCAGGAGGTCAAAACCTCTGAATAGCTGATTTATCATCAAAAGGATTCTATAATTTTATATAGTTTGAAACATTTTGAGGACACTGACCAAAATTCAGTTCAAAAGGTCAGATATGGACATCTATATGGCTTAGGAAGCAACAGAAGGAGTCTATGAGTATGTATAGAAAGCCCAAAATCGAGGACTCTGACGAGAAATATGTCCAGGAGGTCAAAAGGGGACCTCTGAATAGCTGATTTATCATCAAAAGTATTCTATAACTTTATATAGTTTGAAACATTTTAGGACCCTTTGACCACAAATAAGTTCAAGAGGTCATATGGACATATATATATGGCTTATGAAGCATCAGAAGGAGTCTATAAGTATGTATAGAAAGCCCAAGATCGAGGACTCTTTGGCCAGAAATATGTTCAGGAGGTCAAAAGGGGACCTCTGAATAGCTTATTTATCATCAAAAGAATTCTATAACTTTATGTAGTTTGAAAAATTTTGAGGACCCTTTGACCACAAAGAAGTTCAAAAGGTCAGATATGGACATCTATATGGCTTATGATGCATCAGAAGGAGTCTATGAGTATGTATAGAAAGCCCAATATCGAGGACTCTTTGGCCTGAAATATGTTCAGGAGGTAAAAAGGGGACCTTTGAATATCTGATTTATCATCAAAAGAATTCTATAACTTTATATAGTTTGAAAAATTTTGAGGACACTGACCAAAATTAAGTTCAAAAGGTCAGATATGGACATCAATATGGCTTAGGAAGCAACAGAAGGAGTCTATGAGTATGTATAGAAAGCCCAAAATCGAGGACTCTGGCGAGAAATATGTCCAGGAGGTCAAAAGGCGACCTCTGAATAGCTGATTTATCATCAAAAGAATTCTATAACTTTATATAGTTTGAAAAATTTTGAGGATCCTTTGACCAGAAATAAGTTCAAAAGGTCAGATATGGACATCTATATGGATTTTGAAGCATCAAAGGGCGTCTATGAGTATATATAGAAAGCCCAAGATCGAGGACTCTTTGGCCAGAAATATGTTCAGTAGGTCAAAAGGGGACCTCTGAATAGCTGATTTATCATTAAAAGAATTTTATAACTTTATATAGTTTGAAAATTTTTGAGGACCCTTTAACAGCAAATAAGTTCAAGAGGTCATATGGACATATATATATGGCTTATGAAGCATCAGAAGGAGTCTATGAGTATGTATAGAAAGCCCAAGATCGAGGACTCTTTGGCGAGAAATATGTTCAGGAGGTCAAAACCTCTGAATAGCTGATTTATCATCAAAAGGATTCTATAACTTTATATAGTTTGAAACATTTTGAGGACCCTTTGACCACAAATAAGTTCAAAAGGTCAGATATGGACATCTATATGGCTTATGATGCATCAGACGGGAGTCTATGAGTATGTATAGAAAGCCCAAGATCGAGGATTCTTTGGCCAGAAATATGTTCAGGAGGTCAAAACCTCTGAATAGCTGATTTATCATCAAAAGGATTCTATAACTTTATATAGTTTGAAAAATTTTGAGGACACTGACCAAAATTGAGTTCAAAAGGTCAGATATGGACATCTATATGGCTTAGGAAGCAACAGAAGGAGTCTATGAGTATGTATAGAAAGCCCCAAATCGAGGACTCTGGCGAGAAATATGTCCAGGAGGTCAAAAGGGGACCTCTGAATAGCTGATTTATCATCAAAAGGATTCTATAACTTTTTATAGTTTAAAACATTTTGAAGACCCTTTTGACCACAAATAGGTTCAAAAGGTCAGATATGGACATATCTATATGGCTTATGAAGCATCAGAGGGAGTCTATGAGTATATATAGAAAGCCCAAGATCGAGGACTCTTTGGCCAGAAATATGTTCAGGAGGTCAAAAGGGGACCTCTGAATAGCTGATTTATCATCAAAAGGATTCTATAACTTTTTATAGTTTGAAAAATTTTGAGGACACTGGCCAAAATTAAGTTCAAAAGGTCAGATATGGACATCTATATGGCTTAGGAAGCAACAGAAGGAGTCTATGAGTATGTATAGAAAGCCCAAGATCGAGGATTCTTTGGCCAGAAATATGTTCAGGAGGTCAAAACCTCTGAATAGCTGATTTATCATCAAAAGGATTCTATAACTTTATATAGTTTGAAAAATTTTGAGGACACTGACCAAAATTAAGTTCAAAAGGTCAGATATGGACATCTATATGGCTTAGGAAGCAACAGAAGGAGTCTATGAGTATGTATAGAAAGCCCAAAATCGAGGACTCTGGCGAGAAATATGTCCAGGAGGTCAAAAGGGGACCTCTGAATAGCTGATTTATCATCAAAAGAATTCTATAACTTTATATAGTTTGAAAAATTTTGAGGACCCTTTGACCAGAAATAAGTTCAAAAGGTCAGATATGGACATCTATATGGATTTTGAAGCATCAAATGGAGTCTATGAGTATATATAGAAAGCCCAAGATCGAAGACTCCTTGGCCAGAAATATGTTCAGGAGGTCAAAAAGGGACCTCTGAATAGCTGATTTATCATCAAAAGAATTCTATAACTTTATATAGTTTGAAAAATTTTGAGGACATTTTGACCACAAATAGGTTCAAAAGGTCAGATATGGACATATATATGGCTTATGAAGCATTAGAGGGAGTCTATGAGTATATATAGAAAGCCCAAGATCGAGGACTCTTTGGCCAGAAATATGTTCAGGAGGTCAAAAGGGGACCTCTGAATAGCTGATTTATCATCAAAAGGATTCTATAACTTTTTATAGTTTGAAAAATTTTGAGGACACTGGCCAAAATTAAGTTCAAAAGGTCAGATATGGACATCTATATGGCTTAGGAAGCAACAGAAGGAGTCTATGAGTATGTATAGAAAGCCCAAGATCGAGGACTCTTTGGTGAGAAATATGTTCAGGAGGTCAAAAGGGGACGTCTGAATAGCTAATTTATCATCAAAAGAATTCTATAACTTTATATAGTTTAAAACATTTTGAAGACCCTTTTGACCACAAATAAGTTCAAAAGGTCAGAAATGGACATATATATGGCTTATAAAGCATCAGAAGGAGTCTATGAGTATGTATAGAAAGCCCAAGATCGAGGACTCTGGCAAGAAATATGTTCAGGAGGTCAAAAGGGGACTTCAGAATAGCTGATTTATCATCAGAAAGAGTCTATAACTTTATATAGTTTGAAAAATTTTGAGGACCCTTTGACCAGAAATAAGTTCAAAAGGTCAGATATGGACATCTATATGGCTTATGAAGCATCAGAGGGAGTATATATAGAAAGCCCAAGATTGAGGACTCTTTGGAGAGAAAAATGTTCAGGAGGTCAAATGACCTCTGAATAGCTGATTTATCATCAAAAGAATTCTATAACTTTATATAGTTTGAAAAATTTTGAGGACCCTTTGACCACAAATAAGTTCAAAAGGTCATATGGACATCTATATGGCTTATGAAGCATCAGAAGGAGTATGTATAGAAAGCCCAAGTTTCGAATACTCCTTGGCCAGAAAAAAATTCAGTATGTCAAATTTGGTCTTTTGTCAGGAAGATATAACATCCGAAGATATCAGTCTGAATGTATTTTATTAATCTTTTAGGACTCTTTGGCCAGAAATATGTTCAGTAGGTCGAAAGGGGACCTCTGAATAGCTGATTTATCATCAGAAAGAGTCTATATCTTTATATAGTTTGAAAAATTTTGAGGACCCTTTGACCACAAATAAGTTCAAAAGGTCATATGGACATATATATATGGCTTATGATGCATCAGAAGGAGTCTATGAGTATGTATAGAAAGCCCAAGATCGAGGACTCTTTGGCCAGAAATATGTTCAGGAGGTCAAAAGGGGCCCCATGAAATACTGCTTTATCATCAAAAGGAGTGTGTAACTTTATATAGTTTGAACATTTTTGAGGACACTTTGACCACAAATAAGTTCAAAAGGTCAGATATGGACATCTATATGGCTTATGAAGCATCAGAAGGAGTATGTATAGAAAGCCCAAGTTTCGAATTCTCCTTGGCCAGAAAAAAATTCAGTATGTCAAATATGGTCTTTTGTCAGGAAGATATAACATCCGAAGATATCAGTCTGAATGTATTGTATTAATCTTTTAGGACTCTTTGGCCAGAAATATGTTCAGTAGGTCGAAAGGGGACCTCTGAATAGCTGATTTATCATCAAAAGAATTCTATAACTTTATATAGTTTGAAAAATTTTGAGGACCCTTTGACCAGAAATAAGTTCAAAAGGTCAGATATGGACATCTATATGGATTTTGAAGCATCAAATGGAGTCTATGAGTATATATAGAAAGCCCAAGATCGAAGACTCCTTGGCCAGAAATATGTTCAGGAGGTCAAAAAGGGACCTCTGAATAGCTGATTTATCATCAAAAGAATTCTATAACTTTATATAGTTTGAAAAATTTTGAGGACATTTTGACCACAAATAGGTTCAAAAGGTCAGATATGGACATATATATGGCTTATGAAGCATTAGAGGGAGTCTATGAGTATATATAGAAAGCCCAAGATCGAGGACTCTTTGGCCAGAAATATGTTCAGGAGGTCAAAAGGGGACCTCTGAATAGCTGATTTATCATCAAAAGGATTCTATAACTTTTTATAGTTTGAAAAATTTTGAGGACACTGGCAAAAATTAAGTTCAAAAGGTCAGATATGGACATCTATATGGCTTAGGAAGCAACAGAAGGAGTCTATGAGTATGTATAGAAAGCCCAAGATCGAGGACTCTTTGGTGAGAAATATGTTCAGGAGGTCAAAAGGGGACGTCTGAATAGCTAATTTATCATCAAAAGAATTCTATAACTTTATATAGTTTAAAACATTTTGAAGACCCTTTTGACCACAAATAAGTTCAAAAGGTCAGAAATGGACATATATATGGCTTATAAAGCATCAGAAGGAGTCTATGAGTATGTATAGAAAGCCCAAGATCGAGGACTCTGGCAAGAAATATGTTCAGGAGGTCAAAAGGGGACTTCAGAATAGCTGATTTATCATCAGAAAGAGTCTATAACTTTATATAGTTTGAAAAATTTTGAGGACCCTTTGACCAGAAATAAGTTCAAAAGGTCAGATATGGACATCTATATGGCTTATGAAGCATCAGAGGGAGTATATATAGAAAGCCCAAGATTGAGGACTCTTTGGAGAGAAAAATGTTCAGGAGGTCAAATGACCTCTGAATAGCTGATTTATCATCAAAAGAATTCTATAACTTTATATAGTTTGAAAAATTTTGAGGACCCTTTGACCACAAATAAGTTCAAAAGGTCATATGGACATCTATATGGCTTATGAAGCATCAGAAGGAGTATGTATAGAAAGCCCAAGTTTCGAATACTCCTTGGCCAGAAAAAAATTCAGTATGTCAAATTTGGTCTTTTGTCAGGAAGATATAACATCCGAAGATATCAGTCTGAATGTATTTTATTAATCTTTTAGGACTCTTTGGCCAGAAATATGTTCAGTAGGTCGAAAGGGGACCTCTGAATAGCTGATTTATCATCAGAAAGAGTCTATATCTTTATATAGTTTGAAAAATTTTGAGGACCCTTTGACCACAAATAAGTTCAAAAGGTCATATGGACATATATATATGGCTTATGATGCATCAGAAGGAGTCTATGAGTATGTATAGAAAGCCCAAGATCGAGGACTCTTTGGCCAGAAATATGTTCAGGAGGTCAAAAGGGGCCCCATGAAATACTGCTTTATCATCAAAAGGAGTGTGTAACTTTATATAGTTTGAACATTTTTGAGGACACTTTGACCACAAATAAGTTCAAAAGGTCAGATATGGACATCTATATGGCTTATGAAGCATCAGAAGGAGTATGTATAGAAAGCCCAAGTTTCGAATTCTCCTTGGCCAGAAAAAAATTCAGTATGTCAAATATGGTCTTTTGTCAGGAAGATATAACATCCGAAGATATCAGTCTGAATGTATTGTATTAATCTTTTAGGACTCTTTGGCCAGAAATATGTTCAGTAGGTCGAAAGGGGACCTCTGAATAGCTGATTTATCATCAGAAAGAGTCTATAACTTTATATAGTTTAAAAACTTTTTAGGACCCTTTGACCAGAAATAAGTTCAAAAGGTCAGATATGGACATCTATATGGCTTTTGAAGCATCAGAGGGAGTCTATGAGTATATATAGAAAGCCCAAGATCGAGGACTCTTTGGTGAGAAATATGTTCAGGAGGTCAAAAGGGGACCTCTGAATAGCTGATTCATCATCAAAAGAATTCTATAACTTTATATAGTTTGAAAAATTTTGAGGACCCTTTGACCACAAATAAGTTCAAAAGGTCAGATATGGACATCTATATGGATTTTGAAGCATCAAAGGGAGTCTATTAGTATATATAGAAAGCCCAAGATCGAGGAATCTTTGCTCAGAAATATGTTCAGGAGGTCAAAAGGAGACCTCTGTATAGCTGATTTATCAATCAGAAGAAGACTATAATTTTACATAGTTTGAAAATTTTTGAGGACACTTGGAGCAGTATGGATATCTATATTGGCTTATGAAGCATCAGGAGTCAATGAGTATGTATAGAAATCGAGGACTGTTTGGCCAGAAATATGTTACTTTGGACAAAGATGTACTTACGTACATCAGGAGTCGAGTATAGAAAGTTAACATCAGTTGACTGAATGTATAAGTAGGTTAATGTGCAGTGAAGGAAAATCATTGCACTAGCTGTTGCTTTACAATGGACACAATTATGGGAGTTAGTTCTGGTGTGCAATGAAGTACTTTATCTATATGTTTATTCTTAAGTGCATTCTGTCGTTGGGCAACTTTGGAATGCACTGAAGAATAAACATATAGAGAAAGCACATTTCGCATTGCATTGCACACCAGAACTACCTCCTTCCCATGTTCATTAAAGATATAACATTTATGCATTGCACAAAGGATCTAAGGTTGTCCACTGAACAATAACATATAGGCTATGCACTTCTTGGATTGCATTGCATTGCACAGTAGACCTAATTCATTCCCATGTTCATTAAAGAGATAACAAGTGTTGTTGCATTGCATTGCACAAACGATCTTACGTTGTGCATTGAAGAATAATCTATAGGCTATGCACTTTTTGCATTGCTTTGCATTGCACACCAGAACTAACTCCTTTCAAATGTTTATTAAAGAGATAACATTTTGCATTGCATTGCACAAACGATCTAACGTTTTGCACTGAAGAATAACATATAGGCCATGCACTTTTTGCATTGCATTGCACACCAGAACTAACTCCTTCAAATATTTATTAAAGAGATAACATTTTGCATTGCATTGCACAAACGATCTAACGTTGTGCACTGAAGAATAACATATACGCCATACACTTTTTGCATTGCATTGCATTGCACACCAGAACTAACTCCTTCAAATATTTATTAAAGATAACATTTTGCATTGCATTGCACAAACGATCTAACTTTGTGCATTGAAGAATAACATATAGACTAAATGCATGCATTGTATTGCATTGCACACCCGAACTAACTCCTTCCCATGTTCATAAAAGAGATAACATATGTTATGCAACATTTCATTGTTTTGCAGAAACGATCTAACGTTGTGCACTGAAGAATATTTATGCACTTTTTGCATTGTATTGCATTGCACACCAGAACTAACTCCTTCAAATGTTTATTAAAGAGATAACATTTTGCAGTGCACAAACGATCTAACGTTGTGCATTGAAGAATAATATAGGTTATGCAATTCTTGCATTGCATTGCACACCAGAACTAAATCAATCCCATTTTCTTTAAAGAAACAAGGTGCAATGATGTTGTATTGCATTGCACAAACGATAACATATGTTATGCAACATTATATTGCTTTGCACAAACGACCTAAAACTGTGCACTAAAGAATAACATTTATGCATTTTTGCATTGCATTGCACACCAAAACTAACTCCTTCAAATGTTTTTTAAAGAGATAACATTTTGCACGATCTAACGTTGTGCATTGAAGAATAACATATAGGCTTGCATGCATTGTATTGCATTGCACACCCGAACTAACTCCGTCCCATGTTCATTAAAGAGATAACATATGTTATGCAACATTGCATTGCTTTGCACAAACGTTAGATCGTTTGTGCATAACATATGTTATCTCTTTAATGAACATGGGCAGGAGTTCTGGTGTGCAATGCAATACAATGCATGCATATAGCCTATATGTTATTCTTCAATGCACAACGTTATGCAATGCACAATGCAATTCAAAATGTTATCTCTTTAATAAGCATTTGAAGGTGTTAGTCCTGGTGAGCAATGCGATGCAATGCAAAAAGTGCATAAATGTTATTCAGTGCGCAGCGTTAAATCGTTTTGCATTGAAGAGTAACACTGGCTATTCACTTTTTGCATCGCATTGCATTGCACACCATAACTAACTTTTCTAACATTTGAAGGAGTTAGTTCTGGTGTGCAATGCAATGCAATGCAAAAAGTG